>NC_133367.1:19443844-19514093 GCF_049309525.1 Garra rufa | reverse complement strand
ACATAATAGGCTATATATCAAAGTTAAAAGTACCACAGAAGTATTACCTTGAATTAAACAACATTTTCATAGTTTTGGACATTAGCACTTGTGCTGCTTGATGAGTCTCGAGTAGTTATAGCTACACAAGCATGTGTGTGTGTGTGTGTGTGTGTGTGTGTGTGTGTGTGTGTGTGTGTGTGTGTGTGTGTGTGTGTGTGTGCGCGCGCGCGCGCGCTGTATTCTCACCTCAGGTTTGAAAACATTTGGTCGCCAAAGGCAGCGGCGAGTTAAAGCGCCGAAGAAAGAAAAGAGAGATAGCGCGCGCGAGAGCGTGAGCGAGCGTGAGGGGGGAAATTGAAAGCAGCAGCTGGCGGTGGGAGTGAGATCAGCCCGGGCAGGAAGCATTAAATCTGAGTCTTTAGGGGTTCTGCAGTCTGTGTGCCGCTCGCGTATATGCGTGTGAGTGGGACGATAAAGGAGCCTCGTAAACCGGCGCTTTAACGACACGCTGCGCTCGTTAAACCCGACAGCAGCCAGAGCGACAATCTGCAATCAGCTCACGTGCGCGCGCTCTAGAATCAGAGCCCTTTCCAGAGCGGTTTGTTTTTAAACTACAATAGTTCGTTTTGAACAACTATCATAATGCTTTTAAATTATGACCACGGTTTCCATTACAAAGTGACACATGCCATGGTATTTATATGGTACTCCAAGGCCTAAAAACTATAGTAGCAACATGATAGGCTACATATACCAAAACGTAGGCTATCTAGTACCATGGTAAAGCCATGGCACGTAAACGACTTTATTACAACACGCATTTTCTTCAACACGAAAGTAAGCCTGTGGGTGAGACTTCCGGTTCATTATCTGCCATAGGAAAATAATGAGATAAAAACAACGTACAGTAAAACAGTTTGAACTACAATCCAGTGTGTTCGTAATTAAGATAATACATTGAAATTATATGGTAAGACACCTATTTGCAATATCAAGCTGCAAAACGAGCTGGTTTGTACAGCTGGACACAGCCGGAAGCCAGAAAAAAGCTACCTGTCAAAACTTTAAGGTCAGTAAAGCTTTTTAATGTTTTTGAAGTAAGCTCACCTAGGCTGCATTTATTTGATCAAAAATAGAGTAAAAACAGCAATATAGTGAAATATTATTATTATTTTAAATAAATGTTTTCTGTTTTCATATATTTTAAGATACAATATATAAAACTGAATTTCCAACATTATTACGGCAGTCTTTGGTGCCACGTGATCCTTCGGAAATCACTAATATGCCGATTTGATGCTCAAGAAACATTTATTATTATTATCACAGTTCAAAACAGTTGTGCTGCTTAATATCTTTGTGCAAACTGTACTTTTTCAGGATTTTTTATTTGAAATATAAATCTTGTAACATTATTAATGTCTTTACTGACATTTTTTAACAGAAATATTAATTTAATTTAGAAAATCTACTATGGTAATTCTATGATATTTTTTACCTTACCTTGGAGTACCATAGGCTATATATTAATGTGCCTGTCTGATACCAGCAGTACCATAGTAAAAATCAGTAATACTTTCATAAAAGGTAAGCTTCTGTGCCTAAGTAATAACAACTAATTATGCATTACTATAGAATTTAAATTTAAAATCAGTTTTTATTCTAATAATAATTACTGTGGGTAAAATACATTTTACTAAATATTTTGTGAGATTTACAACATTCCTGTTAAAAATTCAGCAAGTCTGTCACCAGAAGTGTAGCTAGGTCAGAAGCACACACGATATGACAAAGGTTTCTGAGCTCCAGTCAAGTACTCTTATTGTTTATAGGGGTTGGCCGAGAAAAGCGCAGATTTTTCGAGGCGCAGGCGATGTATGCGCGTGTGTGCGTGCAATAACACAGAGAGGCCTCTAATGCCGTCACAGGGGAGTTTCCAGAGGGACCGGCCCCTCGCGAAATTCATGTCAGTGCTCGAATTTACTGCCAAGCACGCAGCCCGCCCCTCCTCCTCCTCCTCCTCTTCATCCCCCGAGCGCTTTTCTTCTTCTCTTTGCTCTCGCCGCTCAAGTAGCCTGTAACGCAAACATGCTGTGGGCGAGAGGCGTCAGGGATTTTGAAACGGTTGGGAAAAGCTCTGGTACCAGTTTTGTGCACACAATGTCAAGGCAATTAACAATTAATGGGCCTCGGTTATGAACCAGGTGTCGCTGGATACACAACACTGACTTCCCTGTGAAATATTGTGGTGACAGTTTATAAATGACACGCCATTAGCTAACACTTTATCAATCTGAACCCATCAGTACTTGATATTAGTTTGAATATTAAAATTTATGAATCAAAGTGTCATGAAATTTGAATACAACAAATATTGGGCGTTTTAAAATGCACACTTAGAGTCCTGACATCTGATTGGTTAATACTGCATTTCAGCTGTGTGAAACTCTACAATAAATGTTGGGTCCAAAATCGAGTACAATTAATGTTTTGATATAAAAAAGGGGGAGAAAAAAGAAGAAAAAGTTGAACACTGAATAGTGCTGGGCAACAATTAATCGTGATTAATCGCATCCAAAATAAATGCTTTCGTGTATGTATGTATATATATATATATATATATGTGTGTGTGTGTGTGTGTGTGTGTGTGTGTGTGTACAGTGTATATTTATTATGTATATACATGTATATAAATACACACACATGCATGTGTACATGTAAATATTTTCAAAATACACACTCTGCCTGTCTGTCTGTCTGTCTTTATATATGCATAATAATATACATAGTACACACACATATATTATATAAACAAATGTTTTTAATTTTGGATGCAATTAATCGCGATTAATCATTGCTCAGAACTAATACTGATATTTAAAATGATGTGGGGGGAGGTCAAATATATTATATATTTTAAATATAAACCTAAAATCGCCAGTAGGTGGCAGCATATTATTGCATGAGTGAGTCATTGAGTCATTCATTCAACCGATTCGTTCAAATGGTGATTGATTTAGTAACAAAACACCTTCAGAGACGCAAAACAGTTCTGCTGTGGCTTTGTTTTGAACTATTTTCATTGTCGAAATACAGCAAAAACAAGAACTGTTGTGTCTAAAATGTAAGTCACTTAAAGGAGTAGTTCACTTTCAGAATCTTTCACTTTTCGTCTTGCTGAGCAAGACATGACAAGCATTTGAGGTTAAAAAGTATATAAATTGTAATCGTTTTCAGAAAATAACCCATCGTTTTTCTAGATAAGACCCTTCTTTCCTTGGCTGTGATCGTTTAGAGCCCTTTGAAGCTGCATTTTTGGAAGTTCAAACTCAGGGGCACTATATATAGTCCATTATATAGAGAGAAATCCTGAAATGTTTACTCAAAAAACAATTTCCTTACGACTAAATTTTTGTTCTGAAAGTGAATTACTTCTTTAATATTAACTTCTTATTTATAGAGCTTTTCATCAAAACAAAACATGTTCGTTCCAAGTTCTCTGGTCTTTTAGAATGCTCATCTTTTTAGAATATCAAATGTCATTTTTTGAAAACGTTTTACTTTGGACGGTCGTCTAATTATTTTAATAGTTACTACTTGTTTCAGAAAGTTTGGAAAACATTCAAAAGTACTGTGTTTGCAACAGAATACAATGGAACGTTCCTTTAACGTTTGCATAGCCAAGAAAAAAAAAAGACATTTTGAACATTCAAAGAACATTCAGAGGTAACATTTTTGTAACTTAGGCCATCTCTACATTAATCCGGATACATTTGAAAACAGCGTTTTCGTTTTAAAATGCTTTCTGTCTGCACTAGCGTTCTCAAGTTTTCCAAAAGTTTCTTATCCACACCAAAACATCAGAAAACGGTAAATTCATTTACTGCACATGCGTAAAGCCTCAAACTCTTTTAGACGATACAGATAGAACAGATATTAGTTTTCAGGCAATTCTTCTGGCAGGATCTTACAATTTTATTTTACGAAAATATCTCATAATTTACTGACATATCCAAGTCGAGCTAACTCACCATTGTATGTTTGATCTAAAACTGCTTTGCCGTAACTCCAAAACGGAGAAAAAAAGATAAGTTCTCAAATGAAAATGTATTAGTGTGGACAAGCCTAAATCGATTGGCACAAAATAAAAAAATAACGTTTTAATGATAAAGCTTATCTTGAATGAAGTATCATTTTATTAAAGAAAAAGACAATTTAATGCAATATTGTGAAAATAATCACAAATAAGGCATGACATACAGCCTATATTCACAACGTAATTAACTAAACATTTTAATGAGTTACCAAAATTTTATTTTTCAAATCAAATCCTTCTTTTATACTTCACATTTGCTGCACATCTGCACAGTTGTAACTGGCAATGCAGAACACACACTTGGTTATGTTCTTGGTAACCAGCCCTCGTCAAAAAACTTGACCTGCACATCAAGGCATACACACAGCAGGGAGAACCCTTGTGCTGTTGACTCTGCAGCCGCAGAATGGCGTATTTGCACGCTGGGATAGGGGTGGAGTGATGAATGTGTGTGCGCACGGGGCCCCGGTCAGGCTGCGCTACTTGGGCAAGACCAAGAAAAATAGTCTCCTGGGAGCGCAGAGAGAGAGAGAGAAGCGCAAGAAAGCAGAAAAATGGTTTATGAATTGAGGGAATCTTTCTAACAGCTGGACCTTTAACATCGGCCACGTGTTTTGAAGATCTGGATGCCCCGCAAATGCCCCAGGTTCTGTGTTTTTGAAGCTTCAACCGATAATGCACAGGTCCGCCTATAATCCTGCATAAACCTCTGGAAAACCACTGGAGGTAGAGGAAAAAAAATCTGCAGAAATGGCCCTCTAAGGCTGATTTGTGCAGATAAAGAGTAAAGAACAAAGGATCTAAGCATAAAAAAAAAGAGTTTAAAATGTTAGAAAAAGTGTTATTTCAGACGTCATTCAGGTTTTAAATCCCTTCTTAGAGTAAGCGAACACCCCGCGGAGAGCCAAACGTGATGGAGCTTTTTGGGACCCGGAGGCCCTGACAGGTCAAAGTGTCAGCCTGCGCTCAGCATTTAAACAAAGAAAGCTTTTATTCATCTTTTCTCGTGGATAGCAGCCCTGAGGCTGTTGGGATAGAGCTGGGATTAGGGTTATGGACACGATAGTGTTCAGAATGTTTACAAGCTCTGCAGTGACTAATAAGCAGGATAAACAGGTCCAGTGCTCTTAAAAATAAAGGTTCTTAAATGGTCCTTTGCAGCACTTGAACGTTTATGCAAAGGATAAAAAAAAGTTCTTGATGTCACATTACAGGCTGTTCAGATATTGGCTTTTTAAAGCACCAGATTCAAAATGGTTTTCAAAGACCTAGAAAATAGAAAGTTCTTTGAGGAAACTCTGAAGTAGTTCTTCCAATGACATCAAGCCGTAAAATCATTTTGTTCTGAAACCTATACTTAAGAAAATTTGAGTGTTTCTAGAGAGTTAGCAGTTGAGCAGTATTTCTATGGAGTTACTCAATGGTTGTTAGGATGTTATGAATGCTTTCTAGGGAGTTGCTAGGTGGTTGTTAGGGTGTTCTGGGTGGTTTCTAGAGTGTTGCAAGGTGGTAGTTAGAATGTTCTGAATGCTTTTCAGGGTGTTGTTAGATTGTTGTTAGGGTGTTCTGTGGTTCCTATGGTGTAGTATTGAGAGGTGGTAGTTAATGTTCTGAATGCCTTTTAGGGTGTTACAATGTGGTTCTTATGGTGTTATGGTACTTTTTTATGGTGCTTCTCTGTGGTTCCTAAGGCATTTTGGGTGCTTTCTAGGGTGTTGCTAGGTGGTTGTTAGGGTGTTGTGGGTGGTTTCTAGGGTGTTGCTAGAGTGTTCTCCATGGTTCATAGGGTGGCTTCTAAAATATTGCTAGGTGGTAGTTAGAATGGTCTGAATGTATTTTGGGGTGTTGTAAGGTGGTTCCTATCACATTTTTGGTAGGGTTCATTTGGGGTGGTTGTTAAGGTTCTAGGATGTTGCTAGGGGATTATGATCTTCTGAATGGTTTCTAGGACATTGTTAGGTGGTTAAGTAGCTTTAAATAGTTTCTGGGACGTTGCTAGATCGTTGTTAGGGTGTTCTGGGTGGTTTCTGGAGTGTTGCTAGGTGGTAGTTATGTTCTCAATGTTTTTGGGTTGATGCTAGGTGATACCTAGGGCATTTTGGGTGGTTTCTAGGGTGTGTTAGTTGGTTGTTAGGGTGTTCTTGGTGGTTCCCAGGGTGTTGCCAAGTGGTTGTTAGGGTGTTCTCAGTGGTTCCTAAGGTGGCTTCTAGGGTGTTAGTTAGAATGTTAGGTGGTAGTTACAATGTTCTGAATGCTTCTTAGGGTGATGCTAGGTGTTCCTGTGGAATTTTGGGTCGTTTAAAGGGTGTTGCTAGTGTGCTCTCTGTGGTTCCTGTGGTCTGTCAGAGCGTTGCTATGTGACAAAATGTTCTGAATGCTTTTTGGGGTGTTGCTAGGTGATTCCTAGGGCATTTTGGGTGGTTTCTAGGGTGTTGCTAGGTGGTTGTTAGGGGGTTCTCTCAGTGGTTCTTAGGGCGGCTTATAGAGTGTTACAATGTTAGGTGGTAGTTAGAATGTTCTGAATGCTAGGTTTTTTTTGGTGGTTTCTGTGGTGTTTCTAGGGTGTTCTCTGTGGTTCCTAGGGTGCCTTCTAGAGTGTTGCTAGGTGACAGTTAAAATGTTCCGAGTGCTTTTTGGGGTGTTGCTAAGTGATTGATTACTAGGGCATTTTGGGTGGTTTCTAGGGTGTTGCTAGGTGATATTTAGAATGTTCTTAATGCTTTTTGGGGTGTTGCTAGGTGGTTCCTATCACATTTTTGGTGGTTTCTAGCGTGTTGCTAGGTGACTGATTACTAAGGCATTTTGGGTGGTTTCTAGGGTGTTGCTAGGTGGCTGTTAAGGTGTTCTCGGGTGCTTCCTAGGGTGTTGCTAGGTGATAGTTAGAATGTTCTTAATGCGTTTTTAGGGGATGGTTCCTATCACATTTTTGGTGGTTTCTAGGGTGTTGCTAGGTGGTTGTTAGGGTGTGCTCTGTGGTTGCTAGGTGACAGAATGTTCTGAGTGCTTTTTGGGGTGTTGCTAGGTGGTTCCCATCACATTTTGGTGGTTTCTAAAGTGTTGCTAGGTGGTTCTAGGGTGGTTTGTAGAATGCTGCTAGGTGGTAGTACCTTTGGGGTGTTGCTAGGTGGTTCCTATGACATTTTGGATGGTATCTAGGGTGTTGCTAGGTGGTTATTAAATGTTATGGGTGGTTCCTATGATATTTGTAGGTGGTTATGATCTTCTGAATGGTTTCTAGGGTGTTGCTAGGTGGTTCTTATGGTGCTGCTAGGTGGTAGTTACAATGTTCTGAATGCTTTATATGGTGTTGCTAAGTGGTTCCTAGGCCATTTTGGATGGTTTTTATGGTGTTCAAGTCAAGTCGAAAAGTGCTCACCTCCAAGTTTCTGATATTTTGGTGACTGATATGCCTCAGGTGTTTTCTTAGGTGTCCATGAAACTTCTTTACTCATTTTCTCAGTGAAATTCTGAACCCTTGAAAGTAAAAGCACTTCTCCCTTAAAGAGGTCTCAGAATGCGGTATCATTGAAATTGAATACTCAAGTTCTGGAAAAATAAAAATAAAACCCGATAGCTTAATGCTGTATGCTGCATTTGGGCTGTTGTTGCAGAGAAGCTTTGTTTGAACACAACAACTCTGAGTTCAAAATTCTCTTTATAACTTTAACATGCCAGTACAAGGCAAGCAAGGCTGGGGAAATGAGAGGTTGTTGTGTATTTCGTTGTCCTCTCGCTATCACATCTGCTACCCCCACCTCCTCCTCCTTTTTGGCTTGTATTCATCTGAGAGCAGTCGAGATTGCGCCAGTGGCTTCTTCAGGCGGCCCACATGACCGTGTTTATAGACGCGGTCTCAAGGTTGCAGCCCCTGACGCACATTCACACACATACTAGTCGTAAACGCGCCGGTGCACACACAAACCACTCGGGGAGCGAGAATAAAACTGCACGGGCAAAAACAGAAACGAGATTTCCTTTCCCACGTGGGATGAAAGTAGGGACGACACAAATCTTTTTAAACCGACACAGCCCAGAAAGGTCGGGTAACATTCCAGTGGGGTAATTAGTCAGCGTGTGAGCGCGCAAGAGCATGAAATTGGAGTGTGCACTCAGATTTGTCGATAGCCAAATGTGCTCGGACTGCGCAGTCTGAAAAACATCTGACTGTCTCGTGCACACAATTTGACATGGAATCAAAATTCTGTAAATACTTTCTTAAAGCATATTCTTTTTAGCAGATATATTTTTTACTTGAAAAATTAACTGAAGGTACTGATGACATCATCCTGCACCACACAGATTTTTATCCAATCAAATGTTCTCTAATATGAGAATGTCCCTTACTATATTACAAACTAGAACCGACTTGCAAATTGTAAATCATGCTTCATGGCTGTAGTGTAACTATAGCTAACAGAGATGAGTGTTTTGATAAGCCCCACCCAAACTTCCTGTTTCAACAGGAAGTACAATCAAGCAATTTTAAGCAGTCTCTAATTAAAAGGTCATTTTACCAAAGTGAACGTCTTTTCTAAAAACATGCGTAGACTTTTATTTTATGACGATTATTGTGAGTGATCCATAATGACATACAGGTGGATCTCGCCGAGTACGTGCGTGTTTGTGCGCTAGACCTGATTTATAACTGCTGCTGGAGGCGTCGCAGCGTGCAGAGAGTTTCCTGCAACCTGAGACCCGAATAGCGTGTGTTCTCTCTCGCTCTCTGTCTCTCTCTCTCGCTTTGGCCGCATGCCCGCGTCCTTGTTCCAGCTCGCCACCGCTCACGCCTTCAAGCCACGGCCGCTGCCAGCGTCTGACTGCACGGACAGATGGCAAGATCACAGTTACCTACTGGAGAGCACAACTCCTACACGATCTGCGAGTGTGTGTGTGAATGTGTGAGATGCAGAGAGAACTAAAGGAGCGGCTCCTGACGGCGTTAAGGGCCGTTCACGCAGGACACACTCTTTCGCTATGTTTGTTTGATGGTTTATCTGGGAAGTTGACATGCAGTTACAGCAGTGTCCTGTAGTGTGACATGCTAAAACTATTCTCAAAATATTTTAGACTACAATTTTCCAGTGTAGTATATATTAATATATGAAGTATATATATTTTCTGCTCACCAAGCCTGCATTTATTTGATCCAAAATAAAGCAAAAACTATTTAAAATAACTGCTTTCTATTTGAATATATTTAAAATGTAATTTATTCCTGCAATCAAAACTAAAATTTTCAGCTTGATTACTCCAGTCTTCAGTGTCACATGATCCTTCAGAAATCTTCTAATATGCTGATTTGCTGTTCAAGAATTATTATTATTATTATCATTATTATTATTATCAAAATGTAAAAGTTTTTTTAGGATTCTTTAATGAATAGAAAGAAGATCAGCATTTATCTTAAATAAAATGCTTTTGTAACATTATACACTATACCATTCAAAAGCTTGCAGTTAGTATTTTTATTTATTTATTTATTTATTTATTTTTTAGGGAAGAAATTGTAGAAATTAATACTTTTTAATTTAACAAGGATGCTTTGAACTGGTCAAATGGGATTTTCTAAACTTTCTATTCATCAAAAAACTGAAAAAAATTGACTTTGTTTTCAGCACAATAATAATAAAAAAAAATTTAAGAAGCAAATCAGAATATTAGAATGATTTCTAAAGGGTCATGTGACTGGAGTAATGATCCTAAAAATTCAGCTTTGAAATTACAGGAATACATCACATTTTAAAATATATTCAAATAGAAAAAAGTTATTTTAAATAGTAAAAATATTTCAAAATTGTACTTTGGATTAATTCAATTGCAGGCTTGGTGAACAGAAGAGACTAGAACATTAATCTTACTGTTCAAAAACTTTTGACTTGTAGTGTATCTATCTATAATTACACATGCATATAACAAGGTCATATAAATAACGATACAAACATGAAATATTTATACTATAAATAAGAGTAATTGTCACAAAGGACCAAGGTAATTAAAATTGTGAAAAACAGATAAAATTAAAATAAACATAATTAAATTCTTATGTGTCTTAAGTAGCACGGGTATATTTGTACATTGTATGGGTCAAAATTATAAAAAATTTTATGCCAAAAATCATTAGGATATCAAGTAAAAATCATATTCCATTAAAACATTTTTTAAATTTCCAACCGTAAATATATCAAAACTTAATATTTGATTAGTAATATGCATTGCTAAGAACTTCATTTGGACAACTTTACAGGTGTTTTTCTCAATATTCAGATTTTTTTTTTTTTTTTTTTTGCACCCTCAGATTTCAGATTTTCAAATAGTTCTATCTCGGCCAAATATTGTCCTATCCTAACAAGTCATACATCATTGAAAAGCTTATTTATTCAGAAAAATGTCTTATGACTGGTTTTGTGGTCCAGGATCACGTATGTAAAATTTAATAAATCTTGGTGTTGCGTAAAAAAAAGTTAACTGACGTGCCGACTAGCCTGACAAATCAACCAATGGCGTAAGTTTAAGGCGGGACTATTGTTTGTCTGCCCAATCAGGTGTTCCTGGGTCAATATTTATGCTATTCAGTTATTATCAAAATACTTTGATACACGAGTCTTTTGGACCAGTTCACTAAAAAGAACCGGTTCATAAGAGTCGTTTGTTCGTGAATCAGGCATCGCTGGTCGCGCAGCGGGGATAATGAAATAGAAAGGTGTGTTGTCTATTTATTGTCTTTCTCTTATCGCATTCAATTCAGACTGAGAGCTAAAACATCATTTTATTTGCCGTAGCGCGGTGGATAACCGCTGGGAAAAACGTAGGCGTTCAAGAGCCGTTAACAGAACCGAATGTCATGAAAATCATTCGGTTCCACTATATTTTCTCCAATTCCGATTCCCAGCCCTGCTCACACGACCAAACGCATCCAAAAATGTCAACCGTGTCTCATTCTTTGCGTATTCTCTCATCCTCATATGCGTATCCTTTGTGTATTCCCTAAAAATATCGTCATAAGCGCTCACCAGCCCCCACTTGCCGGCACGCACACACACTCGAGGGCAGCAATATCCTAGCAGAGATCGCGCTGAGCTATTAGAGCGCGCCGCCGAGGCCCCGAGAGACCGGCGCTCTCTGATTTCCTTTCGCAGCGCAGAATAATGCAATCCTTTCAGCCTGCCTCCCTCGCTCGCTCTCTCGCTCGCTCGCACGCTCCCTCTCTCTCTCTCTCTCTCTCTCTCTCTCTCTGAGAGCTGCATGCGGCGCTCTGAAAGGCCCTTCGCAGAATTAATTAGTGTAGAGGTTACCTAATCCGCCAGAGAGCGTTTTTCCTGCCTGCCCTCAAACCAGAAATGTGCGTGTCCACGCCAAACCCCTCTCAGAGATGGGCACAGCATTGACCCTTGGAACACACACACACAAAACCTTCCGACAGCTGCAATAAAGTGGATGCACAGTCTGCCCCTGAATATAACACACCCTACCCAGCGCTTTGCTGGAGGGCGACACGTTTACATTGCCCTGAATATGCCTCCTTTTTACAGTATAGTACGCAAAAATGAACATTAATGAGTTTTACGTAGTCTACTAATAGGTGACAATATGACTTCTGAACCAGTTGACACTATCCCATGAGGCCACTGGAGAGGAGCCTTCATACTCATAAATGGCAGAAAACAGATGTAGTTTATACCCATATGCATACAAATGGTCTAGAAGCAAATAGGTATATGCAGTATGGAGAAGCCTATACGTGACTTTGGACGCCTGAGCAACGTAAATCCTTTTTTTTTTTTTTTGAGAGAGAGAGAGAGAGAGAGAGAGAGTTTGCCATGTTCGGTTTAGAGCTGCAAAAGGATTAGTCGCAAAGAATCGATTCAAAATAAAAGTTTAGATCTGCATACTATGTGTGTACTGTGTATATTCATTATGTATATATAAATACACACACATACATATTAAGGACAAATATGCTACATTTATATGTTACATATTTATATTTATATATAATATAAATTATATACAAGTGTTTACATACAGATATTTTTTAAATATATACATATGTGTCTGTACTTATATATATATATATATATATATATATAATATATACACATAATAAATATACACAGTACACACTAGGGCTGCAACTAACGACTATTTTAATAGTCGACTAGTCACCGACTATTGAAACGATTAGTCGACTAATCGGATAATTATTCAATTTTTCTCAAATTTAGCATGAGATTGCTTTAATTATGTGGAAAATTATAGTAAACACAAGAAAGAAGGGGGTACTTCAATAAAAAATGCATATTTTGCTGCTGATAGGCCAATTCATACTAAAAGTAAATAAAAATGCCCTGTCTAAAACCAATTAGGCACAGTGCTCGGTCAGTACAGACATAAATGCATAAATTAAGAAACTCTATAATTTTTTTAATGGACAGGCACATTTGTTTTATAAGAAAAAATAAATTAAAATCAAGTAAACATTTTCTTCCTGTAAACCATCAGCAGCAATAAAACAGTAAACAAAAATGTATATCCAAAACAAAACGTATTGGCTTCCATGTTATTTAAATCTTACAGAGGCCAGCCAAACTCCGTTTCATTCAACTGTCCGACGTGCTTTCTCTTTAAATGTTCGTGCATCACAGAGGTGCTGCCGTGATGCGCAAGGACTGCTTTACAAACCATGCAGGTAATATTTTAATTCGCCGTAGCAGGCTAAAATGCTCCCAAACTTTACTCCTGTTTCATACATACTCAGTCTGCAGTGCGTCTACAGTCCGTGTGCGTTACGTATGCGGTGCAGAAGAAGCACAGACTCGTTTTGCTTTCACACATAACGCGTTTGCAGTCCGTACATTGTGAACGTTCTAATCCGTTAACATGGGTGTGGAAAAAAAAAAACGCACTGCAGACGGAGTATGTGTGAAACGGGCGTGTTTTGGTACGCGCAGCTGCTGCGTTGGACGCCGCCATTTCTGTATGTTATCGCTCAGCATAGAAGCTGCGTATGTGCGACTCTCGGCAGAAAGATGCCTCACTCGGTTGTCTGGCGACAACATCGACAATGAAATTCATTGTCGACTATTTCTATTATCGATTTTTGTCGACAACGTCGACGAATCGTTGCAGCCCTAGTACACACACATATAGTAAGCAAACATAAACTTTTATTTTAAATAGATTAATCGCGACTAATCGTTTTGCACCTCTAGTTTGGTGACGACGAGTGCTGACAATGCAACAAATTAAATTCTGAAGGTAAAATCTTTATTCATTTTCTCCATAGGCAAATTGATTTTTAATAATAACTAATACACCTTTAAAGACAGACCTGTTGTAAGCTCTGAGGTTAGTAATTAACAACGCTATCTCGTGACCAATTTGTATGCGTTTTACAAAGTGGCTAATTCGTACAAATTCATACAACATCACTTGTATGATTTTGTACAGTTTGTCTAGACCCCAGTGAATTCACACGAATTGGGGAACTCGTAAAATAGGTATGATTTAGCAAAACTCGTACAGATTTGTATGAATGAGGTCGTACGAATTAATGCAAATTAGCCACCTTCTAAAATATGTACAAATATCCATGAAATCGGGTTGCATTCTCATTATTTAAACTTATTTTTTAAGTAAGCTAACTCTGCACAAAACTACATTACCCATGATGCTATGCAATGTTGGATTCTAATGCAATTTAAAACGCTACCATGCACTGCATTCTCAGTGTTTCCACAAGAGGCGCTATAACTGGAATTAGCTTAAACTGTCTACAGTCAGAGCAACATTTTAAAAGAATAGAGAGAATTAGAGTTTTAGGTTAAAATCAAACTATCAACATTTATAACTAACTGAGGTTTGTTGCCACCAGGGGCGGACTGGCCATCGGGAGAACCGGGACAATTCCCGGTGGCCTGGCAGCCAATTTGGCCCGCTGCCATTTTTTGATTTATATTTTATTTTCATATATATTGTTGTTGTTGTTTCTGTTGCCTGCCGAATGTACTAAAGTGATTATTTCCAAATTCGCCATTCATTAATAATACTCTAATAAATCGTAATCCGGTTCGTCTTGACTGACAATGAAATTCGCAACGCGCACGCTCCGCCCATCCGCGCGTCCGCCAAAAGAATGCAAAACTCGAGAATGGAGCGCCCAGGTAGGGTTGCCACCCGTCCCTTAAAATACGGAATCGTCCCGTATTTGAGAATGAAATTGCGCGTCCCGTTTTGAATCAATACGGGACGGGTTTTGTCCCGTATTTTTTATAATTTTTTCTAAAGCAGCGTCTCATGCAGTTAATCAATGCGGTAAAGCCAGCCGCGGTTCAGAAAAACACGGTCAAGCCAGCCGCGATTGATTATAAGTGTGCGCGCATATTACAGTGATTACGGTAGTTTCAGAAACAACACAGAGCGTGCTTGCAGAGCGCTTTTCATTTAGACGCCCAGGACTGAGAGATAATACTACAAAGTGCTCGTGAATTTTTACTTACTTATTTATTTGCATTTCAGCTTTAATATCCGTTTTATTTATTGGTGTAATTTTCGGTTCTTTTCTGAGAAATGGGACATTATTAGACTTTAGAGTCTAATAAGTAGAAAAAAAAAACAATGATCAGTTCTTATTCAGGACGGCCATATTATATGCAAAACTCATATGAAACCTTTTTACTGCAGCATTTATGAGATATGGGACATTATTACATTTTAACGGGATATATAGACCCCATTTCTAAAAAGTAGAAAAAAACAATGATCAGTTCGTATTCAGGACGTCCCATATTACTGCAGCATTTTTTAGATGACCCCCCGAATGCGTCCCTTATTTTTGGGTATTAAAAGTGGTAACCCTACGCCCAGGTGGAGCAGAGAGGCAAAACTGTCCTGTTCAGTACTTCATTTACAGGTCAGATACATCTGTAAATAGACTATTTACTATTTGTTTTGTTTACTTAGTTAAGCATTGCAAATATTATCAATAGTAGTCAGTTTGCTGCAAAATTAACAAAATAGCGTAACTTGTAAAGAGTAGGAACTTAGCCTACAAATATTCACCGTGTTTTATAACACGTTTAGAGGGAGCTAAGGCTAACAACAATACAACCCTTACAAAAATTAACCATGTTTTCACTAAAAGCCAAAAACCATGGTTACTATAGTTAAACTATAAATTAACAAAGGTTTTGCTACACTTTATGGTATTTGTAGTAAAACTCTGGTTATACAAATTGTAATCAAAATGCCAAACAAAAACACGGTTACTACTATACTTTCACCATAGGCCTAATTAAACCATGGTTAATTTTCCTAAGGACAAAACATGACCCATGATAATGCAAAAAAAAAAAAAAAAAAAATCAGTATTAGGATTTTACTAAAGATATATTCAAGATGTAGCTGTTATTGTAGGCCAACAGTTTTGACATTTAGGCAAGATAAAACAATAGCACATGGTCCTAATGTAATACTTACATTTTTATAAAAAAGTAAATGGAAGTTCAAGTGGTAATCTTTAATTATGTTGCGTAGCACCAGCCAATGGATTATACTTTTTTTATGTGATAATAACAATGGCTTTACAAAAAAAAAAAAAATTAAATAAATAAATAAAATATTGTCCATTGTTTCAGAATTTGTTGTGGGTTTTTGGGATGGCCTGGATGAGTGTGAGATTTCCCAGCCTGAAATTTTGTCCCATTCCCCCCTGGTTGCCACCACAAGAATGCAGAACAACTTTTACTGAATATAACCACATTTTTCTTCCTGTAGGAGTGGGTGCTGACATTTGTAAATTTTAAGGGTCTGGCTATTTTTAGCTGTACAAAACAGCTAGTTTTGCTGCTTGATATTGCAAATTGGCACGTCTTACCATATTATTTTAAAGTATTATCTTAATTATGAGCAAACAGTGTACCGTTTACTGCAGGTTGTTATTCTTCCCTATAGCGGCTAATGAACCGGAAGTCTCACCCATACTTGTTGGATAAAATAATAAAATATATTAAAAATCTAATACTATTACTTAAAACAATTGCTATTATTCTCAGAGCAATGATTCAAACATAATATTTGTAAATAAAATAATTTATGTCAGAACAAGGCAAATGAAGTGTCTTGTGTCAGTGTTGACGAGGTGTGAGGCGGACGCATCTGTCTCTCTCTGCGCGCTCTGATAGTCGAGTCCCGTCAATGTCACAGCTCTGACTAATAGATAAAGAGCGGATTAACCGTCGTAACACGGAACCCGGGGAAGGGGGAGGGTGTAATTACCAAGCCTAATGTAATTTAATTGTTTTTTAATTAGACGGCCACATTTCTTCCCTGCAGTCCAGCTTCTACAGCGCTCGGCCGTATGGCTCTGTCCGCAGTCTTCAATTACGCTACACGCAACATTTGAGCTACATTTGACACATCAGAGAGCTAGAAATTGCCAATAAGTCAGTGACACGCTTATCTGGGCCATTTCCATATTTATTTACAAGCACAACGTTTATCAATTCTCATAAGAGTCAATTAAGTCTATTCAAGCGGCAACTTGTTTCTTTTTTGTGATGATCCTAATATTAGTATTTTTAATACGCATTACTATTAGGGCATCTTTAAGACATAAATATTACTACATGTATAAAACCATATTGAATTATTTAACATTTTTATAAAGCTGATTGTCAAGCCACTGAACCTTATTGTGGTAAAATCACTGCACATTACACTGCGTGGTTTATTGCGCTAGCCTACACAGATTTCCAGCTTTTAACCACAGCAAATGAACAGGTCCAGTGCCGTGTAAACATGCTGACATGTTTTAATCGCTTCATATTGTGTTAAAAAAATTAATCGTGAGCACTCAGAAACGTGGACTGTAAAAATAAAGTCCTTTGTGTGTGTTTAACTAGAGTAATTAAGACCTACACCTCTTCAGTTCAACCAGTGAACGATCCCATCTGAAAACAGACCACCAACCAGTCCATTACTGTACCCTGCCTCAGATTCAACAATAATTCACCCAACCATTAAAACGGTAGTTGTTTACTCTCCCTTATGTTGTTGAAAAATAAAAGTTTTCTGTTTTAAATCAGCTTTACCCGCGCTTTTTCATACAACGACAGTCGGTCACGGCTGAGAGGATTTAAAAACGTTCTTGAGAAAATACTGTGTGGCCTAACGTTACGTACAGAAGAAACAGCACACGATAGCGACATAAAAGGTAAACATTGACAGTATTTGTTTTACTTTTGACCTGTTTCGAGGTGTTTAGTGTACATTAATATTGGCCAAACCACAATCTTAGCACGGTTATATTCGCTGATACTTATATCCGCGCAGATGATACCCCCGGACATCTTGAACAATATTGCTAATGGTCACAACACTTGTCAATTTAAACCAGCGAAATAAACTAAGCGGCATCATAATACTACGACAATTACAAACATGTATAGGCTATATGAATGGAGAGTCCAAACGTATATTTACCTCAGCATAAATGAGAAGCATCCTTAATTTGGATTTCATCCACATTGTCCATACTTTTTTTTTCTTCTGCCTGGAGTAGGTTTGATGGCGTATTAAAGCACACTGAAAGCTGATTGGCTTGATTTGGTTGCCTTTGCTAGTGATTGGTTATATATGAAGAAGAAAGGACGTGTAACCGCCATTTTCGCCCACATTACTTGGCACATTTGGACGCAAAATATCTTAAATATCAGTTTTGATTGGTCAGTTTAATGCAAGCTGGGTCTTTATGTTATAAATGCTTGTTGTTATAGTCATTTTGAGTACACATTTGAGCCTCTGCTTTAGGGTGAATGATTTCTTAACAAACAAGCTGGAGATTCAAGTTTACAGGGCTTAGCAGAAAGGAGTGTGACAATTACATTACAGTTAAGGAACGTAAACCAAGCCCATAATGTCCGTATTGCTATCAGACCAACAAAAGCCTCCCGCCTAAGGCCTCTAATTTCCGGCGAACTCTTCATTTCCTGTTTTGTCCAGCAGCACAGGATGTGGCCGTCTCTCTCTTCTGTTGTATAGGGCTGATCTGATGGCAGAAAAGTCGCTATGGAATTTAGACCTTAATCTCCGATTATAGTGATAAACATGGAGGTTTAATAATCTGTTTGTGCATGAATTAATCAGAGCAGCCCTATAATCTCATGCTCAATTTGGCCTAACAGCATGAAATTATATTCCCAACCCATTTTTAGTTGTGTAAGTTAACATTTCAGAGTGAGACAATTTTTTTTTGTCATGTTGACTAATAAGAATACCACAAGATGTACACAATCTTTTATTGCCATTTATTTAAAGGAACTTTTTTTTGGTAAAATATAAATACAAATGATAGCGTATGTAATTACAAAGTCCGAACACTTCTCCAAAAAACAATAACACACGTCAGAAACAAGTTACTGAAATAGTTAACCCATTATTTACAAGTTCAAGCATGTCTTTGCCTAACAAAGCGTCAGATTAGTATTTTACAATTACTTTAATATTTTACAAAGAAAAGCCACATTAAAATATCTTAATTTCTACTCATAAATAAGTGACTTAGTCAAAGCAACAGCTTGCGTACAGGGTACGAAACAGCTTTGTAGATTAGAGTTTAACACGGGAGACTGAAAAATCCCACACTGGTTACTGGTCAACACCATAAAAACGTCTATTCCAGGCGAGGAAAATCGCTGACGAAGTGCGCTATTTAACTCTTGACGAACCGAATGGGCTTCCGGCCTCTGTAACTCCTCTAACGCTGACATCACGATTAAAACCCCATTTCAACCCGATTACATATTTACAACATCGTAACTCCGATTATAAAATAAAGACCTGACTAAACAAGACAAAAAGGGCAGCGCATATATATATATATTTATTTATATTTATATATATATATTTATATCTATATATAATACACACAAATAAAATACAGTGACTGTATATATACTTATATTCCTATTTAGAAAACATCTCTTTTAAACGAAAGAGTTCTTCGTTGCGAGGATGGCTTCATATCTCAGAGTAAGCCAGAGATAGTGGTCCAAATCTCAGGTCCGTTCTCTTTCTATATCTGCAGAATGTACACTATGTACAGGTATGCATCGTCACCAGGAGAATTAGTATGCGAGAAGAGATATCGAGATGTTCGAAAACCTTCTCGTAGCCAAACAGAAAGATCAGCTGCGCTGGGACCCAATTTCGCCTTTGGCTACCAGTCCAGAAGTTCCTTGAAATGTCAAGAACTGCCTCAGAATATCCTTTTCCTTTGCTTCTCGTTCTCCACGGGTCTCCAAGGGTCCATCCGAGAGTCAGTATGAGTGTGCGTGCATGTGCAGAAGCTCACGAGCGAGGTCTGGATACTGGCTCCCAGCGGTCGTCCAAGCATTCAAGCGACGACCCCAGCAGCGCCACCAGCTCGGCGCTGATTTCCACCAGATCCAAGAGTTCCTTGCTGTCGGGCATGAATCCCTCGAGCTCCTCCGGACAAGAGAACAGCTGACTCAGAGATGCCTGCTTGTAGAATTCCGCCTCGGCTATAGTCACTACTTCGATGTGCGTGAACGTGGCGCGGAACGTTCTGGCAGACATCTTCAGGCGCTTGAGGACGTCTGAGAGCAGCAGCCAGTTTCTAGGTCTGAGAAAAATAAGAGCGAAAGAGATTAATTTACGTTACTTTAAAGCCAAAAAACAGGTTATTCATAGTGTAATAGAATTAAGATGCGCAAAGTTGGCGCAAATTTGCAGTGTCCACGTGAGCGCCAAGGCTAAATGTGTCAGAACATGTGCACCAAGTTAGAAACACCAAAACAAAAACGTACGTGCACATACACCATGTCAACCGCTCACCCCTGAACAGACGCGCATTCAGATAATTAGACAAAATTACACAAAGATTCTCAAGGCCTTCGCTCGCCCAGAAACACAATAGGCTACACACACACAAAGACCGGAGACTGAGCCTGTCAGACGCACGCACACACATACACAGCGGGGAAAGCAGTAACAGGCAGCGCTCAATCGATGGCACTTGAGGCGGTCTGTGGCTCTTGCGGAGCGCGGAACGCTGAATGGAGTGGGAGAGGGAAAGAGAGAGAGAGAAGGAGAGAGGGCGAGCGAGAGGGGGGAGGAAATGTGAGGAGAGCAGAAAGCCATTAATACTGCATCAGCCAGCCGCGCTGAGCGAAAGAGAGCGAGAGGGAGAGCGAGCGAGCGAACGAGGGCGAATGAGAACGGGGGAGGGGAAGGCCAGAGACAAGCGCAGACTGAAGATTATACACAACAGTGAGCGCGGCAGCTGAGCCTGGGAGCGAGACAGGGAGCGGGCGCGCGAGGGAGGGGTGGCGAGAGAGCGGAGCGCGGTAACGGCAGAGCGAGAGCCTGTGTGGGAGGTAATTAGCTGTGTCTGTTTAGCAGCGTGTCACTAGACTGTCTCTCTCGCGCACGTTTTCGCTGTCCTCGCTCTGTTTAAGTGCAACGGGCCTCACGTCTTTGCTAACGCTAAACTAACGTCGGGCCCTGGCTGTCAGTCTACACGCTTCGCAGTCGTGCGGTTCTTAAGGGAAACACCTGTCAAGTAGGTCAAAGCGAACTCACGTCAGTTCGACTATTATGTAAACCAGCAATCGTCTAGTCACAATCAAATTTTGACTTGACTTGATCTCTACTGATGAATTCCAGGAAGCAGTAAAAATGGCTCTGCCGATTCGACGATCATTTTGAAACATCGCAAACAACTAGTAATGTCCTGGTTGCCAACAACTTTCAACTCTCAAGGTCCTTGCACACCGAGTCCGAAATTTTAGATTTTTTTCTCTGACAGACGAAAGTTTCAGAGGCAGTGTGTAAACGTGATTGACACAAAGTGAAGTTGTTGGAGTTTTTTTTACTTGCGAAAATTTCGGAAGATAATTTCAGACTCAAGTCCGAAATTCTCGCCACACGTTAAAAAAAATATGAATTTGAGTTGTGTCAATCACGTTTATACACTGCCTCTGAAACTTTTGTCCGTCATAAAAAAAAAACAGTATCGTTTGGGAGGTGTTTTGACAATTCTGAGCCACTGTGACGTTCTGTGCATGACTAATATGAAAAAATGAAGTGCACAGTTTCATGCAATACTTTATAACACGCAATTCTACGCAATACTTCATAATGCGCAATTCTCTAATAATGATCAAAATGTCAACTAATGATGATCAATGCCCTACTGGTTAATGAAGCTATTGCTGCCTTCATGTGATATGGGAAAGATGATGCTTTCCACTTGTGAAGTGGAAATTACCAGTGTGTCGTGTTCAGGTGCTTTTGTTGTCGTAGTGAAGAGAAACATGGCGGACTCGGAATTTGTCCTCACATGCTATTTGGATAAAAGTTTTAAAACGGTTATAAACTCCCTAATGCATCTGCTACAGGAAGAAGAGGATGCATCAAAACGCAAACGATAAAATGATAAGCTGTATCTTATTGATCATGAATAGTATAGTTTTTTTAAAGACAATACTAACTAATGGTTCTGTTTTAGCTAGCCTATATAAGTTTGTATATAAGCCTATATAAGTATATATATTTTATATAGCCTATATAAGTTTTTTAACTTTTAACATCATGCAATGTTTACCATTCAGTATAGTTTCGTAGCTGTCCGCCATGTTGAAAGGTCAAAGTTTATCCCATCTCGGCAACTCGGGTATCATAAAAAATTTCGAGCTTTCCAGTGGAAATTACAACGTGAGTGGGTGTTCATGTGCAATTTCGATGTCGGATTTTGGTATTTACCATAATTACGATAGCACATGAAGGCAGCATATGGCTACATTCGGCAATTGCGACAATAAGTTTACGTACACAATCTATGATCCTACAATGACAACCAAACTTTTTATTTGCGAAATTTGTTCAGATCAGAGTATAATGCCTTTGTGCAATCACCAATAACCCAATAACGATTGAACTTACTGGTGAATAATTAGAATGTCCTGGGAACAATCTGCAATTTATTTATTAAAATTCCCAATTAAGAAAATTCCACATGGTATCGATAACTATCAAACATCAACAAATGATTATGAGCATATTCTACAGAATTTGACCTTTACAGTATTTCAGATTAGCACCTTGGCCAATCTGGACCAATTCGCTACAGCTTCTACCTGAAACCGATGTCTACATTCCCATCTCTACCGATAAAATAGCTAGTTTGGTTTGAAAGTAGTTACAGACAAATGTCAGTCAAGACTATAGATTCAGACTCTTACCCCTGCGAGAGAGACACCTGGATGTTGTAGCATGGCAGCAGCGGCCGGTCTGAGAATTCGAACTCGAAAACTTCTCTCTGTTCATCCTCGTCTTCACCGGGTCCAGGCGGGTTGGCTAGGATGTCGTAACCAGACGAGTCGTCAGCAGCCTCTGTTAGTCAGACAGAAAGATATCGATTAGAAACGAGAGACAAAGTGTGAATTATGGAATCACACGCACACACTCTGAGAGCAAGCAATGGATTCCGCTCCCATGATATCCCTTCAAAAATCCCTCCCGCCCTCCCTCTCCCTCCCTGTCGGATTCACGCCGAGACATGCTTTCGCGGCGCTGCTCTCACGTCGCTCTCTGAACGCGCTCTCCTATTTGCACTCTCTTCCATTAAGCGGCACTGCGGGAAGAGCTGCGTGTGAAGCCACTTCACTCGTTCGTGCGCGCTAGCGGCACAGCGTACGCCTCGGAGCGAAACAGGCGCCTCTACCTCTTTCTTTTACGCTTTGGGTTTTTCCGAGGCGGCGCAAAGCTCCCAAAAATAGCCGCGCGGCTCCCTTCCACACCTCCCCTTCTCTCCCGGCTTTGTTATTCCAGGAATCCAAGGGAAAATGTGCAGTAGCAGTGGGTTTGTTTTCGGCCAGCTGGAGACGGGCCCGCTCACACACACACACACACACACACACAGAGCGATCTGCTGATATATGGCAGCCAGGGGAACTCTCGCTACGCAGCTAGAATTCGTTTAAAAAAAGAGCAATAAAAAAATGCTGCCATCTATTTCTGCCCCCACAGTGCCGACCCCACCACCCAGCGGATGGGGGATTTTTATATAAATTCTTTCAAGCGAACATCAGAGAGGTAGAAGCACACATGGATGCTATTTTTTTTAATTCTAGATCAATGACCATCTACAAACATTGATGATTCACACAGAGATTTACCTTCAGGTGTTTATCCGACTGTCTGTCTGTGTGATTCTTTTCTCTTTTCCATTGTTTCTCGCATCTATTACTGTGAGTGTGTTCTGCGTTTCTGCGAATATATGTGAGTGTTCGAGTGTGAAAGTGGTACTCACCGCACACTGCGCTGCCGTAAAACTCCCAGTACACACCAGGGTCATCCTCCGCTCTGCCCTGCAGGTCGGCAAAGTAATCTACAGTGAGAAAGAGAGAAATGAGACCATTAGTGATGTAAACAGGAAGCAACTAGAGATGCACTGACAGAATTTCTGGCAGATAATAATAGCTGATTTCCCCCATAATAGCCGAAAATCATTTGCCGATAAATCGAATTCATGGTAAACAACCTTTAAATAAATTGAATTGCTCAAAATAAATAAATACATAAATATAATAGAAGATGCTACATGAATGCTGATAAATGTCAATTAAAGTGACAAAAGTGCTAAGGTTTGGCAGATACCGATATAGAGACAAATATATTGCGCAAATGCTAAACAGACCGCATTCTCCAAGCGACAATAAGAAAATGGTCTCCTACAGACAGCAGAGGCTCTGACGCTCTGCAAGCGTTATGTGGTTGTGCGCTCAGATGCCACTTGGCGCGGCGAAGCGCAGCCAGCGGCGACGGGAGACGCGTTTGCCAGCGCAGCCATTAACAATTCCACCCAGAGAAAGAGAGAGAGAGAGGGAGAGAGAGAGAGAGAGAGAGAGAGAGAGAGAGAGAGAGAGAGAGAGAGAGAGAGGGTGGTTGATTAGAAGGCTCCCACAGAGGGAAAACAAATTTGGGGAGGGTCTTTAAATCAGCACAGCAGACAGCAGAACGGGACAAGCCTGCTGATTTACACACACACACACAATATGCTGCCCTGCGCTTCCAGGCCGAGCTCTTTCCTGCCTCACGAACTCATGCATAATCAAACACACACGCAGCCAGTCAGTGTGAACCTCCACCATGTGACTGAGCTGCCCTTTAACTGGCAGCCCTGAAGCTAATCCGCACACACACACAAGCACGTACGTATTAAGACGGCTTTGGAGGTGAAAGAACTTGCGACTGCCGTCAAGAACAAACGCCGGCTGTGTACAAATTGTTTGGCGATGCCCTCTAGTTCAGCTCGAAACTTTCAGACCATTAATCAAGCCGTGCCTCGAAAAACACGACTACTGTCACTAAGAGAGAGAGAGAGAGAGAGAGAGAGAGAGAGAGAGAGAGAGAGAGAGAGAGAGAGAGAGAGAGCGTCTCCTTCGGACAGTCACGGCGAGGCTGTGCTCGGGCGAGAGGGGTCAGTGTTAACACAAACACAGGAAAGGCCGTCTCGGTAAATGCCACGTCTCCTTTGATGCCATCTTCACATGCACCCGGAGCACAGCTTGTCTTTTTCCATGCGAACGTCTAACCTTGAGCATTAAAACTTTGCTTCTACACACAATGGGTGGCAAACAGCGCAATGACAAGGTCAGTGCTCTGCTAACGATAAACGCTAATGGTATAAACAACTCTAAGGAATATTCTGTGTTATTTTTAACAAAAATGTGCAAAATTGCCAGAAAATCAGTCTTTGGTCTGGCAAACCGTATATATTTAACAGGTTTAGCATTACGTTTGCACAGTTTTGAAAACAAAGCTTTTGAAGCAACTCTACGTTTTTGTTTTTCAAAATCATTCTGATGGCACACTGACTTTTAATAGGCAAATGGCTTTTGTTTTTGTCTCAAGCTCCCACCAAATGTCTGTTCTGGCAGTATGCAAGTTCAGTGAGTGTGTACTGCAGCAAAAAGTGTGAATCGATTTTTAAAAACCACAAAGGACACAAAACAAAAAAGACAAATTACCACAATGAATTCCAGTCACTTAACTGTGGGGGGCTCCAAAGTCGCAAAAATAGGCTAAACTACATACAAATGCTTTAAGTATTTAGCGAGTGATTTTTAGACCACTAGTGGCACCAAATGGAATTGCAGTTTCTTTTTGTTTAAGTGGACTGAGGCTTGTTTATATTAGTGCGTTTTTGTTTTAAAACTGCGTTTTAAAATGAAAACGGTCCTCGTCTACATTGCCGTTTTCACTGCCATGCCATAATTTAGATTACTCTCAGTTTTGGTCCATCTCCACTGAAATACAACCTCAGAGTCTTCAAACTAAAATGGGGTCTGCAGTGTTTTCAAAAGTAGTGTGCATGACAGGCATAACCATAGCAGAAGTTGTGCACTAGTGTAAAACTAGCCTGATATAGCAACAATGGGATAAATTGGTTGTGGTACATGTCCAATTTTCTGACCTACGACAGGCGGCCTAAGAGTTTGGCATAATAATGACTGTTTTCAAACAAGTTTCAATTCTGGTGCTGCAAATCACATGCTTTCGCTTTAAAACGACTAAATTTTACCTTAATTTAAGATTTGTAAAACCCAATTTTAAAATAAATAAATAAATTTAAAAAATCACTCACGCAAAATGAAAAGTCCCATCGTCCAGTGCAGTTTCTACAAAGCTTCTAACTCAAGAATTTTGGCCTTTCAGAAACGGCCAGGAATTTTTTTAAAAAACACATCAAGCTGATTAAAATCAAAGGTCCAGAATGATGTCAAAAGCTTCCAAAACCATAAAAACAAATACCCCAATTTAGCTCCAGATTAGGCCCAGATTACAGTTTCAATAATACAACCCAGCTTTTCCAAATATCGTTGCGTGCGACAAACCCGTACACCCTTTCAAAACAGGCACGCCGCACAAGACCAAATAAAGACACGCACACGGACGAACACACACACACACACACACACACACACACACACACACATAATCTCCTTTCAGGGAAAGCTGATTTGCCGGTGCTAAAGGCTTCTCCTCCGCTCCAGCTGTTGCTTAGTAACCAGATAGCCAAGCAGAGCCGAACCTTCCGCTGCTACAGGAGGGAAATTCTGGGAATAGAGGTGGAAGAGAGGAACAGCGCGCTCTTACCGGACAGAAAACACTCCATTATGTCACTGTGGGTCATCTTCAGCAAACTGCGGCCGGAGTAGGTAGCTAAAGTCGGATCGGCGCCGTATGAAAGCAGCAGTCGGACCACATCTAGATGATCGTTTTCCACAGCATCATGAAGAGGCCTGTCAGAAGAAAGACCAGAATGTTTACTTCACAAAAATAAGATATTTATAATGCAGTTTATATTTATTTTATCCATCAGATATTCCTTAGAATAATGTGCACTGACAAATGGTTCCCAATAAGACTAAAATATTTTATTAATAGGTAAACTGGGTACATTTTTATTCAGCTTTTCAACAATCCATCTGCCAATAGTGTTAAAAACTGAACACTTTATTTTATAAATTTTACCTTTGTTAGTAATTGTAAGATTTTCTTTTTGCTAAAACAGTTCAATTACTTCACTTGTCCATAATTACCTTAATTTTATCTGCAGCCATTGCCCAATAAAACAGTCATTAAAACCTGTCACCGTCATTCATCTTTCCGACAGGAATCGGAACGCTAAACGAAATTGGATTTTTAAGTGTATAGCGAAGACAGGGATCTCACACGCCTAATCTGCTCTTCTTGCGGTAATTATCCGAGCTAAGATTCTCGGCCTCTTCTGTTGTTGTAAAGCCATTATTACCAAACATATAATTACTGACATCGAGTGTGTGCGCGTCAGCACGTGCGTGCACGTGTAATTATCCGCGCCGCGGCGGCACGCACATGCTCTCGAATGCAGTGTGACGAAAGCGGAGGAAGTCATAGAAACTGGTCCTGCATGCTATTTAGGTGATATCATGAATGCGTGCATGTTTACCTGGTGCCATCCTGTGCGCTGCAGTTGATGTCGGCCCCGTGCTCCAGTAAGTGCTGTACGATGGAGAGCCAGCCGCGGGAACAGGCCTCGTGGAGCGCGCAGTAACCCGCATTATCCCGATGATTCACGTCACACACTTTATTCTCCAGACAGTACAAAACCACCTCCTACAGTGAGCGGGAGAGAGACAGAAGACGAGCGGTTACTATGGTGCAGCGAGGAATGAAATTCATTAAACACCATTAAAGAGCGCAGAGAAAGAGAGAGAGACGGGCAGAGAGCAGACAGACAGTTCCGCCCAGAGCTGATTATTGATGTGTGAGGTATCAGGGGCTTTACAGACGAATCCTGCCCCGAGCCTGCTGTTCACTTTCTATACGAGACGCCTGAGACGGCACTGTGTGTGTGTGCATGAGTCTACAAGCAGCAGCAGTGTAGGAGCAACTCGAAAGGTGGGGAAAATGTGAGCGATGTTTGCCCGTGCGAAACCGGCTGCCGTGATGGTTGTGTTGGACACAATTTTTTCATATTTTCACACCTCCAAGATATTTGTGCCTAGATGGGTCTGGAAGTCTCACCAGAGAGGCCTTTGAACATCAACCCAAGCCAAAAGATCCCAACAAAATGCTAAGAATGTTGCTATGTGGTTGCTAGGGTGTTCTGAGCGGTCGTTAGAATATTTCAATGTGGTTGCTTGAAGGATCTCAAATCATAAAATTCTAGGTTTTTTAGAATGGTGCCAGCCCACAACACCCAATAAACCACAAGGGAACATGTAAATAACTGTGCAGAACACCCTAGCAACCACACAGTCAGAATGTTGCCATGTGGTTGTTAGAGTGCTCTGAGCATTAGCATGTTGCTATGTGATTGCTAAGGTGTTCTAACAACTACTCAGAACACCCTAGCAACCAAAAAGGAACATTTAAACAACGGCACCGAACACCCTAACATCCATACAACAACATGCCA
This sequence comes from Garra rufa, assembly GCF_049309525.1. Lineage (NCBI taxonomy): Eukaryota > Metazoa > Chordata > Actinopteri > Cypriniformes > Cyprinidae > Garra > Garra rufa. The sequence goes on along the minus strand of NC_133367.1, from coordinate 19,486,029 downwards.
ACAATCAAAATGTTGTCATGTGGTTGTTTGAGTGTTAGAATATTGTTGTGATTGTTAAGGTGTTCTAACAACCACTCAGAACACCCTAGCAACCAAAAATGAACATGTAAACAACTGTGCAGAGCACCCTAGCAACCACACAGCAAGATGCCAACAATCAAAATGTTGCCATGTGGTTCTTAGAGTGTTCTGAGCATTAGAATGTTGCTATGAAATTGCTAGGGTGTTCTATCAACCTATCACCCAAGCAACCAAAAAGGAACATGTAAACAACCATGCAGAACACCCTAAACAAACAGCAACATGCCAACAATCGAAATGTTGCCATGTGTTTTTTTAGAGTGTTCTGAGCATTGGCATGCTGCTATGTGGTTGCTAGGGTGTTCTAACAACCATTCAGAACACCCTAGCAACCACATAGCAACATGCCAAAGACTGCTCAGAAATCCCAAGCAACCATTCTAAGCAATGGTTGGCATGTTGCTATTTGGTTGTTAAGGTGTTCCAAGTGCTCATTGGCTTGTTGCTATGTGGTTCCTAGGGTGTTCTTTTTTTAAGTAACTTTTATGGCCTTTTTATGCATTTTATTGAGATAGGAATATAGAGGTTGGGTGGAGATAAGGAAGCGGGATCGATAAAGGACCTCAAGGCAGGAACCGAACTCGGGTCGCTGTGACCGGCATGTCGACGCAATAACCACGAGGCTATTGGCGTCAACGTTCCTAGAATGTTCTGTGCTGGGACAATTCAAAAGAATATAGAATTCTATGATCTGAGAACATAGCTCAATTTTGCTAATTTTATCATCCATCAGGCAAAAGTTGCAAGTCTGATTGCTTAGCAGTTGATACACATAGAAAGCTATCAATATGCATCGTCCCATTCGCGCTTCTCGCCATTCCCGTACACTGATTAAGAACAATGTCTGGAAGAGGCCGGAATTACAGAGAGCCCTTGCAAAATTAATTGGAGAGTTCTTCTGCAAGCTCGGATTTAAAGGAACTCCCACATCCATCACCGCGAGCCGATTCCTCATGCACGGCGGCAACAAAAACAAGCGCGCACACACACACACAGATGGGCTGGAGAGGGGAGGGCCGGTGTCCGCTCGGCGCTCAGACGAATGAGGGCATTAGGATTCAGGAGGCGTAGCGCTCGCACTTCAACCCTGGCAGCGTCTCAGAGAGCACATTCAACCCCTCCCCCGACGGAGTCGCACAGTGGTACGACCTGCCCCACGCTGCTGCCAGCAGCTCTGCCTCGCACTTCCCGCCGGCTCCGTATCCAGGATACGGCATGCCGCCGGCACGACTGAAAAAAACCCAAGCCGTTAGCAAGGGCGCCGAGCCGTTAACGAGCCCAAACGGGAAACTCTCGCTCCAGCGCGGATGTTCGCTCCCGTCAGCCTGGAGAGGTGGACCAAAACACATGGAAGGTAAAACATACACACACACACACACACACACCTATCACGCTCAATTACCGAAAGCGAGCCGCGGTTCAAGGGAGAATTTCTCTATTTCCGTTTATGTTTCCATCGCCTCATTCCCTTTCCAGTGAGGTCTCTCTCTCTCTCCTGCCTCAGGGAGTTCCTCAGTGGGGATGTTTGCAGGCAGGAGAGCTGAGTGTTACATTAAACAGACAATAAAGCCGTGTTACACAGCCTAGCGAGAAAAAGATTTGTCGTGATTTTCTCCTCAGAACTGCTCTTTGCTGTAGCGTTTCCTCCCCCGCTGTCCCCTGCTAAAACGACTCCCAGCTAACAACTGCAATCAATGCATCATTCAAGACACTTAACCCCTTCACAACAGCAATCCCACAAAACAAGACGCAGGCCAGCTCGAGACTGAACCCGACGTGCAACCATTTTACCACAACCTCAAAGCCTAGTCAACTCAACCCACATCATAAAAAATAAAAGAGCAAGAACTACAGCTCGCTTAGGGAGAAAAGACACTCAGACAGGAAAAAGAAGGGGAAGCTTTACAAGGCAGACCTGAACTGAAACCAGTCTGGGTCAATGCTAGTCTGGAGTCAAATTCGGATGCTGGCAGCCCCCCTTCAAACCTGTGATTCAAGTTCAAACTCAAGTCTAGAATTTCAAAGGTCCAAGAAGCAACTCTAAGGCAAGAATTCTACGGCAATTTAGAGAGGGTTCCAGAACTCTAAGACCACTCATAAAATGTTCTTTGATTCAGAGGCAGTTACAGAATTCTCAGGTACTTTTAAAAAATTCTGAAGCTCTAAAGCAGTTTCTAATAAATTCAGAAAGTACAATGTAGTTGAAAAGGGGCTAGAATTTGATGCAGTATATGACAAATTTTCAAATTCAGAGATAGTTGAGAAACCTTTTCAGAATCCCAAGACTGCTAAGAGTTCTAGAATTTGCAAGCAGTTGCTCAATATTTGTGGAATTCTGAAACTCTTCATTAAGTCACAGAATTCTACGACAGCTGACAAATAATTCTAGAGTTCACATGCAGTTGAATTATAGAATTCTGAAGCAGTTGAAAGTTCTAGAACTTCAAAATCAGTTGATAAAGAGTTATAAAATAGAAACAATTGAAATTGTAGTTTTAAGTCCAATGGACCATTCTAGGAGAGATACCAAATTCTAAGGTAGTTAAAATTCTGGAACTCTAAAGCAGTTTATAATAAATTCAGAATTTGATGCAGTATATGACAAATTTTCAAATTCAGAGGTAGTTGATAAACTATATTAAAATCGTTTTTTCAAAATCATAAGACCTCTATTAATTAATTCTGAGGTTAATTCTCAAGCTCTGTCTCCAAGACAGAATTGAAGCAGTTTTGTGCAAATTTTGAGAGAGCCTAATGTGTAGCGGTTGCTTAATGATCCTCTGGCTACGCACAGAGCTGACGAATGTTCTAATTTTACATGCAACTCAGGAAAAAACAGCCTTCAGACTGAGCAGACGTCACATTGCATCGGAAAGTGAGCGGCTAGGGAGAGAGACAGACAAAAAAACGACACAAGAAAGAAAGAGCAGGATATGAGGAGGGGAGAGAGAGGGAGCGCCGAAACTCCCTCAGCGTGGTTTTAATTGAGAGAGCCATGGCTGGAGTGGGAGTTGTGATAACAGAGGGAAAAGGGTTGAGGTGGCCTCCACAGAAGAAGCGCATCATTAACGGATCAGGAATTTCCCTGACAGCCGGCCAGGACGGCACTGAACGTGCGGACGAGTGTGAACGCATACGTGATATGTCTCACTCAGCCAGACCTTTGACTAAGCGACAGCTTGCAAACCACAGTTTGTTTTTACATGCCATTTAGGGCAGGTTTGTCTGACTATAGAATATACCTAAATAATATCTGAATATCTGTCAAAGAACTTGCAGTGATAAGTTCTTCCACAGAAAGCAATCATTGCATTAACCCAGTACTCTTTGTATCAGAAGTTGCAAGAAGTCAACCAATCAGTCCTGCGCTTGCCAAATCAAAAAAAAAAATACATTCCAGCTTCACATGCAGTGTGCATCAAACAGTCAGCGAACGGACTTTGGGCGGTCGGGAGGCGTCTGTGGCCAAGACTGCGAGATATAACTGCCGTCACTCTGAGAGTTGAAGGTCTGTATCCTGCTATTTGCTCAGGCTTGGCAGACAGTGACAAAACAGGGCGCGACACACACGCCTCACTGACCCTCTGTATATACACACTTTCTGCTGGTTACTAAACTGCAAACATTCACACATGAACACTACTGCTTTTAAAGGGATAGTTCACCCAAAAATGAAAATTGTGTCACAATTTATTGACCAGTCAATAAAGGCACTGATATACTCAAAACAAAAGTTCCTTTTCGTTCTTCGTTTAGGGGTAAAATTAATTTTGAAATACGTGAGCATTGCACAACAGCATTAAACGTGTCAGTGTCTTAATTCATCAGAAGTACAACTTTATTTGCTACTATAAAGCAGCTCTCCACTGTGTTCATGTTTTTACCCACGGACATCTCATCTCCAAGGACTCAGATGAAATAATCCCAGAGAAGAGTTCCGTGTGAAAGAAGGCGGAGCACACCAATGGTAGTACAAAGGTCTTTTCCAGCAAGGTCGCTTTGTCAAGCCATTTTGAACTCCTAAAACGAACTTCGTTTTGCCAGGATTGTGTTAAAAATGACGTCACATCAGAATTTTTGTAGTACTTTTCAGTCAAAGGGCAACAACATAAGCAAAGTAAGTCTTCACTGCTTTCCTAGCCATAAAACGACGAGAAAAGAAACTTGCTAAAGACCTGCGTCTGTGTTCTCTCCACTTTAGCCCTGATATCTTTAATGGTGCGTTCACACCGGACGCGACTTGCGCGGAAAAAACGCGCTATTCGCGCGTAGTTGAACGCTTGAACATTTGAGTTTACTCGCGCCATTCGCGCGGTAAAATTCGCGTCATTCGCGCGTGACATTTTCTTCACAACAGACGCGAATTCGCGTCAAGGGAGGGGCTTCTGCCACTCGTCAGCGGGAAAGTAGTTGTAAAATAGGTGAATGAGCTCAATTTGCCAGCTTTAGCTTGCTTGTAGTCTCAATATGTATGTATATGTAGGTTAAATTGAGTAAAGAGCGTTTTTTAAAACTAACCAGATTGTCCGACCTCTTCACTCACTTTATTCCTAGCAAGATCCCTTTTATTCCTGTTTCTACAAAAGTCCAAAGATGTATCGTACAGCTCCGAGGAACCACAGACAGCAACGGTGATTTTGTCCGCCATTGTTGTTTCGGATTTCTGCCTCCGTCACTACTAGAGCAAGCTCCTGATTGGTTACCGCGGCGCGGAATTCCGCCGAAGTTCAGATTTTTGAACTCGCGCGAATGGCGCGGCAATCGCTTGAACGCTCAATGCGCGCCGCGCCATTCGCGCTATTCGCGCGTTTCGCGCCGCCTCATTCGCGCGTTTCGCGCCGCAGGATGGCTATTCGCGTCTTTGCATTGACTTAACATGTAAATCACTCGCGCTTGCCGCTTCATTCGCGTCCGGTGTGAACGCACCTTAAGGCTTTTAGTAGACCACAGATACTGAAAGAGCTTAAGAACAATGTAAACATGGCGACGTTTGTCATGACGCCACGTATTTCACTCGATATCTGGGTGCGTTTAGACTCTTTGTGGGGAAAATCCATTGTACTGCATTCGGTTTAAGCCTACGCTTATATTCATCACCACCTGTAAGCTCTTTCCATCAGTATTTTATTTTGAAGTTAAGTTATGTTGTGGTAAAAATAGCATAGCTCAGTGTCAGTAGCTCACAGAGTGCCACAGTTCTACGTAATCAAAATAATGGCGCCCCCATAGTCCAAAATATGTATATAACGATGTGGATTTTTTCCACTACATATTTCAGTAAGAGACTTAATTTAAGTTATATTAAGCTATACAAGTCTTAATACCTAGGGTTCCCTTTAAGGGTCCAAAACGACATTGACAAATCAATTTACTTTCATTTGATGAGGGAAAATACGCTAAGATATTTTTCAAAATATCTTTATATTTTCTTTAAAATATCACACCAAGGTGAGTAAATGACAACAGAGCTTTATTTGGGGGTGAACTATGAAATAAACTCAACTTTTTTTCCTAAAATATGCAGACTGCAAATAATCTGATAGGAATTTAGATCAGATTAAATTGTAGTCAATGCATGCGACAGGGTTATTTCAGGTCACAGGCTGTTTTGCGTCGCCATCTAGATCAAAAGATCCGCATGCACGGAATCCTTAGTACGCGGCCTTGAACGGACAGCCTGACCAGCGGACACGCTCATGCAGTCAACTGTGGAAAACACGCAGGTTTTTCCACTTGCGCTCGGTTAATGCCTGAAATGCAAGCCAAAATGACTCAATCACACGCGCGCACACACACACACAGCAAACCGCTCGAAGGCGCCCGGGAGTTTCATCAAGCCAAGAACGGTTTGTTTTGAAGGTGCGAGCCCATGAGAAAATGGAAACGAGAGCGCGCGCAAAACTACGTGCCGTTTGCATGTTTACTGCAGTTGCGCTGGGACCGAGATGGAGTGCCACGTTTAAGTGTGTGAACTCTCGTTCTCCAGCGCTCTGAGACACACACACACACAAACAGAGCAGCTGCCGCGGTCTGTGTTGAAAGGTTCGGCCGCGCAGTCATGTCATATTTCCGAGCTCTGGCAGCGCCGCGGAGCTGCTCGTGGCTTAACACACACACACAGAGACAGAGCGCGCTGGCAGCTCAGTGCGTTGCTCGCGGCTTATCTCTCACACACACACAGCGAGAGAGCGGCTTCCTGTCTGAGGCAGGAGCGCGGGAGGGGAAAGGAGGGGGGACGGAACGAGCGAAGACTAGAAAAACAAGCCGCTGTCGACTGACAGAAAAAACACACGCGGACGGAAGGTCTGTCCCCACCTGCCAAGGGCCGACGTGAGGGTGTAGAGGGGGAGGAGAACGAGCGAGAGAGAGAGAGAGAGAGAGAGAGAGAGAGAGAGAGAGAGACGAGGAAAACAGGGTGGGAAGGATTACATTTTATCTCGCTTCGTCTGACACACACACACGCCGCACGGATCGGCGCCGAGTGCCCTCTGCTGCGCGCTCTGCCGCTCCCCCACCGTATCTGTGGCGCACGCACAGCCCCGCGAGAACAGCCGCCTTTAACCGATGTCACCAAGCGCATTTATAAAGCCATTAGAGCAGAATTAGACCCCGAGCGCCAGCGGGGAAAATCACAAAGCCCTGAGACTCAGCGGTAACGAGAGCCCACGCTCTCGACAAGCGTTCGAGAAAATCCACCGCTAGCGGAACACTGTAGCGCTCTGCAATCTGGGGAAAAAGCTCATTAGAAGAAAAAAAGCTGTTTAGCTATTAGTATAAAAAAAAACTTGGTTGTTATTAAAATACAGTTCAGCTATCCATAAACAGTTAATAATAAAGAGTAAAATATATATGTGGAAATGTTTTATCCAGCAAAAGAAGTTAAACTATTCCTACACACTACTGCTTAATTGTTGGTGTTTACACTCAGACAGATTTGCTATAGCTGAAAAATGTAGCTATTCGTAAAAAAAATGTAGCTAGTAGCTAAAAAAGCTGAATTATACGAATAACTAAAGTTAATTGTAAACTGTTCTGCTTCTCAGAAAATGCAGATATTAACTGTTTAGATATCAGCTTATGATTCGTTTATCTATCAGTAAACAACAGTTTAGCAATTGGTAGATACAATTTAAATATTTTTAAACTGTTTTGCTATACAATTTACAAACGTGTCAATAAGTAAATAGTTTTGCTATTGATGACAAATTGAGCTATTTGTAAACATTTAGTTTTTCATTAGCAAGGTTGAGCTATTCATATCCACCTTTTTCTTCCTGTAAGAGTGAGCGGGGCCATTTGTACATTTTATGGGTGTGGCTTCCGGTCTCATCCGCTTCCAGCTAAAAACAGCTTGTTCTGCTGCTTGATATTGCAAATTGGTGTGTCTTACCATAATATTTTAATGTATTATCTTAATCGTGAGCACACTGGTTTGTAGTGCAAACAGTTTTACTGTATGCTGTTATTCCTCTCGTTATTTCGCTACGGCGGCTAATGAACTGGAAGTCTCACCCATAGACTTACTTCCACATTGAGGAAATAGGTGGATAGTTCTCATATTGTACACATAGTTCATTTCTTAGTAAAGAACAGTTTAGATATTTTTAAAGGTCCACCGAAGTGCCTTCTATCTGTTGACCTAATTTGAACTGAAACAGTCCAGGGTGGGACAAATTGAGAAGCTCCGCCCCCCTTTTAGAATAGCTAATAGGGTTTCATTTATTTCAAAGCTTGGCAAAAGCCATTGGTTGAATTCCGTAAAGCTGCATTTGACAGCTTATGATAGCCACAGTCCAAGAGACTCCCCGTTAGATTCAAAATGAAACTGTTACCAAAGCAAAACAGTGCTGTCTAACCGTTTCTTCTCCTAATCTCAGCCACATCGCGCTGCAGCATTTCGCATGACAAAACACGAAACCATACTTCATTCGCCCCAATGTAAAGCATATTTACACCGTCCGAATTGTTCTCCATCACCTAAATATAGCGCGCTACATGTTAATCACCATACAGAAAATACTAAGTCTTTGTACAAATGACTAATTTCAGCCACAGCTTCAATGTCTATTTATAGTGTAGGGGTGGGACATTTCAAGTTCTAGGGAGCATTTGATTGGACAAGAAAATCTGATAAGAAGCTGAAGTGCAGGATGATGTCATCAGAATCGTCCATCCATTTTGGCGAAAGTGAGAGACTAAGTTTTGAATGCTTATATCTTCCAAATTTGAATTGTGTTATTGTTTTGGAGCGCACTAGTTTACAGATAACCTGGGGACTTTAAACAATGTTTAGCTATTCATAGTAGGCTAACAATATAGCTCTTTGTAAACGGTGTTTAGCTATTCATAACCTAAACCTTATTTAAGAAAAGCTAAACTGTTGTTCATAAAAAAAAGTGAGTTCAAATCAAAAATTAGACTTTTAAATCAACAACAAATTATAAAATGTATAAATGCTAATTCCTTTATGTGAGAACCGTCAGCCTTTTTTGTGGTTAGAAATGAAGAAAAAAAACGCTCTCCATTTCAGTGGGCCATTAATGGCGGGCGTTAGTTTGGGCAACGAGAGATCGGGAGGTGCACGGAACGGGCGGCTAATGGCTTAAAACAGCGCGTGTTTAGCACCTTCAGCCGAATGATTAATTAACGTGGAGATTACGGAGAGCACTTGTCAGATCGCTGATTGGACCTTAATGGCAAAGAGCCATTCTGCCTGAGAGCAGAATTACCGACAGAGTCTAGCAACCGCAGCAGAATCAGACACAGAGAGAGAGAGAGAGAGAGAGAGAGAGCAAGAGATGGATAGGGCTTTTTCACACACAAAGCACACACACATAACGATAGGTTTCAATCAGCACACAAAGGCCAGTTTTGTCTGAGTCATAAAAGAAGGAGGCAACAACCAAACACAAGTGTAAATAAGCAGCATCGTAACGCAAGCGAGACGTCAGCGCCGGCGGAATGTAATGAAAGAGTGTGTGTGTTGCAGTAAAACTCTTGGCTTGAGAGCTGAGGGGAGGTGAAGAAACGCAAACAAGCGAAGAACAAGAGACGTCGGGGGAAGGGAACTACAAACGTGCGTGTGGTGGCCACTTCAAGCACAAAACTTACAAAACACAAAAACACACAGCAAGGAATAGAGCACAATGGAACGTGGCATCCCTAGTTGTGAAAAAACAAACCCACAGACACATGTGGATGCACGTTATAGAGAAGCGGAAAATAGCAGATGGAGGGGGGGGAAAAAAAATCTAAGCGTAAAACTAGCTTGATTCCAACACCACAAGAGCGTGTTCTATTCTGGAACGGCACCACTGCCTCAATGCTAAAAAATGCTCCGTAAAATGCAATAAGAAACTTTCCCTTTTAGTGGAATTCAAGGCACCGATGCGGAGCAAGAGAGAGGAAGGGGGGGAGGGCCGGGGAAGGAGAGAAATCATGCGCTCGCAGCAGTAATCGCTCATTTCCTGTTCTCCGTGCCAGTCCTTTCAGACGCACTGCCGGAACTAATCCAGCTCCCCATTAATCTGCACAAATTGGACACGGAACGCCGCGCCATTCCAGAACCCGCGGAACCACCGTATTCCAGAACTGCGGAATACCGTTGGATTCCAGAACAACAGGGAATCTGCTAAACAGTTGCATGGCAAAATGGTGATATTTAAAGACAACATGAAATCTGAAATGCCATAAACAAAAAAAAAATCATCAGTGCACATTATTTGAAAAAAAAAAAAGTGTTTTCATAGAGTTTGAGACAAGAAAAAGTGTGCTAAATTTGTCGCATAATAGAGTGCTAGAACATTAAGGAATGAACCAATCAAATTTTAATAATTACATGCAGTGATATTTACTATACATATTCAGTTTTGTTCAAAAACAAGTTTACAAATGTGCTGCAATTTCACGTCATCTTTAGAGAAAACTGTGGGTATTAAGACTTGTATGGCTTAAAATAACAAATTATGTAGTAGAAAAAACATGAAAGACTTACGTTATTTTAAAAATTCACATTGTTTTATACATATTTTGGACTATGGGGGGCAACATTATTTTGATTATGTAGAACGGTTGCACTCTGTGAGCTACTGACATATCTGTTGCTATTTTTACCACAACACAACTCGGAATACACAACTCAGAAAATAAAATACTGATATGATGCCACATTGTGCAGCTTTTGGTCGTAATTTTCAATCGGAGGGCAACAAGAGAAGCGATGCAAGTCTTCACTGCTTTCCTAGCTATAAGAACAGAAGAAAAGAATGCGAAGATGCCTGACGACAAATAAAATTTCCTAAAGACCCACGTCTTTGTTCTCCCCACTTTGGCCCTGATGCTTTTAAGGCTTTTAGTAGACCACAGCTCAACATGCGTCACTTGTCATGACGCCACAGCCACTGAAGGAGTTTCTCAGTGCAGATTCCACTCGATATCAAACTCCTTGTGGAGAAAAATCAATCGTACGCCATTTGGTTTAAGTCTAGGCTTATATCCATCGCCACTTGTAAGCTCTCTCCATAGCTGTGGTCATCGTATCAGTATTTTATTTTCCGAGTTGTGTAGCGCTAAAAATAGCTAACCGTTCTACGCAATAAAAATTATGGCACCCCCCATAGTCTAATATATATACTACACATTTCAGCAAGAGATATCATTTATGTTATATTAAGCCATACAAGTCTACCCAGGGTTCCCTTTAAAAGTGCTGCAGGGGTACAAAAACGCCAAACGCTTTGCCGACAATTGTGTTAAAACTCAAAAAAGCCGGGCTACAAGATCAGAGACAGAGTGCAAAGGGTTAAGGTTTTCCAGTTCAACAGAGAGAAAGAGCAAGGACGCAACGGAGAAAGCGCGAGAAACAGCACGCCCGTGAAAACATGGGAATGAATGCGAGCGAGAAAGGTTTGAGTGGGAGTGCAAAAGCCGAAAGGAGAAAGAGATGAGACGGCGCGTATGTGTGTGTGCGAGCGAGAGGCTGCGTCGCAAGAGGGAAGGGAGAGAGAGAAAAAAAAAAAAAAAACAGCGTGTGTGTGTGTGTGTGTGTGTGCATGCGCACGCCAAGCGATCGCTCTGTGCCTGTCAGGGGCTCTCGGATGTCAGACTCAGTCTCACGCAGAAATAATGAGATGCGAAGAGAGCAGGAGAGGGCAGCCGGAGAGAGAGACGGTCGCGCAAATGCGCGCTTACCTCATATCCCAGCCTTGCAGCTCGCTGCAGTAGAGTCTCGCCTGCGTTCTTGTTGACGATGAGTCGCCGCGCTTCCGGCGGCATGGGCCTGCTGACTGGCAGCTCCGCTGACACTGGAGGTGCGGGGGCAACCGGAGGTACGGGTACATCCGAAACGGCGCACGGAGGGGTTGGGGGCGCCACGGGTTGGTAGGCAGGGGAAGGGGGACGAGGCTTGACCGGAGAAGACTCGTACTCGGAAAGAGCTGCTGGCTGCTTCTGGATGGAACGTTTCACCACCTGACGAGGGAATAAAAATGCGTTACTATACAAGGTTTTGGAAATCACACAGATTTTCAAGTCAACAGGGAAAGGTGGACGTTCTTTGCAAAGATAAAGACAGAGCTACGCTCGCTTGGTGCCAAGAGACAGCCGGGATAGAGCGCTAATTAATCACAGCGACAAGTTCAGAGTCGGCGCTGCGGTATAATCAGAGAGACTGAAATTTGAGAAAATCTAATGTGAAATTGTAAGCTGTTCCTACGTGTTTTTTTTCCCTGCAGTTGTGGAACGCCAGTACAGGAAACGCTGTTTCCCACTATAAACCAAGAACAAAAGTATGACTGTCAACAGCGGTTCCTCGCACACACACAACGCCCCGCATGGTCAGCAATGTTATTTTTGTCCAACACTTTTTACACCAGTACAATCCGTAAACGCGTTTTTAACAGAAAAACGTGCACAAGCGCTGCTCTGTTTTGGGCTCTAGGCTGCGCGCTTGTTTGCGAGCTGGATGGAAAGCTGCGGACGCCGATCCGTCAGCGAGCGTGTTCCCCCGGCAGGGAAAGTTAAACAGGAAACAACGGAAGACTTTGGCTCTCTCCCACTCGCTTTATCTCTCCAGCCTTCCGTGTGCGAGTTCTCTATCTGTGGAGCGCAGTAGGGCGGGCGGATGAGAGCCGTGTGTGTGTGTGTGTGTGTGTAGGCCGTGAGTTCATGCGAGCAGACTGAAGGTCGGGAAGGGGGGGGGGGTGATCGGGGCGGGAACTCCACCCACCCCAGAGGAGTTCCACAGCACAGCAGCTGTCAGAGTAAACACACACACACACACACATATATGCAGCTCTGCCTGGTCCGTAATAGCGGAGAGAAAACAAGTTGATTAAAATATGACGATGTGGCGTTTTCTTGCTTGTCTGAATGAGGACATATAGATCAGCCAAGTTAATCCAATCCTTACTGTATAAATATATATATATATATATATATATATATATATATATATATATTTCTTTATATTTTAAATGTGTTTTTTTAATGTAAAAAAAGAAAAAAAATATTAATTAATAGTCACCAATAGCCTTGTAGGAAGCTCGCCGACATATAGCGTCGTTACGCTACGGGAGTCCCGAGTTCGATTCCTAGCTCGAGGACCTTTTCTAATCCCACCCCTTTCTCTATCTCCCACCTCATTCCTGTTATCTCTACACTGTCCTATCATAATAAAGGCAAAAAATCTTAAAAAATAAATAAATGAAATAAAATGAATAAAAATACTATTATTTATTTAGTATTTTTTGTACATATTATATATGTGTGTACTGATATATATAAACTTCTATTTTGAATGCGATTAATCATGATAAATCATTGCCCAGCACTAATTTACAATAAGAAGAAATTGAGAAAATATGCATATAATAATAATAATAATAATAATAATAACAACAATAATAACAACAATTATTAGCACTATTAAATTGTTTCATTATTTTATCAAAATTATAAAATAATATTTTTTTTATATATTGATATACTATTAATAATAGGAAGAATTAGAAGAAATGTGTGTATTATAAATATTATAATCATTATCATCAATATTTTGGAGTTAATAAATAAAACATAAAAAGGGTAAAAGGATAAATATAAACATTTCAGCAAACCACCAGACACATAAACCATTTTTCCCAATTGAGGATGTCCCGTATGTCCCCAAAGGCAGGTTTCGGAAAAAGTAGTTCACTTTGCAAACTGGGTAAACCCGCACACACTGTATTGTGTAAACAACAACATAATATTTTCATAGGAGTGTGTTTGTCTGCTGTAAACGCTGTGGACTAAAGGTGTGTGTGTTTTGTGTTCGGCAGCATGACGCAGGCTACGTTTGTGTGTGTGCGTGTGCGCGAGATGGCAGCGGGGAGAACGGCGGCTGTGTTATTTAAAGAATGCACAGCGAGTTCACTGGGGAATCATTTTCCTTGACGGAGAGAGAAAGAGACCAGAATTCTGACCCGGCCTTCACTTCTCCCCTCCCCCTCGGTTGCGCCTCTCCGCTGGGAGTCTGCCTTTCAGCGCGAGAGGAGGTCAAAGCAACCGCACTCTAAACACACACGCTATGACCCCCTCCCGTGTCCGTTGAGCCGTCCCAGAGAGCCGCGGTGCTTCCCTAATTGGGATGATTAACATTGTTGTGATTGGAGACACGTATTTAAACGGTTCCTCGCTGAGCCCATGGAGAACGCTTGGGTTGCGAGCCAAAGCAAAGAGCACCGCTAGCCTCGCGTGTGCGCAGACAAAGAAAGGACAGATAAACGAGCGCCTCGACCTTCTGTCATCACACCCACATGTGCCGCAGCTCTTACCTTGTGTTGGTGGGCGGGGCTGAGTTCAGGACACTCCTCATTGGTCGACTGCGCCAGCATCCTGCGCTCCTGTTGGCCGAGGTGCTTGGTCTTGCACTGCCTCTTGCCCTTTGGCTTTTCAGGGTCGCCGTGCCGGCGCAAACGAGACGGGAAGGTGCCGTCGGGGTCTGGAGAGGGCGAGGAGGATCCCAGTGACTTACGGTGCTCTTTTAATCGCTGTCGTTTGTCTGAGAGGTGAGATGGAATCGAGGAGAACTTCCGTAAGGAATCGGTGCAAAAGCCGTCAGAGAAAATGGGAACAGCTAGAAAGAAAGAGAAAGAGAAAGATTGTTATTACGCTCATGCTGACATCTGAAAAGCTGAACATTTTGGGGCTGGTTTTGCATTGATTGTGGTGGTCAATTTTGCAAAATTTAAGAATTTAGTTGAATGCATTAAAATTAGTTAAGAATTTTACAGTGGAATAAAAAAAACTTGAATTCAAGTCAAAAATCAATTGAATTTAGCATAGTTTAACATTTTAGTTTTGTTGTGCCATTTCTGCACTGATTGTGGTGAAAAAGCAAAGTAATTTTGCTAAAATGTAGTAAAATGCATAAAGATTTGCTGTGAATATTACAGTAGAATGTAAAGAATTTTAGCTGAATTCAGCCAAATGAAAGAAAAAATATTAAAAAATTAATATTTAAAAATAATTTCTGCACTGATTGAGGAAAATCTATGCAATTCTGCAAATTATATTAAAATTAGCTGTGAATTTTACAGTAGAATGAAAAGAAATGGAGCTGAATTCAGCTAAATGAAAGAAATGAAATATTTTACAAATAAATATTTTAAAATATTTCTGCACCGATTGTGGAGGAAAATCTATGTAAAAATTCTGTAAAATGTGTTAATATTAGCCGAGAATACTACAGTAGAATTAATAAAACAGCGGAACGAACAAATACAAAAGAAATTACGCTGAATTCAGCTAAATGAAAGAAAAAGACAATATTTAATAAACATTCAAAGAGTGGAAGATATATAAAATACAGTTATTATATTGCAAATTTTACGGTCAAATTTTTTTTTATAGAATCTGCAGCCACAAAATTGCATGTACTAACCAACTTTTTTATCGTAAATTCCGCAATAAATCTCACAGCAAATATAACTGAAAGGAAACAACACGCACAAAAAAAAGCAAGAACACAAATTTGTGATTTACTTCTTGTGCGTTTACTAGAGATTTCATCACGGGCAGCACACATGCATATCAAACCAGACAGAAGCTCTTGTTAGGTAAATCAGACTGACAGCAGTATGAACGGCAGCAGGCTGACCGCCTTATGAGGGACGGACAAAGGACAAAAAAAAGATTTACCAAAACTGATGCATCCTTTCCCTCGTCTGCTTTCTATTTTGCGTCACGTGACCAGAGCTCGAGCAAAAGAGGCAAGCTTAAGCGATAACATCAACCGGCAGAGAAGGACGGAAGAGTAAAGAGGGAAAACATGAAAGGAAGAGCAAGATAAGAGAGGGAAATCAAATGAAAAGGGAAGCAACAGCGAACAGAAAAGGAGAAATGACGGACGGACGTAAAAAGTGGAAGAATAGAGAGAGAAATGCAGCAGCGAGGGAAAGAGACGATGAAAGGGTGAGCGCAAGGCCGAGAGAGGGAGAGAGAGAGAAACCGAGCACGCTCCACATCTGTTCCATTATTCATCATATTCCCCGTTCAGTCGCGCGCACACACACAGCGCCAGCGAGAGCCCCACCGCGCAGAGGAAATCTCTCTCACACGCATGCAAGGAAGAACAGAGGACGCCAAAGACAGAAGACCACATAGCCAACAAAAACACGCACTACCAACTATCAAAACACCAATATATATCAGCCAGACAAAGTATCAAATTATCAAATGTGGGCGATAGCCTGCTAGCAAAAGTTCTCACAGCCTTATTAACAGATACATTTAAAAGCTAAAAACACAAAAAAAACACTGTTTGCTTAAACAGTACACATTCATTATTTCAATTTGTTTGTTAATTTTGGTTTAATTTTTTGTTTAAAGTTTGGTAATTTTTTAGTAAAATAAGAAAAATAATTTGTCAGATCAAGACCAAGTATCAAATTATCAAATTTACAGCCTCAAAAGTTCTTACAGCCTTATTAACAGATCATTTTGGAAGCTAAAAAAAAAAACTTAAAACACAAGGTAAGTGTTTGTTTTAACAGTACATAGTAAAAATTTCAATTTTTTGTTTCAAATTTGGTTGAATTTTGGGTCAAATAATTTGTTTACAAAATCTCAGACCATGTATTAAATTTGGGCCTGATTTTTGCTACCAAAGTTCTCAAAGCGTTATTAACAGATATTTTTAAAAGCCAAAAAATAAATAAATAAATAAAATAAAACCAAGACATGCATTTTTTTAACAGTATACAGTAGTCAACATTTGAAGTGGATCAAAACCTTTCATCAAAGTTGTCCTAAAACCAAAACAATACCCGTTTTTGTCTTAGGACAACTTTGATTAACTTTTTGGATCCACTTCGAATGTTGACTACTGTATATTCAAAATTTCCATTTGTCTGTTACATTGTTTCAAATCTGGTAAAATTTTTACATTTTTGTTACATTTTCAGTAAAATAAGAAAAATGTACAATAAATATCAGCCAGGCCAGTATCAAATTTGGGCAATAATCAGATTTTTGCTAAAAACACACACAAAAAAAGGTTCCAACAGCCTTATTAACAGATACATTTAAAAACTAAAATAACAAAAAACTATTCTATTTGTTTGTTACATTGTTTTAAATTTGGTAGAGTTTTTGGTAATTTTTTTGTACGTTTTTAGCGAAATAAGAAAAATAATTTGCATTATTCCAAGTATTGTTTACCTTCTAGTGAATTTGAGTGAACACTGCATACATTTTTACATTCCCTTTAATTCACTATCAATTGTGTATTTTCACATCGTTGGTGAACTGAATAAATAGTGTAAAATAAACATTAGAAATTGTGTACCACAAAAAAAAACAATACTTCTCATTTACAACCACTAAAATATAGTGCACATTTCATTAACTGGAGAGAAAAAAAAAAAAAAAAAAAAAAAAAAAAATACTACCAATATTCACAAACATGCACAAATTTACACAAGCAGCAAATTTATCATAAAATTATAACCTGACCACAGAATTAGATTCACCACACGTCAGCATTTTCCACAGTGATTCAGTTTGGCAGAGATGAAACTGGTGAATCTAATAGATCGGCCCAAGACAAAATCACCTTACAGAACCTTTCAACACGCAGACCACCAACTGTGCAACGGTGTGTGTGCGCGTGTGTTTGCGCACAAGAACCCATCCTCATGGGCAAACTGTTCCAGCCTGCGTAAAGTGCTCCTCTCCTTCAACAGGCTAATTAAAGTCCTACCCCGAGAACCCTTGAGACCGGATTCACCGCACCTACCCCACACGCACACACATACACGCAGAAGTGTGCGTGCTCTGCAACCTAAGTGAATCACTCAATTAGCAAAAGGGGAGCAAAGACCTTAATGCCTTTAAAAATCAACAGATGTGTGTGTGCTAAAAAACGCGCACACACACACCCTGGGGCTTACAACGGAGAGTCGTGCATCACTGGCATGCGTGTCTGGTCTCTCACACCTCGTCATAGACAACACAAATTAGCCTGCGTGTGCTTACGAATTCCCTCGGCTGAAGAGCGAGAGTGTGTGTGTGCGCGGTGGGAGACGGATTTTGACAGGGACATCTGGGGGATATTAGCCTCCCATTAGCACGCAACTGGGCACACGTGCACACACACACACACACACACACACACTAATGCATTAACTAGCAAACCATCTCTCAGCTTGAGTAAAACCAAGATGCATATGTATAGGACATAATACTCACACGCACAGAGTGAGGGATAGAACGAGATAAAGAGTCTCGTCTCTCGTCTTGCTGCTCTCTAATCCTCCTGACAGAACGCCAGCACAATATCCAGCAGCCAAGATACTGACGGGCAGCCTCGCACACACACGCACGTTGTTATTTGCACAGTTGTGGAATCTCATGGCTCATTACTCTGCGGCATGCGCTTTCTCGGCGATGCTTTTATACCAACAAGGAAGCGAGCGCCTGAGAGTGTGCGTGCGAGCGCTTGCGAGCGCGACTTGTCAATCAACAAGAATCATTATTGCTATCCCAAAGCCGCAGACACGGGGCGACGTGCTCTGCTTTCCTCTAATCTGCCTCTCCCTACTGCCTCGCTCTCGTCTTTCACCTCAGTTCCCCCCTCAGTGCTCCGTATCCTCTTTTCATCTCCTTCAGTCCTTCTCTTCCACCCTTTCCCTTTGCTTTCTAACAGCCATTTGTTTCCTTTCTCTTTGTGTCTCATTTGTTCATGCTGCTTGTGTCTCTCCGCTCAGTTCTCTCCTTCTGGGTCCTTCTCTGACCTGCATAACTAAATGAGACTTAGTCTTAGCTTAGAGCACCATTTACAGGCCGAATGAAAATAGTAGGGCGTTGTATGTAAAATAGAGAATGTAATGTGAATTGGCGTCGCTTGTATGGTATATGAAGATATCGTACGCAAGACATATATGTGTATGTATAAACATATATGTGTAGGGTATAAACTGTAGTATATACTTATTAAGTAGGGTGTGGTGTATATCATGTAAAGTGTAGTAGGTAAGCCGTATGTAGTTTGTAGTTTGAAGGATACAGATTGTCAAACTAGTGTATAGAGTTGGGGACAGTATGTAGTTTGTAGGAAACCTGGTGTAAAAGGTAGTGTGCACAGTGTAGACTGTAGTATATAGGGTGTAGGATGTAGTGTGTGGTATCGGCACTCTTTACCTGAACCTTTGTGATTAAACAGGCAAATGAGGACACTGTTTAGTCACGCAAATAAAACAAGATAACAGACGACAAAACCCAATTTACACTATTGTCCCATGCCATCTTAAGTCCAAGGTCTCGTTGACACAAATATCCTCTAAAGATTTTCAAACAGGCTTTTGTGGTCTCCCCAGAATGCTCTGCTCTATACTTACAACCCTGCATTTAAATGAGAATGGAAATGCAAAGACATACCTGTGTCAGACTCTGTGTATTCCAGCTGGTCCTTAGTCCAGCCTTTTTCCACTTCGGCTTTCCTCTTCACCCCCTTCTCTTCAAATCCATTTGCTTTGACCTTTCGATCCACAGCAGGGACACCGTGGGCGATTCTCGGGACCTCTGAGGGGCAAGGGTCAAGCTTTTCCCTCCTGGTGGTTTGGAGTGGTGGAAGAGTGGCTTTGGGTGTGGGAGACAAACCAATGTTGGGAGCTCCGAATTGCGTCCTGTCATGGTTGAGCTGTCCCTGTCTATCCCACAGTTCCTGAAGATTATGAAGGTGGCGGGGTTTACTGAGCCGAAGACCCGTCAACTCGATACACACCTTCAGATTCTTCACCTCCTGCTCGGAGGGCTGGGGCCACACGTCTGTGGAAAGAGATAGAAGCAATCCGTTTAGACCTTGTATTAACATTCAGCTAGGTTGATCCGATCTTAAGTGGTCAGATGGGACGAATTGCTGCGTACACCTGGATTTACTATGCATCTGAAATGGGATTTGCACAAGGGCAGGTTCGGATTTTGTGATGAAATACATTGCAAATTTATTTGGAAGATACTGGGTACTGCATCCCAACAATGTCCCAGAAAGCCTTGCAAATGTCTTGCAATTTTATGCATCGGATGAATTTGAAAACCCTTGTTGTCAGCGACCATTGCCTCCTAGGCAACATGCCGATATAGCGCCGTTGCACTTTGGGTGTCCCGAGTTCGAGTCCCAGTTTGCGGACCTTTCCCGATCCCACCCCCTCTCCTCTTATTCCCCACTTCGCTTGCTGAATGCTGTCCTTAAAAAAAAAATGGTTCTGGCATAATAAGTATTTGCATTTAGGATGCATTAGGCTGTGCACTACAAATGCTCTGTAGCTACTGACATCTCTGACCACCAGAAGTTGTTCATTCGATCACGATGCATCCCCAGAATTGGATCATAATGCATCTCCAAAATCCATTTACAGCTGAATTTAACAATGTCCACTTGTGTCAGTTCCAAGTATAAACAGTGTTGCACACTTAGAGCAGGAATTGTTTTCCAATTGTTAACAGAGTTTTTTCCTTATGGAGCACAAACACCCACCAGTTTGATAGCTTTTAAATGAAAGTACAGAGCTCAACAGACACCCACATTTTGCTGACAAAAACAAGCTTTCTGGGACACGTTTAAGCGATGCGAGTTTATACAAAGGTTGTTTTGATGTCTGAAAACGCCCTTTAGACTGAGCACAAAGAGAGAGTAGGGCAGAGAACGCCCGGCAGTTGTGTTTATTTGGACCATGTGATGGCAATAAACACAAATCAAGATGAATCGAAAAGGCCAGCGAAAGGATCAAAGCCGGAGCAAGCAGAGGAAAAGGGAAAAGAGCAGCGAGAGAGTGAGACGTGTCAGATAGGGATACAGGAGGTCGGTGATAAGATGAAAGACAGAGCAGGCCCATCCACTACTTGCTGTTGGCAAAGGTGGCGGAAAGAACGGGATGAAAAGACGGAAAAAGAGGACAGACATTGAAGGACACCGGAAAGACAGACAGCCCAGATGTCTACCTGAAATCAGTCTCGCTCTCTTCGCCACGATGCCATTATCGTCCTCTCCTCTCGTCCGTCTCTCTCCGTTTCTCTCTTCCGCGGTGTGCATGCAATCAGGGTGGCCTTGGCTCTGTTCCAAATCCAATGCACGTTTCCTGCCCGTCGCCGTGCCAACAGTCCCCTCCTCCTCTCCTTTCACGTCCCTCGCTCTCTTCTCCTCCACTCGGCGGGGCTGCGGGACATCGGCTGGTGGGCCGCACCGCTGGAGCACGGGAACTCTGTTGTTTGCACATGTTGGTGTCACACCTGTGTAGACGAACAAACACAAATGCGTTAGTCAGATACATTGCGTCACTGGCTTCAAGTTCAAAAGGAGCGCGACAAACTAGTAGAGGCCGAGACTAGAGGCCGTAGACAGAGAGAGAAAGATAAAAAGGAAAAGACTACAGAAAAACAACCCCGTACCCCCACCCTGGACACTTGTGTGTATGTGCTAACTACACCACACCCATCCCACACGGAGAGCTAGACGGCAAACAGGGACGCACTTGCTCGCTCTCTCTGCAAGCTTAAATTAGCCCGAAACATCCGTGCCAAGAGCGCAAGCAGCAACCCAGCTCAAGTCTCCTCTCCCTCCCCCTTCCTCTCTCTCCTCGCGCTCTCCTCCCCCTCTCCTGCTTTCTCCCGTTCTGTGTGTGGCAGTGAAAAGCGCTCCTTGAGAATGTCTCCCGGCAGCTAAGAGCAGCCGCACAGATCAAAGACAGGCGCTAGGGGCTCACGCTCCATACCGCCCGCTTCTCTCTTTCACACACACACACACACACACACACTGCACCATATATAGCGTCACATGCACGTCTTTAAAAAACATGCGCGCACAAATTATGCAGCCTTATAAGTCACACATATTTACAAAAATACACATTCCACAAAAATTAATAAACAGTGCGTAATCATACATACAAAATGACTTGATTAGCGCGATCTCGATGTAGAACAGAACCACCTTTATACTGGCCTGGGTAAGAATGCAGCCCACCCTGCCTCAGGCTCACAGAGACAAGCACAAAGCATGTGACTAACGCCACATGCATCCCATAATTCATGGCAATGTGTGCGCCATAGCAACTCTGAACCAAAACAGATCACCATGGTAACATCATTCGCGTCACCCAGAGAGAGTTAATGTGGCCATTCTGAGAGAGCGAGACGGAGATTGTTGAAGGACAGACGGGGCATAAAAATCAAGGGAGGAGCGAAGGACATGAAACATCCAGAAAGGACGCACAAAGTCAAATAATCAATTTTGTTTCTTAAATCTGTATTCGACATATGTGATAAACTTAAATCTCTACAATCAAAACTACAGCAGAAGGTTTTTTGTAACATTTTCACCCTCAAAGCTTCACAGGAACTGCCGGTCTGCTGAGCACACTCTGTTTATGTAATCCAGAGCGCTGTTAATTGTCCGTGTGGCTGACACACATGCGAGCGTTCACGCGCACACACACACATTCTGACCCACATGCACAGGAAACGCCTCGCCTCTGTGAAAGCCACCAGGGAGAGCGAGGTCACATAGCAGCAAAGTGTTGATTTGGAAATCTGATGGCATTAGGCCATTACCAAAGCTCAAGTGGAAAAAACAAGAGCCAAAACAGCAGAGAGAGAGAGCGAGACGAAGAGAGAGAGAGAGAGAGAGAGAGAGAGCGAGCGAGAGTCAGAGCATGTGCATGTTTATGTGAGCGCTTCCTGTTTGAGGGTGGCGGTGGCGGAAGCCATGTTTACCACGTCGTTTCCGCTGGTTTAACGCTGTTGCATGGAGCGCCACAGCACAGGGACCGTCCCTAGTGACAAGGGAAGGAAATGCGAGGGGATTGAGGGGGGGGGGGGGCAAAGAACGAGCAAGCGCCTGTGAATCTGGGATGGTTACAGAAGATCGCAGGACAAAGGAAAGCGGATGAGTGAAAAAAGGCAGGCGAAAGTTAGAGACAGTGCATTCGACAGGCGTTTCACCAAAGAACAAAGAAAGCCAGAAATGAGAAAGAAAAATAAAAGGGAGCGCAGGAGCGCGAGAGGGATTGCGCTCAAGTGTGTGCGAGCATCTTACCGTTGTGCTGCTCGGTGTGATCAGAGAGGGCCGAAAGGGCTGCGGAGGGCCTGGAGCTTGGCTGGCTTCGTTCCCAGTCTCCCGCTCCACGCTGGCTCTCTGCCAGCTCCCTCTCTATCTCCCGCTCTCTCCCCAGTCCAGGCGCTGCAGACGACACACACCCCTCCTTTTCCTTCAGCTCCAGCTCCGAGAAACGCATCATCGCACGCTACACAGACACACACACACACACAGCACAATCGTGAAACCAGATCCAGTGTTACGAGCACCAGCTGTAAAGCCTGTCTCTCGTGTGCTCCAGTACAACAAAAATAGAGGGGAAAAAACAGAATAAAACTTGCATAAAATAAATCTGCAGTGAGAGTAGAACAGTAGCTAAAGCGCATTAGAGTAAATGCAGCAAAGGCATATCAATAACTTAGAACAAAAGCTAACTGATATAGGTGAAATCAGGGGATACTTTTTATTCATATTTGACCATGCAATTTTCAGGGCCCCTCAGAAAGGGGAAAAGGAAAGAAAAACTAACTTCACAACCGCCTGTGGGCGCAAAACCAAGTGTTACTCATTTCAACTGATTAGTAATTTAAAAATAAAATGAACTGACCTCCCAAAACGCAGCTGGTTGACTTAAATTACTGTCCTCTTGTGATAATCCTTCCATCTAAGCAATCAGAATGGGGCTCAATATCTTTTTCAATGATTTAAATTGAATATTTACACAAATTTAACACATCTGCAAACAAACATTAACTTACCCTCATACACAAATTCATGATATTTTTTGAGGATGCTAAGACTGTTCAAATGAAACTTCAATGTAAGATATGTGGTAATGCGTAGAACATACTGGCTTACTTAAAAGGACTTTCCAAATTGTGTGGGCTATCTGAAATTAGGGCATTGTCTTCCATCAGCCTCTCTCTTCGCTGCGCGACTATGTGTGTGTGTGTGTGCTAATGACTCTGCCAGTCGGAGAGCGCTCTGCTCGCTGCTGCTGGTAAGAACTCTAATCTTCCCCATCAGGAAAGAATGGGCCGGATTTCACTTAAGCTGGGAGGGCTGCCACCACGCACATGGCTAGTGGGGGCCTAGGGGTATGCGTGTGTTTGTGTGCGTGTGTAAAGCGAGGAATGGAGTGCAAGATGGAAGCGTGTAGAAAAGGGTACGCGATTATGTTTGGGTATGCCCCACTCCCACGCACACACACACACCGGTCTCCAGGGCTCACCTGCAGGTTAACAGTTGCCTGCAGCATTATGTGCTAGCAAGGCCACGGCATGCACACACACACACACACACACACACACACACACACAAACACACACACAAACACTCAGCAGCTGAGCTTCTGCACGACTGGGCAAAGCAGCCACAGACGGCACTTTGTGTTAACCCTTTCAGCCGTTGACTGAACCACACACTCAGGCATTTGTGTTCTTGTTCACACACCCAAGTTCTCTCACGCTAACTGTAGAACTGCTGCCATTAAAGCCTGTTTGACAGATTCACAGCAGGGGCCCCTAAAACTGCTAGAAAGAGAGAGCAGGAGAGGGAGTGTGGGTTACGGAGATCTGTAATTAGCAAAGCGTTCAATATAGCCTAGTGTGGAAGTTAGATGCGAGTGCCCGTTCAAAGCCGGAACTGAGGTCATTGAGCTATTTTTAAAGAGAAGCTGTAAATCTCAGGAT
Organism: Garra rufa; assembly: GCF_049309525.1. Classification (NCBI taxonomy): domain Eukaryota; kingdom Metazoa; phylum Chordata; class Actinopteri; order Cypriniformes; family Cyprinidae; genus Garra; species Garra rufa. The sequence goes on along the minus strand of NC_133367.1, from coordinate 19,461,684 downwards.
GGCTGGGAACTTTATCTAATTCAGTGACAGCTACTAGTTGACCGGGGAACAGAAAATATGAGGTGTTCTCAAATTATAGCACTCGGACTTGGCCTTAAGGTGTCTGAATGCTTCTCAAACTGAAAGTGTGACAATATGTGACATGCTTCAAAACTGCACAAACTTCCCTATTCATCCCAACCAACATGCAAGAATTGCACAACTCACCTGCAAGGCTCGCTGTTCCCGGCTCAGTTTGCTGGAGTCCGCATACAGCTCAGTGGTGACGCACTTGAAGCGGTCGCCAACATAGCCTGAGGAGTTGGCTATTCTCTTGGCCAAGCTGGATCTCTTGCTTTTAGACAACCCATGTCCTTCCTCCTCATCCTCGTGGGACTCTGCATCTTCTGGTACATCCTTGCCCAGCTCCGCATATTGTCGATTAGCGTGGTGCCTATCGACTTTGAATTCAGCACCATCAGCTCGAGCCCTTTCGCCAGAGGTTCTGGCACAGCGCAGTGTCTGCTCTTCCAACATGTCAGGTAGTGGGCTGTGCTCAGAGGAGCTTTCCTCACTCTGGCTGTGCACGGGAGAGTCAGACTGCTTCTGTGGCCGAGGCGGACTGCATACCTCTGCCCGCCGCTCCGAATCAGTTGGCCAGGATACGGCAGGCTGGCCGGAGCGCAAAATCTGCATGAGCTCTGGCTCTTTCCCTTCAGAATTACTGCCACTCTCATTCCCCATCTCTGTCCCACTGCCGACTGGCTTAGCTGGCTCTTTACATTTGGCATCAACGGCACTATGTTTGTCTGGCTCTGGACTGCCATCTGTGTCATCTTGGACCAGGTCGATGCAGACAATCTCCTCTTTATTCACTGTGTGAGGCTTGCTCTGAGACTTTGAGCCCAAAACTTCTTGCCTTTCTGACTCCCTCTCACATTTGTAGCCTGGGTCTGTGTCAGCAATGCTTTGGCGTTTGTACAGTGCCTCGTCATGATGCCAAGGCTTGTCCAGGGGTCTGTGCCTCAGTTCCAGACGCTCAGTGACTTTGTGGTCCAGGGGCAGGTGGGGAGACATTAGTGGATGGACCATCTCTTGCGAGTCATGGTAGGTCAGATATTCTCCATGACTGGGTGGGATTCCATATGGGATGCCAGGTTTGGGTGGCAAGCGTGCTGAATACAGACTGTTAGTGCCCAGCAGAACTGGATGAGGGTACACTGGCCCTTTTCCTGACAACTGCAAGTGGGAAAGGGAAAGACTCTCGGGTACTGGGTACGAGAGATATCTGCTAGGATATGCTAAGCTGGGAGGAAGATAAGTTTCACCCTGAGGCATGTAGAGATGGCTTGGAGCATGTCCATTCTCTAAATGTGATTGCTGTGACTTGAAGCCAATTTCAGGGGTTTCAGGTTTTTTGAGTGTCTTTGAGGGCTTTGTAGCTGTTGGGGTCTTTTCTGGTGGGGTGGGAACCGACTTTGGCCATTCACCGTTAATCTTGGGAGAAGGCGAGACAGACGATGGCCGAGATGCTGTAGTCACAACAGTCGGGGCAGAACATGGGATTGAGCCATTGTTTTGGTCATCAATTCTGGGACAAGAGGAACTTCTTGACTGTGGCACCACATGTTCAAGATTTTTATTCTTGATGATACTGGAGCCTTTGTTTTGACTAGCCTCAGAGCTGATTGTCTGGGTAGGACTCGGTACCACCCAGGAAGATGGTAAAGTGCTAATTATCTCAGGCCGTTCTGGAGTTTTAGAAGAAGTGCTTACTGTGGAGGATGATGGAGAAAGAGTTTCTTTTAAAAGCTCCCTGTTTGGGGTATGTCCATAACGGGCGGTGGGGGAATAGCCAAGCTTGGCTAAGGCCTCTAATTTTGGGGGGTACCCATTGGTAGGTCCTTCAAAGTCCATGATTTTGGCAGACAGGTCTAAAGGCTTGTCTGCTGGGTCTTTGGTAATAGGCCCCTGTTGAGGTGGTTTCTCAGTAGAGGTCTTAACAGGTGAGCTGCTGCTCTTTCTTTCATTCCCCACACCTCTGTTGGACTCCATGGTTGCCTCTTTGGCTTTAGGCTTCTGGCTAGTAGGCCGAATTGGAGAGCGAAGCTCTTTGGACATGCTGCTGATGTAGACAGGGTGAGCAACTGATGGTGAAGATGATGAGGATGAGGAAGGACTTCTGTACAGAGGCTTTTGGAACTCCATAGTGCTATCCACAAGAGGTGGAGGAGGGGGTGGAGGTGCCGCAGGCGCCTGAGGGGCGCGTGGTGTAGGGCGGGGCGGTTGCATTACAAGGGTAGGACATGAGTCTACTGAGACTATGGAATTGGAGCTGCTGCTAACACCAACGCTGCTACTGTTGCTAACATTACTGCTAGTGCTGCTTGTGTTTTTGCTGGATGGGGTCCGGATGGACTTGCTGTTGCTGGCACTGTTTCCACTGCTGCTGTGCTGCCTATCACTGGCTGACTGGTGGTGGGGCTGGGTCTGCTGATGCATGGTCTGCTGCCCAAATGCTGAGGGCTCATGGTGAATCCTTGGACCAATACTCTGTATCGTTTTGTCCTGGTGGTGCATCATAGGTGACAGTGCAGTAGGGGCAACAGTCGCAGTGGGGATCCTGAGAGGAGGGGCAAGGGGCGAAGATATAGGTGCAGGGGGATAGGGGGGCATGTAAAACAAACGCTCTGTACCAGCTGCACTGCCTCCTGCTCCTGCACATAGAGACTGGTAGGCCAGATGCTGGGGAAGGTAAGGTGGCGGTTGTGACAGGATTGATGCTTTATACATGTTCAAAGCAGTGTATTTACTGGAGTCTAAGAAGGGGTACATTCCAGCTTCATGGTAGGGGTTCATCCAGGGAACCCGCAGATAGCTACTACCACCATTGAGACTCAGCTCGGGGGGCTTATCTCCTGGTACGACCCGTCTGTCCAACCCTAAAGCGTCTGCGCCAGTCCCAGGCACAATCAGCGACTTCTGAATCCCAGGTGGGGAACTTTTATAAAGTCCAACGTAACTGTTTGCGGTCTTTCTGCTGTCGAGAGACACATCTGGTTTGTAAAGCAAGTCAGGGATCCTGTCACCAACATAGCCCTTTTCTGTTGGCAAGGTCCGGATTCCTGGTGGATAAACCATCCCTCCGTGAACGTGGAGGCTCTCCCGCATCAGGCTGGCCCGATCGATGCCAAGTGCACTGAGAGGGTTCATTCTGCAGGTTGTACTCGCATCCACCTGGGACAAAAGAGCAGAAAGTGGTAAGGGTGGGGGGAGAGGGAGTGCAGGAGACAACAAACAAAGAGCAATAAGATTCAGACAACAGACAGACAGGTGAACAAAAGGCCAATACAGATTAACATCAGGTTCAATCCATCCAATCTTTATCACCTTTCACTAAATGAGAGGGCAGATTTATAACTGAAATAAGAGACTGCAAGTGATAAGATCCTCAAAAATGAATCACAGCACATTACAAGTGGTCATTTTATATAAACATCAGACTTTCTTATTAAAAGGTCAGGGAAAAGCATCTCGCTTTCTAATCACAAACTGATTTATACACAGTAATCTGACGATTTCCCCAACACCTTAAGGAAGCTAATAGGAAATTACAAGGACGTCACAACACATTGCACTAGTCAAGGTCAGAACAGGCGAATGCAGAAAACATTTTTAAATGTCAGCTGCAGCGAGGTTATAGTACAGGAAACGCAGCAGCTTTGATGTATGCGTTCTGGGCAGCCTGGCAGACAGCGCAGATCGCTCTTCCCATCATACGTGAGAGCGACCTGGGAGTCAAATTATGCCAGTCCTGGCTTGTGCATTGAGAGAGTGCATCTGTTAACAATGGAAAATTCTAATGCAAGAAAACAGGTGATTACGCTCTTTGCAAGCATGACAGGTTGATATATTTCAATGTGGGAAGGGATAGTTTTCTGTTTACATGCATGTGTATGTATTAACTGAAATGCTTACCATGCTTTGAATGAGAACTCTATTTCTCTGTTAGTTCTCAACAGATTCCCTGGTCTTCACCATCCCATAAGGACAATTTTCTGTTGGAGAGAAATAAACGAAGATCTTATACATCCTGCAGCTCTTAAAGCAGAATATTTACCACGTTCTATTACTTATTCATATAGCGTTTTCAGTTCAGGGTAAACACAATGAAAATGAACCTTGATCACGGAGCGAAGAAATTGGCATACTCCCGCTTACACAAGCAGAGTGAGGGAAAATGAGAAACGACCTCTTCATGAGGCCTTGGCCTGCTTTTCCACCTCCACATGCCTTCCTCTCGACGAACGGTCACCAGGCCACGTGGCTTGTTATCTCAGAGCAAGTGCTCTGATAAGGAATCCCTCTGCGCTCTGTACTCATACAGAGCAACGCAAAGAGGGGAGTGAGTGGAAGGGGGGGAATCATCATTACAACGAAGAAAGCAGCAATCAAAAACCGCCCCCTCCCCCCGAAATACTGCCGCCCAGCCCCGCGGCTTGGCAAGACATTACAGCGGAGCTTTGTTGAGTAGGCGAGCTGCGCCTCTCTGTTATTGATGGCTCTACAGACCCCAGATTTCAATAACGCAGACCCAGAGCTTATCTAGAGACATGGCCACAGTCGCTGCTATTGAAGGAGTGAGACAGTTTGCCCTCTGTCATCAATCAAACCAACCTACACACATACACGCACAGATGTGCATTCATCACTTCCATAGCAACCTGTGTTGCACCAAAGCTTAAAAGCATAAGCAGAATGCATTAATACAATTACAATCTATCACTAAAAGCAGTTGCGTTTATGCAAAACAGCGAAAGATCCATCCCTATTCAGCCTAAGCACATGCAAGCGAGTAACCCTCCTGCATTTACACGCGAAGTTGAGTTATTGTTCTATAACTACACCAGCATTAAGCCGCCATTAAACTTAATAAACGTAAATTCTGCCCCTGTTCCCGGAGCGTGTGCCTCCCTTCCCCCATCCTCCCCTGCTCGCAAAGACTAATCCGACCCTGCCGTGGGGAGCGCAGCAGAAACCCACTCGCCTCGGCCATTCAGTCACGTTCTCTGCGCTCTCATTTTCCGTCCCCTCTGTGACCCGCTCTTTCATTGCGCCAGCGGGGGCGAGGACATTATGCATTTGAGGGGCGCTTCGGTAAGAGGGGTACTCACCCCCCACGGAGGAAAGAAACCTCCGCTCTCAAAGACATCAATCACAAGCCAAGCTCGCCGGGCGCTTTGTCTGGCATTTAATGCAGGTGAGCCAACACTGAATCGAGCCGCATGGGCTGTTTTAACTTTGTTTCTAATCACCTTGGCTTTCAAACTAAACAAAAGACTATACAAAGGTTAAACTTTGCTACGTATTTTACGTTCTTTAGCCCTGCCATTTTTAAACAGAACGGAATTGGTTTGTAGTTCCTGTCATCTGACGCCAAGCGGCCCAAGGAAAAAGATGCTATAATTTTGCAGCGCATAATGTTCGGCTCACTTCGAAGCTAATTGACCGTGCAGGTAATGCGCAAAATTATAAAGCAAATAAAAGTACCTATATACATAATTTAAATTATGATATATAGCCGATATAAAAACAAGAATGAAATACTAAAAAAAAAAAAAAAAAAGTTTGAAATATGCACATTAACAAAGAAAGATTTTTTTTATGTATTTGCCATTTGACAGGGCTATACAAGAATAAAAAGGAGGATAAAAAGAGTAAAACGAATTATTTTAAAATTCCGTTTGCGTGACAGTATGCCACGGATAAGCCAAAGGCAATACCAAGCGTGAAAGCCATTGCATCAGGTCGGTGTTGTTGACAGAAGAACACGAGATGATGTTATAAAGTGTGCTGAGCATGAAAGAGAGTGTTAAATGTTTAGCTCCCGAGGTGTGAGTTTTTGCAGTAAGGGCTCAAGTGTAGAGAAAGGAGGGCCGCTGAGATCTCCACCTAGGAGCCCCAGAGGCCCCGCCATCAGCTTTCCAGCTGTGGCAGATCGCCAAGTCTATCGTCCGCCGCGCCGACACTCTCTACCGCTCTTAAAGTGGCAGTAAAATGTTTTATAATATCCGTAAGCGGCAGATAAAAACAAAGCCGAATGAAGGGTTGAAATACAAGGACAAAGACAAGCGAAATGTAGGCCTATACTAAAATGTTTCGCATGCCTCTGTGAAAAGAAGGTATGTGATGCAGCCCTTATGCGAATGAAATATTTTCATTAAAGCGCGCCGTTTCAAAGAGAACTGCTTTGCTGTGAAAGGCATGAGCTTATCTTTATTACCTCAAGCCCAAAGCGTCCAATGTCTAACTGAAAATGAACGTGTCACACTCCAAGGTGCTCCGGGTGAAATATCGGTCCACATCACTGACACTCGTACATAAATTAACCTAGATTAGCACATATTAGCAAAGGCGAAGGACAGACTAGTAAGTGAACCATTTTTGACACTTTCTGTGGTGATTTTGGGGCGACAAGCAAAAATATATTATTTTCCTTTTAAAACTACTCTAAACTGTGAGCGAAAAAGCACTTTCTGAAAATATTTTTCTGAATTCTGAAATATTTTTACTATTTAAAATAAATGCTTTCTATTTGAATACATTTTAAAATGCAATTTATTCCTGTGACGAAAGCTACATTTTCAGCATCCAGTCTTCAGTGTCACATGATCCTTCAGAAATCATTTATATATGCTGATTTGCTGTTCAAGAAACATTTATTATTATTATCAATATTTAAAACTGTTGAGTACATTTTTTCAGGATTCTTTGATGAATAGAAAGATCCAAAGATCAGCATTTATCTGAAATAAAAAGCTTTTGTAACATACCATTTAAGAGCTAGGAGTCAGCATTATCTTTTTATAGAAATTAATAGTTTTATTTATAGAATTTAATAAAATGTTTTATTAGAATATTTTATCATATGACTGTAATAGTGATGGTAAAAAAATCTGCTTTGAAATCACAGGAACGAAAGACGTTAAAATATTTAAAATATTATTTTAAATAGTAAAAATATTTCAAAATTTTACTGTTGTTGCTTTACTTCGGATCAAATAATTGCAGGCCTGGTGAGCAGAAAATAGTTCTTGAAAAAAAAGTAGTGTAGAATCGTCTTATATAAACATAATATTTTCACACTTTAAACACTAAAAAACAGCTTGACTAAATACTACGAATTTCACACATAAAATATTGATATACTGACTGGGTGATGGTTAGCCTAATTTTATTTCACTAAGTTTAAAACTGAAAGTCTAGGTCTGGAACAAATATTTATTTCATAGAAAGTATATAAAATCATTGATTGAGTTTCTAGGACAGTATTAACGTGACCTTCATATAACAAAATGAAATAAAAAAAATAATAGGCTACCAATAAAAAAAACAGCCCTATGGGACATAAAACTTTTTTTCGAGAAAAAATCTTTAGAAATCAATAGTTTAAATAAAACGACTAAAAAAGTTATATCTGTATATTTTAGTCAGCGGTTAGTCAACACGCATGTTTTGCATCCCTATACGACACTAGACAAAAACATTTAATTTTTTCTATGTGCTCCTGCATTGGCTGGTCCATTATGGAAAAAAGGCAAAGAAAAAAAAAAAACATTCCGCGGGCAGGGCGCGGATATTTAAGACGCAACGTGTACAAAAGTGATTATTTGCCTGCAGACATTCAGCTGCGAGAAGCGATACGAATTGCTGCGAGCCCCACGCGCTGGCAGCGCACACATTCCGCGTGCGGCCCCCGCAGCCATTCCTTTCTCTCTCTCACCTCCCCGTCTGCCTCGTGCGCTCTGCGCTGCTTTGAAATGGTGGGTTGCGTGCGTGCACTCCAGAGACTACAGCGCTGGCTCTCTCTAACCCTCTCTCTCTCTGCCTTTTCTCTTCTTGCTTGCGAACACAAATCGATACGAATTGGGTTCTCTGAGCCTTGCAGCTCTAGGGTTGAGACCCGAGAACCGTTATTTGGAACTGGCTCCGTTTTTAAACCCAATTGATTCCATTAAGGAATCTTGAACTTGCATCCTTCCTCCGATGCTGATCGAGTTTATTGCGTTCATATTCAGCGGTACCAGAACATCGCTTCTGAACTTGAAGCGCAAAAATTCAGCGGTTATCCATCTATCAACACGGGAGTAAGCTGTTTTCTGTGAATGTGCGAGACTTCCGGTAGGGAAATAACATCAAGAATAACAAAGTGCAGTAACTGTTTGCTACAAACCAGTGCGTTTATAATTAAGACAATACATTCAAATAATATGGTAAGATATTTTACAATATCAAGCAGCAAAACAAGCTGTTTTGTACAGCTAAAAATGCCTGGAAGCTGATGACACCGGAAGCCAGACACATTAAATATAAAAATGTCCGCGCCCGCTCTTATGGAACAAATAAGGTGGATAGTAGGCTACATATCATGACTATTTCCACAACCTGTTCTCCGAATGAATTACTCTTATGAGCCGGACCTTTCAGTGAATCAGATGCAGTAATGATTCAGATGGGCTGAACTAATCGGATTCAGTTACAATTAGTCATATTCCAACTTAAACTGGAACCAAGAAATGTTCTTCAAGAGGCTCAATGTGTAAATAAGAACCTTAAGTCTTAAAATAATTGTTCCTTAAGTGTTAAGGAGGCAAAACGGGTACATCTCTTAAGATTTCCGTACCCTATTTAATTCCAGACACCCCAACCTAGGCCGTTTTTAGCTCCCGCACAAGATAATGAACAAATATGGTATTAGATTATATACCTCGTTCCATTTTACTCATTATTATAGGCTGTATCTTGCTATCAGACGTGTTAGGTGACACATTTTGTTCTGCTGTCATTAAAAGAGACCATATGTGAATGCAGATAAAATATTTAAACGTCTAATATGGAGAGCTAAATGTGTGGATGAGGCCACAAAGGATTTCATGTATCTTTTATCATTTCTAAAGCATGTTGTGTGGCTCTGTTTTAATTTGGAGCGGTTTTATCATGTTTCTTTCTTATAATGACTTTGCAGCTCATTGCGTGCTGTTAATCCTTTAACTATACCATTCTCCACTATAATAAGGACAGACAATGACTTGTTTATTAAAGCACCAAAGTTACCTAGTTTACTAAAGGACTGTGAGAGAAAAAAAACATTGTTTTTGTTGGAAGTTGCGGTTCTCCTTTTCGGTTCTAACTTGAATCTAAAGTGACTATATGGCATTTTCAAACTATATCTTTATAATCTATTATCTCAAATACGGTGTATTTTTTAAATAAAAATACCAGGTTTTAACGTCTGAGGAAAAAAAGAAACACAGCGCAAAGAAATGAAAACAATGTATCCATGGGTAGGCGTCGCTCCGGGAGCGCGCAGCGATCCGTGCACGCCGGGGCTCCTGCTGCGGCACAAAAGCTCGTTGAAGCGAAGAGAAGAGCTCTCCCGTTTCAGCGCTCGCCGTCCCGCGGGACCGCTCGGACCGAGAAGAAACTTCAATCAAACCGTGACGTCTCCGGCAGGAGCCAAACTCCGAAACCTGATCCGAGCGCATCTTTCCACCCTCACACGAACTAAAACGCTGGCGAATAAAGCCAAACGGGCTGCCAAGACAAAAGCAAACTCTGGCAATGCGATTTAGTAAAAAAACCAACCCTGTGAGGACGTCTGCTCGCTGACACTTAGGTGTTAAATAGAAAATATTTAATATTTAGCCCAAATGCTTTGCAGATTGTTTTTATAAGATGAGGCTGAATAGATGTGTTTTGACGGGTGAGCAAGTGTCCATTTTTATCGACTGCTCCACATTCGTTTCTAATACTAAAATTCGAATAGCGAAATAATACAGCTGTTGTTGTAAAATACACACGATATGATAAAGCGGCAAAAAGAGATGAAATGGTCCCAAAGTACTTTACCTTTTATTCACATTTTTCATTACACACCTTGAGGCCAAAGCACACTTGAGCATATTATAAACAGAATAAAATATTTCTATAGCGTTAACCAGCAAATGTAGACCGCAGTGGGTAGGCCTCTAATGTCCTGTCATAGGATATCTCCGTAACCTCTGATGCAGCCAAACTCTCTTATGTGGTCTGATTTCTGGCAGATTCATGGCCAACATCAATCACTTAAAATATTCTGTGAACTGTGGCACCGGTTTAACTCAGGCCATGACTTGTCGGTCTAAATTCCACCCGCGGGTATATGTATAGAGCATTACAATACGGGGCAGACATGTCACACTTTCTCTCTTGCAAATCTGACGCTGACATCGGAATATAGGCTGGTCTGTCTCCAGCAGACAGGCTCCGTGGGTGAGGAGACCATGCAGGCGTGAGCTCACACTGAGCTGACGGACTATAAATAAACAAACCCGGAGAGCTGGGGGTCTCGGCAGGGCGAGTCGGGGGAGTGGACGAAATAAACGGTGGAAAACAACCGGTATTCGTGCCAGTTCGTCTACAAACACAGTGTAATCTTTAATGGCATCAACGAAAACAGAGATTAAAAACAAAAATACGTGTGTACTCTAAAAAGTGGGGGTCATTTACGACAAAACTTAACCGCTATACAGAAGCTTCGATTAGGTTGTTGAACAGATTGGAACAAATAATGAGCAGATTGTCAGCTTTTATATATAACATTAAATCAGTCATTAGTTCCACTCTATAAAGTTTGCAATGTTTGATTTGCTACAAAGTATAAAGTCTTAGAACGGTTGAACGGTTCAGTGTGTGTATACAAACTCAGACGAATTAAGGTTTAAATTAGAAGCAAAAAGGCTTTTATGATTACATTTTTTCACAGTAAAGAGCAGCAAAGAACTTTTTACTGTCTAGTTCTTTAGGCCTTCACGAAATAACCCAAAAAGTAAAAGCCTACATTGATGTAAAGAACCTATAAATATAATATCAGGCGGTCTTTTAATCTACAAAGAACCAACGGGCCAACTCAAAAACTTATGCAGCCAATCAGTAACAAGAGCTTTTGAGGAACAACTTAAGAACATATAGCACGCATCAGATTGAAATGCACTTTTAAATCTGACAGTGTGATTGAATCAGGCTTGAAACGCTGGATGCCAAAAATCTGCGGTAGCCGTTTAGGCAAGCCTATGAAAATATGGATGGATCCAGGGCTTTCTTTCCACCACGTTTCATACGGATACGCTCTGACATGTTTGATTAATAGCGTCCACAGCGCTTTAATTATGCAGAATAGTACGTCGCAAGCATTTAGAAACGAGACTCCTGTGAAAAATTAACCTACGGGTTTAACTACAAAAAGCAGGCCAGTAACTAGGGGCCTTAGTTCTCCTCAGCAAGCGTAACTAACAACAAATGTGTCTTCGCTTTAGCGAAACCCTTTATTTAACCGTCTATTTTCTGGTTTTCTAAACACTAATTATTAATTTATAGCTTTTATCAAGAGTGATATAAACAACACTCATTAAGTCAACCTGGGGTTAGGTGTCTTAGTGATAATGGTTCATTGATCAGCCCTTGTGGGATTTAAACCTACAAACTTTTGGATACCATCACTTGGATACAACCCTGAGATTTTCCTACAAAGAAGGCATCAGGGTGCGACAACACAGCACTGTCTGTTATTAGGGAATGGCACGACAGTCTGCGTGACACACTGGGTGAAATATTTGAAGTGGAGAAAAATAGCGTCAATATGGATCTTAATGTCCAAACGGCCGCGCCTGTCGAGGACAAAGAGCTTTCTCAAACTTCAAAGCTCTATAATACATTATACACAGAACTAACAAAGTCTTCACTTAGTAGGAGCTGGCCAAGTCATTTCCTCCCGTCCCGGACACAGTCCGACAGCGAATAACTTTGAGCGCAAGAAGGTCGCCAAGTGTCTCGTCAACATTCGTGTCTATTAACAAAAGGAGATCTCCACAAAGCGGTCGTACTGAGGACTACTTCGCTTCAATGTCTAGCCCAGGCTCCATAGGAAGTCTTTCATTCATTTCATATGAATTCATAAGATTCTTTTTATCTGTAATGTTTCCGTTCAGTTCGCTCACAAAGCTCACTGGAAAAAAAAGAAAAAAGAATGGAGGTGACCTCCAAACGTGTATATATACTTGTTTGGAGGTCACGTCCAGTTCTTGTTTTCTAGGAGCTTTGCAAGGGACCAAAAGGAATCATTTATTGCAATTTCTTATACGGTTGGCAACCGTCATATAAAAGGGCGAGGCTCGCGAAATCAATAGCGTTCGCGGTGTATCCCGATCGGAAAAAGTCCATGCGCCACCGCGAACGCGCGCTGGCGTTATTACTCAACGCGAGAAAATTAACACACGTGAATTTCACAGAAACCAACAGTTCCACAAATCTACGATTTGATTTCGCTATGAATAGACCGTGATGCACAGTGAAAAAGGTCAGCTACTAAAAAGGAAAGTCCCGTAACATGCAAAATGGTTCGTTAGCTCGCTTAGACAGATCTTGGACTGACAGAGACATTTGATTATTTCGATGTATAAAATTAAAGCACTGTCTATTATTCGCACACAAACAACCAACAAGAAATGTCAACAACATCGCCGCGATCCCGAGTCTCCGTCACCAGTCAGCCAGGAGACAATGTGTTGAAAACTTACCAACAAACACAAGTTTTACGCCGAAATGTCAAAACACGAGTCTACAAGTAGGGATTCCTGGTTTAAAGTAGTTTTAGGTATCAAAAAACAAACCCGTCTTTAGCTTTGCCAAAGGTCCGCACGAAACCGATCGGACGCATTTGCCTACACTGGACAATGTAACGGAACAAACACAAGCAGATAAGACGTGGAAAACATCAGTAGTAAAGCTTAAAGTATTCTTACCTGAATGTAGTGATGTTTGTGGTTCATCGAGTCAAACGGAAAGTGGGGTTTCCTCGTTAAATGCACGTTTTTACTCTTTTAGTTTTTAAGATATGCAAAGATTCCCGTTAAAACAAAGAGGATCGGATGCTCCTATTGAACGCTGCATTACTATGTAGCCTATATATAACTCAATCTCAATCTACTAACCCTAGTTTTCTCTTTGTTTTCAAAGCAAGTCCTTCAGAAGTTCAAAGTATCTCCGGACTTGCCGAATACGAATATCCACTCCTGGAAAAGCTGTGAACACGCATAGGAGATCCATATACATCCATGCAGAAGCAGTCGAACGTAATTCCTTTGATTCACAAGAGGAGGACGGCTTCGACACGAATCGCGTGAATGCACAGGTGGCGAAAAATCCCCGGGGCTCTTGTTGAACTGAACTCAGTCTGCTATATGACGCCTCGCAGCGCCATGTTGGGCTCGGGCGAGACAACGAGCGATCGAAAGCCACGCTGCGAGAACGGCGGCAGTGTGTTTGCTCGTGTGTGCACGGGCCGGTCCTCACACGCACATTTACGGACCACTGGCCAACACGAACTTCCCTTTCTCTTTGTAACCTAACGGAGCGATCGCGGTAAAATTTTCCGTCTCTTTGTCCCGGTTCCGATACGCGATATCCCTGGCGCGCTGAATGCTTGCGCGACTGCTGCTTGTGTGTGCGTGTCTCTCCGTAAGCGCGTGCAGCGGGGAATGAAAGCTGAGCGCAAGACGCCTGTCTCTCCCTCCCTCGCTCGCTCGCTCGCTCTCTCTCTCTCTCTCTCTCTCTCTCTCTCTCTCTCTCTTACCCAGAAGGCCAGTCGGGGGAACAACCGCAATTACCATAAACCCAGTAGGCTGCGCTCCCTCTGTACGACTCGATGCGCCCGTGTAGAATACAGCGAGAGGGGGGTGTTTCGCACAGCGTACGGGCTCCGTAAACAAAATTAATCGGCAGTGCCGCTGAGAGGCTTCTGGAAAACCACAAAACGGTATTTTTGGCTTATATTATAAAGAGGGAAGGAGGTGGTAGGTGGATTTATAGGGTGCTTTAAAACTTATAGATGGCTTATATAGATCTAAATGTAACTTTTTTTTAAAAACAGAACAAATTTGTATTTCATATTTTCAAATCCCAACAGAACGCTTTAAACACTTGGAGACCTTTTGAGCACAAAATAAAATGGCTGCAGTTCTTGACTTTTTTTGTTGTGGTGGTGCTTCTGTTGTTAAAAAAAATAGTTAATGGAATGTGATCACAAATGCACTTGCATAAAAAATGGGGGGAAATGACAGATTTCGCTTGGGCCTTGAAATATAAAGATAAAGCCAAAGTTTGTATGGAAAAAAGATCATGCCATGTAAGAAAAATAGGTTAAAGAGAAATAAAAGTTGTTTATGTCATGGACAAACTTTCTTAAAATATAAGTTTTTCACATGAAGATGATGAAGTTCTCAGGAAGTTAAAAAGTTTTTGGATAGTAAGAATTTTTATGTTTTTTAAAACAAGTCTTTTCTGCTCATCAAACCTGTATTTATTTGATCCAAAAGTACAGCAAAAACAGTACAAATCTGAAAAGTTTTTACTATTTAAAATAGCTGCTTTCTATTTGAATGTATTTTAAAATGTAATTTATTCTTGTGATTTCAAAGCAGAACTTTGATCACAGAAATCAGAAATCATTCCAATATTCTGATTTGCTGATCAAACAACTTTTTTATATTTATTATTATTATTATTAAGTTAAAAACAGCTGAGAATAACTTTTTCAGGTTTCTTTGATGAATAGAAAGTTGTATCTTAAATAGAAATCTTTTGCAACATTATAAATGTCTTTATCATCACTTTTGATCAATTTAAAGCATCCTTGCTAAATAAAAGTATTAATTTTTATAATTATAATGTTACAAAAGCTTTCTATTTCAGATAAATGCGGGTCTTTGGGTCATTCTATTCATAAAAGAATCCTAAAAAAAATGTTTTAAAAACTGTTTCAAATATTGATAATAATATAATGATACATGTTTCTTGAACAGCAAATCAGCATGTTAGAATGATTTCTGAATGATCATGACACTGAAGACTGGAGTAATGATGCTGAAAATTTAGCTTTGATCACAGGAATAAATTACATTTTAAAATAGGCCTATATTCAAATAGAAAACTGTTATTTTAAATAGTAAAAATATTTCACAATATTACTGCTTTTGCTGTATTTTGGATTAAATAAATGCAGGCTTGCTGAGCAGAAGAGACCTCTTTAAAAAAACATTAAAAATCTTACTGTCCAAAAACTTTTGACTGGTATTGTAAGTGCTAAGAACATTTTTGTAAACCTGGGAACGAAATGGCTCCTAAATAATATGAACTATTCATCCAATTCAACAACATGTCTTGCTATCTAAATGATCAATGTTCCTAGCAAGTTCCCACAACTAAACTTGAATGTTTGAAAAACATTCCATTTTTAGAGCTTTAGAACGTTTTAGAACTTTAATTTGTTAGCTAGAATTACGTATGTTACATTTAAATGAGAACTCGTCTAGGTAGAATATTCATAAATATGACTCATGTTTGTGGCCGCTCTGAGCTAAAGGCTGTTTTTGTCGCGCCGAGAAGAGGAGCAGGATAATCGCGCTAGCTGCGTGTGTAACAGGATTGCTCGGGGCTTTGACGGAGGATGTATTGGCCACCGCCTGACGGGCAAACCCTTCCCCCACACACAAGCATCATCCCCGGGGGAGGCGACCTGGAGGTCACAGCGCTGGGGAACGCGCTTAAAGAGCTCGGGAACGTGCTCGGAGTCCTATATTTTCACAGGCGAACGATTGGTGTTTTAAGAAAATTGGGGAATGCAGTTAGTGTAATGTAGAAGTTGTAAGGGGATACTGGAAGACAGACTTTAATTTTACTTATGTGTAACATTCTATAGTAAATGTTACTAATATAATTCAAAATGAACCTATTAGATCACACGATCCAGAAATGTTTTACAGTCTAACGCCATTTTTAAGTTCTTTGACTCTGTCTTATATTTTGATCAAACTACATTGGTGTTTTGTCAAATAAAAGTAATAAAAGTCTCACTGGTATGGTATGTTTTGAACGGCCACTTTAGAAAACAAAATCAATTCTTTATAATCTTATTGATCTAAAATACTGTATTAAGAAATCCCAGTGTTAACCAGTAGCAAACGAGGCCCGAATTCAATCAAAACACACACTATTTGAAGACTATAAAATGTACAATTCTAAAGAGATAATAAACGACAACGATAATGTTATCTACTGATAAGAAAGAAACATTGCATCTTTCAGAACAATGCTCAAGTATGTGACAGTTTGCATGCATCTTAGATTACGATATGTTCATTCTGACATACATGTTTAAACAACGGCCGCTCCCGAATCTCTTAAAATAAACCCCGAAATAAACAGGCCATTAGGCCTAGTTTAACACGGCGAGGGCTTTATAGGATATTAGAATTCTTCAGCTGACACAAACGCTCCCCATTCATTAAAATCTAAATAAATAAGAGGCGAGTATGGTGGGTTGTATTGTTGTTTAATCTGATCTCTTCAAGGCCGCCCCTACCTTCCCCCATGCAGCCTTCATTTATACATGCATGGGGTCTCTCTCTCTCTCTCTTTCCCCCCGTCCCACCCTCTCCAGCTCTCCATTGTGTTCAGTGCCCGAGGCGATGTGCTTCGCGTTTTCTCGCGGAATAAAGAGACAGAGGAAGGGGAAGAGACGAGTGAGTGGCCATCAGCGCCGGTGTTAATGTCCGCTCATCGAGACATTGTCACTTGGCGTGATCTGTCATTCAAACCCGTCAGACCAGCAGAGAACGGGCCGAGTCACCATCTGCACTTGTGAAAACGGTAGAAGTGCTCCAGGAATACGATAAATAAAAAATAATATAAATAAAAAATACATTGTTACAACAAAAAAACAAAATACAAAAAAGCAAAAAAAACAAAACAACAACAACAACAAAAAAAACTCATTAAAAGGCAGAAATTGTTGAAAACAGAAATGTTGGCACAGATAGATAGATGATAGATAGATAGATAGATAGATAGATAGATAGATAGATAGATAGATAGATAGATAGATAGATGATAGATAGATAGATAGATAGATAGATAGATAGATAGATAGATAGATAGATAGATAGATACATAGATAGATAGATAGATAGATAGATAGATAGATAGATAGATAGATAGAATACAAGTTATGTAGTTTATTATTATACATGTAAAAAATATTTTTTTTTTTTATTTCTACTTATGTGATAAAAATAATAATAATAATAAAATTAAAATAATTAAAATGATACAAAAACACAGTTCATTAAAGAACTAATTAAAAGGCTGATATAAATAAATAAATAAATAAATAAATAAATGTGTGCTTTTAATAATGATGATGATGATATATACATAAAATAAATCAATAAAATATTTTAAAATAATATGCAAAACCCACAATTGATTAGCTTGGTACAGTGTTGTATTATTGTAACTTAAAAATAAATAAATAAATAAATACATACATACATACATTTCTACTTATGTAATAATAATAATAATAATTAAAATATTTAAAATTATACAAAAAAAACAGTTCATTAAAGAACTCATTAAAAGGCAGAAAAGGTTGAAAACAATGTTTTACTATGAGGTACAATGTTTTATTATTGTAATTTCAAAATAACTGTAAAATTTAAAATAATTAAATAATAAATAAATACATATTCTTTTTTTACTTATTATAATAAATATAATTTTTTTTACTCTGCAATTTTATTTATTAATAAATATCTCTTATCTATGTGACCTTGTTTAGGTCACATAGAGTAACCCATTGAACAATATTCAAAATATATTATTTTCAAATAATAATAATAGTAATTTATCTAACAACTTACACTTCTCATAAGTGTAATTAATAATTTACATGCTCAGATGGATGACACGCAACTCCTGGCAGACTT
>NC_133367.1:19397973-19443344 GCF_049309525.1 Garra rufa | reverse complement strand
TGAAAACGTCTTTGAGGCATATGGCCCATTCTACAGAATTGGTGCGAACTGCTGTCCCACGACCAAAAAAACACATTAAAAAGCGTTTAAATATTAAAATCTTCGATGTTAACTAAGATCCTGCTATTAAAACCCATAATAAAATATCAGTAAGTGTAATACAGGTATGTGCCATTTCAATAATTTGTTTCCAAAAGTGAAACTTGTGTTATATTAATTTACTACACACAAAGTGAAATATTTCAAGCCTTTATTTGTTTCAATTTTAATGATTATGGATTTAAGACAAAAAAAAATCCAGTATTTCACAAAATTAGAATATTTCATGTGACCAATAAAAAAAAGGATCTTAAACACATGTTGGCCTTCTGAAAAGGAAAGGAAAGGAAAGGAGGTGAAGTGGTGACCCATACTAGGAATTTGTGCTCTGCATTTAACCCATCCAAGTGCACACACACAGTAGTGAACTAACACACACACACACACACACACACACACACACACACCGTGAACACACACCCGGAGCAGTGGGCAGCCATTTCTGCGGCACCCAGGGAGCAGTTGGGGGTACGGTGCCTTGCTCAAGGGACTCACCTCAGTCGTGGTGTTGAGGGTGGAGAGAGCGCTGTACATTCACTCCCCCCACCTACAATCCCTGCCGGACCTGAGACTTGAACCTGCAACCTTTGGGTTACAAGTCCGACTCTCTAACCATTAGGCCACGGCTATGTGTGTTTATGTACTGTATTACGTCCTCAGTACTTTGTTGGGCCTCCTTTTGCACTAATTCCAGCATCAAGGCGGCGTGGCATGGAGGCGATCAGCCTTTGACACAGTTGAGGTGTTTTGGTAGCCCAAGTTGCTTTGATATTGGCCTTCAACTCATCTGCATTTCGGGGTCTCTGTTCCCTCATCTTCCTTTTGACAATACCCCATAGATTTTCAATGGGGTTTAAGTCAGGCGAGTTTTCCGGCCAATCAAGTACAGTTATTCCATGGCTATTAAACCAGGTACTGGTAGTTTTGGCTTTGTGGGCAGGTGCCAAATCCTGCTGGAAAATAAAATCATCATCTCCAAAAAGCTTGTCGGCAGCAGGAAGCATGAAGTGCTCTAAAATTTCCTGGTAGACAGCTGCGTTGTCTTTTATCAAGTCCACAGTCATTGAAAACCCCATTGAAAATCTTTGGGGTTTTGTCAAAAGGGAGACGAGGGAACTTGGGCTACCATAACACCTCAACTGTGTCAAAGGCTGATCGCCTCCATGCCACGCCGCCTTGATGCTGGAATTAGTGCAAAAGGAGGCCCAACAAAGTACTGAGGACATAATACAGTACATTAACACACTTTTCAGAAGGCCAACGTGTGTTTAAGATCCTTTTTTATTGGTCACATGACATATTCTAATTTTGTGAAATACTGGATTTTTTTTGTGTCTTTAATCCATAATCATCAAAATTGAAACAAATAAAGGCTTGAAATATTTCACTTTGTGTGTAGTGAACTAATACAACATACAAGTGTCACTTTTTGAAACAAATTATTGAAATAAATGGACTTTCCCTCAATATTCTATTTTTTTGGCACATACCTGTATATATAAAATCATCATTCATTGGGTACTTTCAATTGGGAGGTGGTTGTCCCGAACCCTAACTTCTAAATTTCAATTTATGAAAATTGAAAAAAAAAAAAAAAAAAAGTATTTTATTCCATTGTTGTTTTTAAATATATACATTTTTTTTAAGTTAAGTTCAAAAATATATGTATTTTATATTTTCTTTGTAAACTAAAGGAAACTTCATATAAAAATGTATCTCACATTTTTCACGTCACTACTGAAACAGTGTATGTTTTAGTCCACTGGCTGAAACTGATTTTACCTACACCCCTACATTTATGATCAGGAAATATTCCTGTGTCCCTCTCTCTCATAACTACATTGTGAGTAGATAGGCCCCATAATTTTGAGGTGAATTGTTTTCAAAAGTTTGAAAATCTTTGTGCAACTTTCAGGAACTTACCAAAAACCTTGTTTTCTGCAGTTAAGCACACTTTTTTGGGAGTTATTTCATAACATTTTGTTTTTATATGTGTACAACTGTTCAGAACTCTGCTTGCTAACCATGTGCTGATTAGCATCTTTGAGGCAGACTCAAAAGCCTCTAAAATTGTCACTACCGAAACCTTTTGTGAAGTTTTGGTAGTGACATCCTTGTTTTTTTGGGTGTTGTTCCCTAAAGTTGTCACTACTGAAACAGTCACGAGGGAAACATGTCATCATTGTTTCGGTAGTGACAAAAGGGAACAAATAATCTTTTATGTGGTGGAAATAAACAAAATTTTAGTACAGCTATGCAAATTATTAGTATTTTAGTATGTTATAGTATGTGGGTTAAAATTCTGTAATGTGATGTGGTTGCTACCAAAGCATTACTGTCACTACACTGAAAAATAGGATGTTTGTCAAAACAGGTATATTGAATTATCAATGCTATGATTGTGTTTGGTTCAGTGTGTATTCAAACTTATGAATCCTTAAAGGGGTCATTGGGTGCAAAACTAACTTTTACGTGATAGTAGTAGTGTCGGTAGTTTGTGTACACAACCACCCTACAATGATAAAAAATGTTTTAATCTTTAAAAGTAATATCCTCTTTTTAAAATCAGGTCATTCTTAGCTTCTTGTCGTTGTGACGAAACACATTTGATTGACATGAGCGTTTTACCTTAGACCCGCCCTCACCGAGCTGAAACACTCAGAATACGATCGCCATTGTGTCGAATCAGGTGCAGAGGAAGACTCTAATTGAGCGATTGAGGTGTTCTGTTGTTGGATGTAATCATGAACAAAGCAGTAGTCATTTACTACCAACATCTGAGCCGCTGAAGACGCAGAGGTTTAACGTTACTTTTGTTTTTAAATGGAAAGCGCCGATCCTGATCTACATAAGCATCTATGTTCCTGTGAATCATTCGTGATGCAGCTTCACCCACAGCAGAAGTGAGTAGAAGGGTTTTTTATGCATCTTTGCAAATGGCCTTTCTTAATAATGCGCTTGTTGGCAAGTTTCGCCGATAAATGCGGCTAAAGTAAACATAATCCCAGAGAGGGGCGGGGCGAGCAGAGCTCGGTGGCATTTAAAGGGACCATGTCTTAAAATGAGTTGATTTTTTACAGAGCTACAAAGTAAAAGGGTGTTTTTTTACACTATTGAGAATTTTTAACCAAAGTATATTAGAGACTTTTCATTAAGACCCTAAAGAATCATATGCACTTGTGGAAAATGGGCATCCGATGACCCCTTTAAGTTTGAAATCAGTATGATCAACTTTATGCCTTTTACCCCCCAAAAAAAGATTAAAAATACATCAAATCATTTTTGATACAATACATTATGAATCACACTTGAAATATTATTAAAACTGTAACTGTTATTGATTTACCTCTAAAAACTTTAATAAAATAGCAAAAATATATATTTACAAGAAAGATGTAAGTAAAATCTTAATAGGTCAATATAACCCGTTTTATTAAATGATATATTACTTTGTTTCAGTAGTGACAAATTTGGGGAGAGGACAAATATTCCAAAACTTTCTGAAAATGCAATATGAGAATTAACTGCACAATTATTACAAACATGTACCTTAGATATTATACAATTTGCATACATACAAAAAAAATTTTTCAAGACATTTCCAACTCTAACTTTGAACCAATTCTGTAGAATGGCCCATATACTTAAAAGTATTTACAATGCAACGCACCGGACAAAAGTCTGAGATTATAATAATGTAACCCACAACTTTCTAAACTGCTTAATTTCGTTTTGGTTGGATATTGTCTACTTTATAAGCAACAGTACATGATTTGAACATATATTTTTACCCCTCACAGTCTTGTTTTCATTCCTGTCAGAACCTAAATATGGTGCTACAAGATAAGTGGTGTAAGCGGAGTAAAAATATGTGTAAACTTAGGCTATAAAAGGTTACTAAATCATATGTAAAGTTACAAGTAGGGTCAAAATGAAGTCACAGAGACATGAAATGCTCAGAACTAACCGGTGGCTCATGATGACTAAAATCCTTGGAGACAATTGCAGACATACAGCAAGTCACATGTCCTTCTGGGCTGAAGGTCACCAACCTATAGATAGATAGATAGATAGATAGATAGATAGATAGATAGATAGATGATAGATAGATAGATAGATAGATAGATAGATGATAGATGGATAGATAGATAGATAGATAGATAGATAGATAGACAGACAGACAGACAGACAGACAGACAGACAGACAGACAGACAGACAGATAGATAGATAGATAGATAGATAGATAGATAGATAGATAGATAGATGATAGATAGAGTAGGTTCACTTTAATGTTGCTTTTTTCCCTCAAAATGTCTCGTTTGGTGTTAAGAATTGTACTTAAATACTACTTTTTAGCTAGCAAACTGACCTTAGCGAACATTCGTTTGAATTAAGACTATGTTAAGATTGACTAAATAAAGTTTAAAAGTCTCTCAGTGAAAGCCGAAGCGCTACAGCAACAGCAGCAACGTCATGACGCACGACGTCGACGTCACGCGGTAGGCCCGTGTCATGTGACCGGTATTGCAAGGAAGCCAGTCCATCAAAAAAAATCCTCCCGAGATGAATCGAACAATTATGAACACGGTGCTGGTGCTTTTAGGCGTTTTATCAGGTAAATTGACGTTATACTTTGTCTTTTAGATGTACGTGGTTGTACTTCGCTGGGTCGGTGTGTTTTTAGCGTTTGTTTAATGAAATAATGGCGACTGCAGTGAGGTGTCATAATCCGCAGTCATGTAAATCGATCCAGTATCTCTCGTTTGTGCAATTAAATTAATTTAATTCAATTAATGTATAAAGATGTGCTACGGTTTTGTGTTTATATTGCTTTATGCTGTTGAATAAAAACGGTTGTGCTTGTAAATGTTAATAGTGAATGAGGAAGCCCTAGCAGGTCATGTGACAGTCATGGTTCATTTAACAAATCCGACATTGTTGATCAATATTATGGTTATGATAGTATTATTATGATTTTTAAACGGCCACTGTTTAAGGAAAGGGCTTTGCGATCTTTTAGATGCCCAAATATGATCAATCTCGTGTGACTTACAATTTAAAAAGGCAGTTATATACATATAAATTCACAGTAGGTAAAATATATATTATAAATATGTGTGTAATATTATTTGTGACCTTGGATCACAAAACCAGGATGGATTTTTTACATTTAATTGATATTTATTCGAGAGTAACTATTTACAAATGTGTAATCTGAGGGTGCAAAAAAAAAATATATATATCAAAATATTGAGAAAATTGCCTTTAAAATTGTCCAAATGAAGTTCTTAGCAATGCATATTACTAATCAAAAATTAAGTTTTGATATATTTACAGTAGAAAATTTACAAAATATTTTCATGGAACATGATCTTTTCTTCATATCCTAATGATTTTGGCCTAAAGGAAAATGCGATAATTTTGACCCATACAGTGTATTTTTGGCTATTGCTACAAATATACCTGTGCTGCTTAAGAATATATAGTCTAGTTAGAAAATATTTAGTTTGTTTTATGTTACATTATTTAGCCTTTTCTGCTCACTCTAGGACAGTATTGTTAGGTGTATTTATTATTTATATGAATATATTCTTTTTATTTATTTAATTGTTTTATTCTGTTTCATTATTGTTTATTTCACATGATTTTCTGTAAGCTTTTTCACAGATCTCAAAAAGTCTGAATGTCATTGCATTAGACTTGTTAAAACAAGTGTCATTTATTGCCAAAAAAAACATTGTGAGAATATATCAGCATTGTTTTCTGTACTTTTTTTCCATTAGGTGTTTTGGGCGACAGATTGACTGTTCTGCGAAGCCCGCAATACGTGACTTTCCGCGATGGGCAATGGCCCATATCGGGAGAAAAGATCCCTGATTTAGTCGCCCTGACCATGGGCTTCTCCATCCGTGAGGTATAACGTCTATTTAATCGTTTAATGGCACGTGTGATGTCTTCATGTAAACTCTGTATTAAGCTTGTGGTTTTGTTTGCAGGATCTCGATTGGCCAGGTCAGGTCGCCGGCTCACTGTTTCAACGCCCGCGTGCGAACGCTCTGATCGTCGTGCGCGGCTTGGACAGCCTTGACTTTCCGAAAAACATTTCCTCTTACCCTGTCGAAAATGTGAGTGATGCATTCTCACGCGCATGAGTTATTTTAAGTTCTGTGGTGCATGTCTTTGTCTCTTGCACTGTTTCTTTTATGTCTTTGATTCAACGTGTAGGTTGACAGTTTAACCTTTAGATGAATGAGCAAAGTTAAATAACTCCCCTTAGACCCCAAAATCATTTGTAAGTTCCAGAAATTGAGGATGTTTCAAGATTGAGTAGCTGTGTAGTTTCCCTGCTAGACTTCCCTTTTTCTATATCATAAGACTAATGGCACTTCTTTGTCTATCTATCTATCTGTCTGGTTTCAGCCGGTTCCGTTCACTCTGGACAGTGTGGCTAACACGGTGCACACCCTGTTTGCTGACAGCACCCCTGTGGTTTTGCAGCTCGCCCCAAGTGAGGAGGTATGACCTCAGCGAATCTCCGGCCCATTATGACTCAAACATTAACCACATAAGTGATGCCTGCAAACACCCAAAGTGCTCTGAAGATAAAGATGCTCCATGAGATGCTTCAAATCTGTTGCAATAAAATTGAAAGTTAAAAGAGACCTATTGTATATTTAACTAGACTGACCTGTTTTTAAAACGGCAGGGCAGCAAGTCATGTCTAAAGTGCTAATTATGTTAATTCAAAAAATAGTTTCTACATTTATTTATAATTAGTAAAGCAACTAAATTTTTCTTTAACAAACTAAGAGTCTAAATTGTTTGTTGAAATCCTCACACGTTCACTGATATTAAGAAGTGTCTAATATTAAGAAATGTCTTGATTGTGTGTTTCAGAGGCTGTATATGATGGGAATGGCCAACACTGTTTTTGAGGACCTGCCTGTGACCCTGCAACAGATCCGTGGTCGCCTGTCCCAGGATGGATCTGTCCTCACGTCCCTTCCTCTCATTTCTCTCAGCCGTAATAATGAGGTGAAGACTTGTTTACGTAACATGTAGTGTTGACATCTGTTTTGTCTATAGATGTCAAATAACTAATTAAAAACCTATCTAGAGGGTTCGTACAAGGAGTTTAAAGTGCTTGAATTTTTTTAATTTACGGTCTGAAAAAAACCCCTTGAAAATGGCAATATTGCTGAAGAAGCAAAAAGTGCTTGAATTATTGAAATGATTGAAATGTATCTCTGAAACATGGCTGAAGACACGAAAAGAGGAACAGATGAATCAAATCAATTGAGTCATTTTCAATAGAACCGCTCCGGTTGATTAAACTTGTGACTTCGGTCATTCATTTCTAGTGATTCACTAGCAAAAACCAGATCAAATGGAAAAAAGACCCATTCCATTTTCAAATTTCGACATAGTTTGTAATGATTTTAAAAAGCTCATAGTCATGGGTGAAAAGGGGCTTTTCGAAACTGTTAAAATACAATGAATACAAATAAATTAAGCCAATAACATTTAAGAACTTGACATTTAAACACTACTATGACAACTTTTGGATTATTCAGATGTCTGCATTTTTATCCTTTGTCTTGCCATGAACTTATTGATTCATTATTGTTTATTAAATTTCATTATGTTTTCATATACATTTCTCCATTCAGTTCCAGCTACAAAATAGATGTCAAATAACTAATTGAAAGCCTATTTACAAGTCAAATGATTTGTGGTCTGCACTCCCAAATGCTTTAGATTTTTGCTTTAGATCGAAACTTCCTGTAGCGCAAAACATTTGATTTAGGTCGGGACTTCAAATCGTGTGTTGCAAATCATTTGATTTGAATCATTTAATTTGCAAAATCATTAACAAATTTGATTCATATTGGGGACTTTGGAGTGCTATCCCGAATTGAACGGTTCAAATCAAATGATTCGTGATATGCAAAGTTCCAATCTAAGTCAAATGATTTGAGTCCTGACCTGAAATGATGATACGTGAATCATTATTCAGATCAGGACTTCAAAGCGTAAATCTCGAATCATTTGTCTTAAATCAGAACAGAGTGGGTTCACAAATATTTTGCTTTTGATCGTAAATTCACATATCACAAATCATTTGTTTCATATCGGTATTTCAGAGTGGGTTTGCAAATCTTTTGCTTACGAATGGAACTATGCAATGTAGCAAAACATTTTATTCATACCGGGACTGGAGAATGTATCGTGAATCATTTGATTTAGATCGGAACGAGTTCATGAATCATTTCGCAAATAAATTATTCAAATTAAATGATTCATGATACGTGATTTGAAGCCCCAATCTAAATCATATATTTCTCGATACACAAATAGTTGTTATGATTTGAGGTCCATGCTCCGAGTCCTGATCTGATTTGATGGTTCGCAAATTGTTATTCAGATTGGGACTTGAGAGCGTGGATTTTTAATTTAATTAATTTAATTTTTAATAACATTTAATTTACATCGGGACTTCAAATCGTGTATTGCGAATCATTTGTTTTGAATCATTTGATTTAAGAAATGATTTACAACTTTGGTTAAAATCTGGACTTTAGGAACCATTTTGATTTAGATCGGAATGGGTTTGTGACTCATTTCGCAAATGTAATGATTCTTGCTCCACGCTCTTGCAAAACATTTGATTTAGATTGGAATTTGGGAGCAGGCTCGCAAATCTTTTGCTTTAGTTTCTAACTTTCCCATCACAAAACATTTGATTTAGATCGGGACTTCAAATCACGTATTGTGAATCCCTTTAAATTTGATTTAAATCATTCAATTTGTGAAATGATTCACAAATTTGATTAGTGTCAGGACTTCGGAGTGCTATTGTGAATGATTTGATTTAAATTGGAATGAGTTTGTGAATCATTTCACGAATTAAACTATTCAAATCAAATGAGTCGCGAAATGTGATTTGAAGTCATGATCTAAATCAAATGATTCTCATTCCGCGCTCCAAATCCTGATCTGAAATGATGGTTTGAAAATCATTATTCAGATCGGCACTTCAGAGTGTGGATCACAAAACATTTTGATTTAGATCGGAACTTCAGAGCAGGTTTGCGAACCTTTTGCTTTAGATCCGGAATTTCCTGTATCGCAAAACATTTGATTTAAATTGGGATTATTTGATTTTAATCACAAATTTGATTAATATCAGGACTTCGGAGTGCTTTCCGAATTGAATGATTTGAATCAAATGATTCACCATATGTGATCTGAAGTCCCAATCTAAATCAAATGATTCGTGATATGCAAAGGTCCAATCTAAGTCAAATGATTTGAGTCCTGACCTGAAATGATGTTCATGAATCATTATTCAGATCAGGACTTCAGAGCATGGATCGCGAATCATTTGACTTAAATTGGAACTTCGGAGTGGGTTCGCAAATCTTTTGCTTTTGATCGGATAACTTCACGTATCATGAATCGATTTATTCATATTGGTATTTCAGAGAGGGTTTGCAAATCTTTTGCTTAAGATCGAAACTTTGCAATATCACACATTTGATTAATATTGGGACTCCGGAGTGCTATCGCGAATAATTTTGACTTAGATCGGAATGGGTTTATGAATCATTTTGCAAATGTAATAAATCACATCGAATAATTTGAGATACGTGATTTGAAGTCCCAATCGAAATCAAATGATTCTTGCTCCATGCTTCGAGTCCTGATCAGAAATGTTGGTTCGCAAATCATTATTCAGATCGGGACTTCAGAGCATGGATCAAATAACATTTTGGATTTAGATAAAACCTTCAGAGAAGGTTCGCAAATCGTTTGCTTTAGATCAAAACTTTCTGTATCGCAAAACATTTGATTCAGATCGGGACTTCAAATCGTGTATTGCGAATCATTTGATTTTAATCACAAATTTGATTAATATCAGGACTTCGATATGCTATCCCGAATTGAATGATTCAAATCAAATGATTCGCGATATGCGAGTTGAAGTCCCAATCTAAATCAAATGTTTCCTGATATGCTAAGTTCTAATCTAAGTCAAATGATTTGAGTCCTTTGAGTTTCCCTTTTGCTTTTGATCGGAACTTTGCAAAATCTCAAATCAATTGATTCATATCGGGACTTTGCAGTGCTTATCGTGAATCATTTGATTTTGATCGAAACGGGTTCATGAATTATTTTGTAAATTGAATGATTCAAATTAAATGATTCATGATACGCGATTTGAAGTCCCGATCTAAATCAAATATTTCATGATACACCAATAGTTCTGATCTTAGTCAAATGATTCGCGGTCTGCATTTGCAAATCATAATTTAGATTGGGACTTCAGAGCATGGATCACAGATTGTTTGACTAAGATTGGAACTTCAAATCGGGTTCACGAATCTTTATCATATCGCAGTAATTTGATTACAAATTTCGAATCGTTTGTTTTGCAGTATCTGTATGAACCCTCTATCTATCTTTCTAGATAGATAGATAATAGTTATGTATTAGTTTATACAGTATTCTCACGTTTTATAAAGACATGGACTGTAACAGTTTCAGAAGCATTTTTCAGTCATAGTAGGAAGTGGCGTCTGCCTTGCTGAAGTGATCTACATGTGAAAGAAGTTGTTACAGATAGAAACCATCGTTCAGTAGCTGCATGTTGGTTTTTGTTTCCAACCCTAAACTAGGTGTTGGTCTAAATATACCGGTTGTAATGTGTTCATGTGGTGGTCTGTGTGTTTCAGGCTGATCTTTTGTTCTTGTCTGAGGTTCAGGTGCTCTATGACATCTCAACTTTGGTGAGTTTCTCTGTCTGCTCAGAGCTGATACACTTTATGACAGTTTGTCCCATATAAATTAGCTGTGGTTGATTTTTAAATTGATTTTTGGATTTTTTTCTTAATGTTTGCATCTTTTTGTTTGTCTCATATAGTTAAATTATAAAATAAATAAATATATATACATTTATTTCAGATAAAATTACTGTGGAAACTTTGGAAACGAAGAGAATAGTCTCTTTTGACTGATAAATTAAAACTTATTGATAGCATTTTTTGAAGTATTATTTTTGTTGTTGTTCACTACAGTTGCAGAAACACAAGCATCTGGCTAAAGACCCGGCTCCTGACCTGTACTCTCTAGAGCTTGCTGGGTTGGAGGAAATCGTCCGCCGCTACGGTACAGACTCTCCTCAGTACGCCGACGCTACCAGAATCCTAACATCTGCTCTGCAGAAGGTATTGAGCCTAAAACATGACACTTTTCTATTAGAAATTAGATGTTTCTGTGATTATGGGACTCAAATGTTTTCAAAACAGGAACAAAAATTAAGAAAATGAACCCTTGGGACTTTTAAGATTTTTTTTTTTTTTTCATGTTTGGGCGCAAAATGATATGTATATTTTAAATGTGTATTTTCATATACATTTCTCTACCTAGTTCCAGCTACAAAATGTCATTGTTTTTGTGCTAATATTATTAAATAATATATAAATAGTGCTGCAATTATATTAAAATCTGTTTGTTTGTGCATGTACAAAGTTCGCAGACGATGTCGCCAACGTCTATTCAAACAACGCGGTTGTAGAAGTTGTGACGGTGAAGACGTTTGAAACCCCTCTGACCAGGAAGTCACGCTCCATCC
Organism: Garra rufa; assembly: GCF_049309525.1. Lineage (NCBI taxonomy): Eukaryota > Metazoa > Chordata > Actinopteri > Cypriniformes > Cyprinidae > Garra > Garra rufa. Next base: position 19,431,609 of record NC_133367.1, on the reverse strand, counting down.
TCCAGACCAGGCAGATGGTAAGTTTACTGCAATAAGCTTTTCTATAAGCAAACATTTCCACATAGAAATGATGTTTGGTCAGGTCCACAATTTCAGCGTTATTCTTATTTGCCAGGGTACGAGAAGAAAAAATCGATTCAAGACCACTTCTGTAAGACGTTTAACGTTAATTACTTAGGCAGTAGTGCTGTCAAACAATTAGCCCTGATTAATCGCATCCAAAATAAGTTTGTGTTTACATTATGTGTGTATACTGTGTTTTTATAATGTGAAAATATTTTGATGTATATATTTAATTCATATAATTGATATTATATATAAACATTTTTCTTAAATGTATACATTAATGTGTATGTTTTTATATATACATAATAAATACATACAGTACACATATATTATGTAAACAACAACTTTTATTTTGGATGGGATTTAATCGTTTAAAGGCACTAGTTGGCAGAAGTAGTTGGTTAGCAAGCTCTAGGGTGCTTTTTATTAATTTTTAGAAATGTTAGTGTATAGTTTTATCTTAGTCGCCCTCACCTTTTCAACCCATGACCTGTTTTTTTTTTTTGTTGTTTTTCAAAACAAAAAGACTGTTTCAGTACAGTAGAAACCCCCTTCGCTGACCTACATTGAACTTTGACTTACATGTAACACTAACGTGTGGTCGTTTCAGAATAACCCAGGCAGCCCCTACAACCTGGCCTACAAGTACGACTACGATTACGCCGTGATCTTTAACATTGTCCTGTGGCTGATGATCGTGTTAGCTTTAGCCGTCATCGTGATCTCGTACAACCTCTGGAACATGGATCCCGGGTATGACAGCATCATCTACAGGATGACCAATCAGAAGATCCGGATGGACTGATGTCATCCGCCGCACCCCATTCCATTTTGTGTTTTGTATTTGAGTGCATTTGAATGTGTTTTATTTGTTTTTTTGATGTGTGCGCACCACTTGTATAAATGCTTTGTCTTTATGACGCAATCAAACACAGATATAAAGATTATTTATTGATGCCTGTTGATAGATGGAGAGATAAATTTGCTTGTGACGTTTCTTGATCGTTCTATCTTTTGGATTTGCATAATGTGAATCTACTGAAGAGGAAAATCTGATGTTGGGATGTAAAGAATTGAAAATGAACTCTATTTATTGTTTGTTGTTCACTTCATTGTGCTGTTTTCCTTCCTGAACGCTGGATATGGTGTAATTGCTCCATTCCCATGTACATTTGTTGAATTAAATAAATGTCATGTTCATTGAATATAACTATAAAGTAGAAAATAAGACATTTTAAGTGCGACTGTTTGTTGTGTACAAGGCCGTAAGCTTTTTAAAACACTGAGGGGACCGTTTTTAAGAAAGTATAACGTTACATTAATAGAACTGTGAAGGAAATGCTAGCTGTAGTTTTAGTTGGGTAGTAATCATTTTGAACTATTTGCAAGTAATATTGTAAAATATCCACTCATTCTCTCAGTAGTATTCCTAATATCGCGAAAACGCCAGTGATTTATTTTGTCACGTAATTAGCATACATGAATAGTGTAAATAATACCAAAACGGTCATATTTGGGGGAAAACGTTAGTAATTTGCATCACAGTATATTACTGTCGGTCGTTTAACATCTCTATAGTTGAAATGTTTCGTACTTTAATCTTACCTCAAGCTTTCTCGCCGTTAAAAACTGAAGTACCGCTTGAATTCGCGCTCTGCGTCTATGAGTAGTAAACCCCGCCTACTTAGATTTGATTGGTCAAGACTCTTGACACTGACGAGCGCGGTAAGACCGCTGAGGTAGATTAGCCTAACATCAAATTTTTTTTAAAATTTAAAACGGATACTTATATGTCATTCTGATTGTCTTGTTTCCCCTCAAAGTCTATGGTGGTTACGGCCCTGGTTGTGTATAGATGTTGTTAATGCTTATGAAACATTGTGTTATCATACAAAATGTACAAATGTAATTGTAACCCAAATAAAAAAACACCATCCGTCTCTTAAAACAAGTTTTAATTTCTTTATGAGTCACAGTGGCACGTTGCAACACTTCACTGTGGAAAACAATGTACAGGAAGTTTAAAACACTTCTGATGAATTGCATCACAACAATCTTAAAACCCTCGACCTTTTAACTAGATTTTGACCTTAATGCATGTAGACATTTCATGTTGTCAAGCTGTTTGTTATGAAACGGGAAGTAACACTTTTACCAATCTGTTCACATGATACAAACGTGGTAAAACTTAAGTCAGTGCTGTGCAACACATGTCTAAACTGTATTTTTCTTGTTATCTTGACTTTGCATCATGATTAATGATGATTATGTTTTTGGACTTTGATTCAAGAACTTCCATTATTTAAAAAAGTGGTTTTCTGACCTACTTTTGATTGGGTTTGGGTACTAGTCAGCTGGTCACCAGTTTGGGGACCAACTAAATCATTCTAAACCAGCATGGTTAACCACATATTAAATAAAATAAATTACAATCATATTGCATTCAAACGTAAATAACATACTTCATAATAAACTAGTTATGTTTGTTAACATGAATTAAAGTAAGTATTGTCCATTATACATTAATGTTAATGTATTGAATCTTACTGTAAACTGTAACCACATCAATCAAGTTTGATCTGTTAACATGTCAAGGTACTTGGCAAAGACACAACCAAATTATGTATTTTATAAATAAATAAATAACATGGTTTCACTCAAACGGCGACGGAAACCCTTTGACCTTTATAAAAAATAATCCCCCCAAAAAGGATACACCCACAGAAAGTTTCAAACTACCTCATTAACAACTTTGTAGACTGCAAGATGTGTTGATTTCTGCTTGTGTTGATCTGGGATTCGCCGTTGGCTTCTGAAGAAGTACGTAAGTGCCGTTTATCTGAACGGGATTTTCTTCTCCGGAATATGTATGCAAGTCGATTTCGGAATACTACGAGAACAATAACAATGAAATTAGCAACTTAATAAACATCTTCACCACACATGCGAACACATTTGCTTGATAACATTTGTGAATTCGTAGAACATCGTAGTTATTTTAGCTAACTGTATGTATTTATTGCTTAAGATGTTCAACAAATCGTCATGAGTTCACCATCATTTCACAACTCATAGGTTTCTTAACACTTTCAGCTACTAGAGAAAGACTAGAATAATTTGATGAGACATTTTAGCTGTTTCCCGGAAAACTGTGCAAACATTTTGTACTATTAACTATGAAACTGGTGATTGGATCATTCAGCAATATACATCTTACCTCTGCGGCGTTTAAATCCTCAAGCGGCACTGTTTCGACTTTCTGGGGTTGTTGTCGACTTTTTCTAGGCTTCTTTAGTTTGAGCATTAACAGACCTAAAGTAGCCCATTCAATTTTGGTTACTTTATATAATTATGGAATGTATGTTATACAGCAAAATCATGCAACAATAACATGAAACTTTTCATAAAGGAATACACTAAGCAATTAAAATTACACTGAGGAGACTTGTACTCACCTATTATTGCAATAAGCAGCACAATGTTAAATAGTAAGGATGTAACAGTCAGGATAGTGTGATTCTCGGGTGTTTTTTCACATTGTGGTTGTTTGTGATTGGTGTTTTCTGTTTGATTTTGTTCTTGGGTAGACTCTGTTTAAAAAGAAGAATTGTATCAGTTTTGTGTTTTTAATGATAAATAATGATTAGACACCGCTGATTGGGGTAAAACATATCCTATTGAAGTAATACATATCATAATTAATTTTTAGATCATTTATAATATAATTAGCCTACTATATAAATATAACAGCACACTTGATGTATTAATTGCAATTGATTTAGAAATAACTTACCAGTGGCGTAAAGTCTTGTGCCATTGCTGAGCTGTAGAAATGAACCTGGTTTTGCACAATAATATATTCCCAATTCATTGATAGTTATGTTACTAATAAATAAACGGCTCAAAATTAATGACGAATATTTGTCTTTCAGTCTTTGGTCTTGTAAAAGAGATGATGTAGTATCTGATGTGAAAGTTCGCAGTATCACCACTGGAGAATCTGGCAGTTTAAGGAAAACCCAATAAATGTCTTTCATATCAATGGGACAGTCTAAAGTCACGTTTTCTCCTAAATTCACCCGTTTATCAATTAAACACTCCGTAGTTTGACACCACACCAGTAGAACTGTGAAGATAAAACACATACAGTAAAACATTTAACTCCTTTAACCTTGAAAACCTATTCAGTCATGCGAAGATCAAACTGAAATTGCAGAGCAACTTACCGAGGAGTAAAAGCTGCGCTGTCCTCATTCTGTGGCTGTTTTGCTCATATGCAGTAAGATGGTTAACTTAACTACGAATCTGAGCGGAAGTGCTACCACAGATGTGCAAAAAAAAATTAGAAGGAAACCACCACACACCCTTGAAAAGAGGATGTTGAAGTTAAACTTGCACTGACCAGACAGTTTACTGCTATTAAAGCATTTAGGAAGGTCAAAGTGCATGAGACGTGTTTGTTTTGGTGAAGTAATTTTAGTTGTCAATAGGTTTTATTTTCTATTTTCTAAATTGCTATATTAGCACCTGAAATAAGTCTAATTTTGAAGCTGATTGTGTTTTAAACAAAACTACTTCTGACCAAACTTTTTAACTATGTGTATGGTTGTTCCTGACAGCACCAGCCTGTGGTTTTGCTGGCCTAGTTTCATGTTAGCAAGTGTTGGTTTCAGACATTTTTGTACTGTACAAGTTTAAGTTTGCTATAGTCTTTTTAGCCTGCATTTACTCTGGCATTGTTCTCTTAAAGTGAAGTCTCTTAAATCTCTTAAAATTCACATACACCTAAAAAATAAAGGCTTCAAAGGGGCGTTTTTGTGGTGATGCCATAGAGAAAAATAAAACATATTTGGTCCCCTAAAGAACCTTTCAGTGAACAGTTCCTGTAAGAATTTTAAAGAACATTGTAAAAATCAAAATAATCTTTTCCCACCATAATGGATGTTCAAGGTTCTTCATGGAACCGTCAATGCCAATAAAGAACCTTTATTTGTAAGAGTGTAACCAAGAAACTAGATATTTTCAACGTTCAGAGAACACTGAGAAATAACGTTTTCACAACGTAATGGAGACGTTAGGAAAACGTTGTCAAATGATAGCTTATGCAAGATTGTATCCCTCAGAATCCATCTTGGACCTGTGATTCTTTAGACTAAATGTATCCTACAAAATCATAAATCATGAAATCATACATTTTTAATATTTCTTTTGTAGGCTTTGCTTGCAAGTGAATCACTTCTGAAGTTACAGGATGATCAATCAGAAGATGAGAAGGAATTGATTGTTGTCACCCCAAATTAGGCTACATTTAATTTCTAAAACCCATATAGATTTGACCAAAGAAATAATAGAAATGTATATGTATATATTGGCACACAAATATACTCAAAGTAGAGGGACACAAAAATAATAGCTTAAGTGCATTACACAAAAGCCTCAGAACTGAACATGTGTCATTTAAAATTTAAACTTGTTGTACATCTTAAACACATGAAATGATTTTAAGAGGTTTATTTAAAATATAATGTATTGATAAATCTTCAGAGGCTCATCAAACGGTGTTACGACAATCATCTGGTAGAGGGCGCTGTCGCCATTTAAAGGCAATTTGGTGGTGCTTGAATCCTTTCTGGTCGCTTAAATTGCATAGATAAAAGATTGCACTGTTTATATACATAAAAGCAAATGCATATAGAAGATATCCGAGTCGAAATGGAAAGCATTGTTGTCGGGCGGGACAGACGAAACTCCACTTCAGAAAACTAGTAAAAACAACATAACATGAAATTAGTTTCTAATAAAAATAATTAATAAATAATAGAGGTTAAAAATAAGATGTCATACCTCTTCACCATTTATGCTGTAAAACTGCTCTAGTTCCTCATCTTATTGTTGGTGTCTTTTCTTACACACTTTAAATTTGATCTTCAATAGGCCTTAAAAAGGGCAACATCACTTTTGATTAAACATTCTACAACGGATAACCAAAATAATTACTTTATACTATTATATATTATTTTATGTTTTACATGTAGAACCCTACATGTAAAACATTACAATGCTCGGTATGAAGTACAAAACTATCAGAGATTGCAGGTTATTATTCAGTTCTGTCTGGTTGTGATCTCAAGCAGCTTCTTCTGAACAGAAAATACAACTGTTTTGTGTTTAGAAATTACAAACATACATCAATATGACATGAAAATCTGATAAAAAAAATAAAGGTTAAAATACAAATGTAACACATTATGCACATGGTAACTGCTTTTAGATTACTTTCGGGTATAACAGATCAAACTATTTGTCAAAATAATTTTAAACGCACTTACCGATGGTGCGAAGTCTGGTGCCATTGCTGAACTGTAGAAATGAGCCTATTTTTGCACAATAATATATTCCTATTTCATTGACAGTTATGCTACTAATAAATAAACGACTCAAAATTAGTAATGAATATTTGTCTTTAAGTCTTTGGTCTTTAGTCTATCGGCACTGGAGAATCTGTCAGTTTCTGGAAAATCCAATGAATCTCTGTTACACCAATCTGACAGTCTAAAGTCACATTTTCTCCTAAATTCACACATTTAGTAGTTAAACAATCTGTAGTTTGACACACCAACAGACCTGAAAACAGAAACACACAGATCATTCAGATTATTCTATCGAAGTTAACGTTGTAAACAGATTCACCTCGCAAAATATACCCTATTATGTCAAAATCATTAAAATTATAAAACTGAGTAACTTGCCAAAGATTAAAAGCTGCACCGTCCTCATTATCTGGTTGTTTAAATGATGTACAATAAAATAGTTAAGACTAATTCGAACAGAAATGCTTCTGCCAAATAAAATAGGAAACCAGCAAACACACTTAATAGCGATAAAAGGGAACAAATTTGAAGACAAAAATTTAGAGGCCCATGTGCTGGTGTTTTTTCACATTGTGTGACTTTACACGTACTTGACATATGAACCACACCAGAGTTCAAGCCAACTAACCCACAGCTGTGAGAAAACACATTCAGAGCACACAAATGCAGCAAAACCACAGAAAACATTGCATTAATACAATAAACATGCATAGAAAACAGAAGATTCACCTAAGTACAATGCATTGCCCAAGTTTAATTTGTAAAATATGCATACAGTGGACCTATTTATTGACATTAAAAATGTAATAAACCCTTGACTAATAATAGCACCCCACACACACACACACACACACACACACACACACACACATTTTAAAGCAAACAATTTGTTGTTGTTTTTGCCTTTCAAAAACATGAAAAAATCCACATTGGAACAACAAAAAAGTTACAAACACAAAATAAATCCAAACAAACACAAATACAGTAAATAAAATTCTACAAGATTTTTAAAATTAACATATGATAAAAAAAAAAAAAAAAAATCTAAAATCATTTCAGGTTAAATCATACTAAAGTTCCTGAGCATACTTGATAAGACTTTATAACGACAAAGAAAAGCTGTGTAATTTATTACATCGGTCAATCTGAAACAAACAACAAGCAAGCTAACAATATTATACTTTGATTATTTAACAAAATATATTTCTAATAGACTGTACAAGACGATACACTCTTGGTTATGTTTGTCTAGGGTTTGTCTTTGGCTTTTGAAAAGTAAAAAGAAAAGTGTTGTTGGTCGGGCAGGACAGGCGAAACTCAACTTCAGAAAACTACAAAACAAAAACTTAATTGGCTTCTAAAGTCCACTGAGAGATATTTCTGCATATTAACACATTCAGTTGATAAGAGATGTGTCATACCTCTTCACCATCTGTGCTGTAAAGCTGCTCCAGTTCCTCATTTTGACATTGTTGGTGTCTTTTCTTACACGCTTGAAGTGTGATCTGGAATAGGCCTAAAATAGCATTTACGATTAAAGTATAAAGTAATACACTTAAAGGACATTTTCTATATTATAAATTATCTTTATTTTATTTTTATTATTCTATATACTGTATTATACATGCATGATCCTGAAATCTCACCTATCACTGCAAAAAACATCACAATGTTCAGTATGACGTATAAAACAATCAGAGCCTGCTGTGTTGTCTGATGTTGTGACTGATGGTTCGGTTCTGTCTGATTCTGAGCAGCTTCTGTTAGGATCAGAAAACACAAGAGTTTGTTTTTTAAAATATCGAACAAACAACAGTATTACTCTGAAAGAAAAATGTTAAAATACCAGTGTAACAGTATGTGGGTAGTTTTTAGATCATTTATAGATATATAAAAAAAAAATCAAACAGGTTTGTCATGATAATTTTGTACACGCTTACCAACTATATAAAGTCTTGTGCCATTGCTGAGCTGTAGAAATGAGCCTGTTTTTGCACAATAATATATTCCTAATTCATTGATAGTTATGTTAGTAATAAATAAACGGCTCAGAGTTAATGTTGAATATTTGTCTTTCAGTCTTTGGTCTTGTAAAAGAGATGATGTAGTATCTGATGTAAAAGTTCGCAGAATCACCACTGGAGAATCTGGCAGTTTTAGGAAAACCCAATAAATGTCTTTTACATCAATCGGACAGTCTAAAGTCACATTTTCCCCTAAATTCACCTGTTTATCAATTAAACTCTCTATTGTGTGACACCACACCAGCAGATCTGTGAAGATAAAACACATACAGTACAACATTTAACTCCTTCAACCTTGAAAACTATTCAGTCATGTGAAGATCAAAATTGCAGAGTAACTTACATAAGAGTAAAAGCTGCGTCGTCCTCATTCTGTGGCTGTTTTGCTCATATGCAGTAAAATAGTTAACTTAACTATGAATCTGAGCAGAAGTGCTACTACGAATGTGCGGGGGGGAAAATTAAAAGGAAACCATCACACACCCTTGAAAAGAGGATGTTAAAGTTAAACTTGTGCTGACCAGACTGTTTACTGCTATTAAAGCATTTAAGAAGCTCAAAGTGTTTCAGCAGTCAATAGGTTTTATTTTTTTATTAATTAAATTGCTATATTGACACCTAAATTAAATTTTAATTTTGAAGCTGATTATTTTCTAACAAAATATTTGACCAAACAAGCTATTGTGTCTGATGGCACCAGCAGTTTCAAGTTAGCAAGTGTGGTCAGGGTGCTTCTTAATCAGTTCAGCTCATAAACTTGTGAATCAGTATAATGTGTACACGAATTCGGTCACTGGTAAGTTCCCTGGCTTACTGCACATTGGGACAGTAAGAACTGAACTATTTTACTGATAAATCTCCAAAACTCTGTGGATTAAGTTTACCTCAACAAGGCTCATCAAACTGTGCTACTAAAATCAGCTGCTAAAGGGCGCTGTCACCATTTAAAGGCAATTTGGTGCAAAATACATTCTCACCGCTTAACATGCAGAGATAAAACTGAACGAATCCTACAAAATATTGGTTAAGTGTTTACTTATAACAATAAATTATTGAATATTTCTTCCGTAGTTGTTTGCTTGACGTCACCTCAAATTAGCTACATTTAATTTCCAAAAAAACATATCTAGCTTTACCAGATTTGACCAAAGAAAAACAAATGTATATATTGGCACAGAAATACACACAAAATAGATACCCACAAAATAATAGCTTATAAGGGCGTTACAAAAAAGCCAGAACCGAATGTGTAATTAAAAAATACTAAATAAAATCATTACCAACAAAATTAATCTTTTCAATGCAGAGGAAACACAGACTGCAATAAATTGGCATTTAGATGTATTTACCCACTGTATAATGCAGGACATGAATGCATTTACCTATGAATGCACTCTCTATTCTATTTTATTTCTTTAAAAAATATATATTATTTTTATGTCTTCTATCATTTCTATCTTTTTTCTTTTTATTTATTATACAGTTTAACAAAAACAACACTAGCTTGCTCTAGTCTTTTTCTATTCTATCTGTTTTCTTTTTATATACTATATATTCAATACCACGACTGAGGTGAGTCCCTTGAGCAAGGCACCAAACCCCCCACTGCTCCGTGTGTGTGTGTGTGTGTGTGTGTGTGTGTGTGTGTGTGTGTGTGTGTGTGTGTGTGTGTGTGTGTGTGTGTGTGTGTGTGTGTGTGTGTGTGTGTGTGTGTGTGTGTGTACACCTGGTATTCATGACGTTATGGGGACCTAAGAAATGTCCCCACAAGGTCAAAATCTACTGGTATTCCTATCCTTGTGGGGACATTTGGTCCCCATAACGTGATGAATACCAGGTACACACACACACACATGAGGAAACAGGCTTATAAATCATGCACAATGAGTTTTTTTGAGGAAGTAAAAGTGTGCACAATCTCCTGTGAGGGCTAGGTTTAGGTGTAGGGTAGGTGTAGGGCCATAGAAAATAGGTTTGTACAGTATAAAAACCATTACGCCTATGGAATGCCCCCATAAAACATGTAAACCCAACAAGTATGGGTCGTAATACTTGGCCTCACGTCACCTCCTTTCTTTTTCCTTTATAATTTTTAAAAAACTTGTATGTATGTATACTGCATTAAGCTAATCTGAGACTTGTCATAGCACTTACATAGCATTGCTCTTTTGTTGATTTTGATTGCTTCCATTGCCCTCATTTGTAAGTCGCTTTGGATAAAAGCGTCTGCTAAATGACTAAATGTAAATGAAGATATTAGAGAATTATGCACTGGTGTTTTCCACAGTGTGTGACTTTACACGAACTTGACATGAACCAGGCCAGAGTTGAAGCCAACTAACCCACAACTGTGAAAAAAGATACACTCAGAGCAGACGACTGCAGCAAGACAATAAAGAAACCAGTAGACTCACTGCAGCACTCAGTATTACACAAGTCAAGTTTTATTTATTAAATGTACAACACAGCATATAGATGGACAATGAAGTAAGTTAATAAATGACTTACACAGTTCATAAACATACAATTTGCATATTAACACCACACATGACAAACAATTTGTTTTTATATACAGAACAGAAAACCTTTAATATTTTTGAAATTGTTAAAATACCTCATTTAACCTTTGTTTCTTAAACATTTTTACAAATCATGAATGATGACAGCCATTTGTGACTTGAATGTCCCAGGCTTCCAGTTAACCTTACACATCCTGAAAAGTAAAGTCAAAACATTCCTATTGCCATCTGGTGGCTGGCTGTATTACTAACAAAAAAATCTAACTACACACTTCAAATTAATTTTCCCCAAAGATGCTTTCCACAACCAGTCCAGCCAATCAGGACACGGGAACATTATATGTCACCTCCAACCGGATCTCATGACAAAAATGTACCTGTGGGAACTTTTTTGCAAGATGCGAAATATCTTGTGCAATGTACGTTTTGTGACAGATTCAATGTGAAATGTCCACTGAGTGGCACTAATAGAGTGTTTATTTTTTACGTCCGGTGTTGTGCCTTTTTTCGACCCCTGCCAAATTGTCACCCCCTCTCGTTGAAAGCGCTACCTGATTGCCTAATCCTAACCCCTCCCCCACACCTATCCCTAAACCTACCAATAGTAGGGGGGGTAGTAATCTGGCGGGGGTCAGAATTTGGCACAACACCTGTAAACGAAACATATGGAGCTGTAATCCTAACTGTGTACGAAAACAATTACAAGTGCTTGCTGTTTACTGGCTCTAGTATTCATGCTGCCTTCATGTGCTATCGTAATTATGGTAAATACCAAAATCCGACATCGAAATTGCACATGAACACCCACTCACGTTGTAATTTCCACTGGAAAGCTCGAATTTTTTTATGATACCCGAGCTGCCGAGATGGGATAAACTTTTAACCTTTCAATATGGCGGACAGCAACGAAACTATACTGAATGATAAGCACTGCATGATGTTAAAAGTTCTCTGCTGTTTAGTTGGTTAGTTTGTAGCCCCCATAATGCTGGGGCGTAAAGGATTTTAATAACGTCGCTATTTAAACGTAGTGTTGTCTTTAAAAATAACGTTAAGAGAAGATGCTAGCTCGTCATGGCTCGCCTCCAGTAGGGTGCTGTGCGGTACAGTGTTCTGAAGGAGGCAATTTTCTCATGTTATTTTATTTGGTCTGTTTTACCAAAGTAGCATGTGAGGACAAATTCCGAGTCCACCATGTTTCTCTTCACTTCGACAACAAAAGCACCTGAACACGACACACTGGTAATTTCCACTTCAAAAGTGGAAAGCATCATCTTTCCCATATCACATGAAGGCAGCATCATTTCTGTTGGAAACTGCAGTGATATGTACTTATTGGTACGTGTTTTGCATCTTGCGAAAGAGTTCCCACAGGTAGGCTTATGTTTTCATCATGAGCTCAAGTCACCTCACATTACTTGAATATATACTGAAAAGTAAAGAGAAGTAATGCTGAAACAATATTGAAAATATTTCATCACATGTTCAGGTACACTTAAACAACAGTCAATAACAAGATTTTATTCTGTGATTATTTATCAAAACATACTTTCGTTAGATTGTGTCAGATGATTTGCTCTTGATTTGTCTTAGTTGTGTCTTTATTTGTCTTTGTTGGTCGGGTGAAACAGACGAAACTCCACTTTAGAAAACTACAAAGCAAAACATAAATTAGCTAATGTCCATGTAGAAAGATTATATTCATCAAACACGCTGAACGCTGAATAACGAGCGTTATACCTCTTCACCGTTTGTGTTGTAAAGCTGCTCCAATTCGTCATCTTGACATAGTTGGTGTCTTTTCTTACACGCTTTTAATTTAATCTGGAATAGGCCTAAAATAGCACCCATGTTTAGGGTTAAATACCATAAAATTGATCGCTAAAGATATATAGCAAAAAATATCAAGTAATACACAGGCATTTAAAGGACATCTTTTATATCATTATTTTTCATGATATGTAGAAGCCTGAATTCTCACCTATTACTGCAGAAAACATCACAATGCTCAACATAACATATAACACAATCAGAGCATGCTGGGTGTGATTGTTCAGTTTTGTCTCATTCTGATACTTCAGTTCTGTCTCGTTCTGATTCTGAGCAGCTTAAGAGAAAGAAAAGACCAAGAAATACAAGGGGTTTGTGTTTAGAAATGGCAAATATACATCCGTATTACATCTAACTCTGATAGAATTAAAGGATAAATACAAATGTAGCAACAACAGATCAAACTGATTTATCAAGAGAATGTTATATGTACTCACCAATGGTGTCAAGTCTAATGCCATTACTGACTTGTAGAGTGTCGCCTGAGTTTGAACAGTAGTATATTCCTAATTCATCATTAGTTACATTACTAATAAATAAACGGCTGAAAGTAAGTGATGAATATTTGTCTCTTAATCTTTCATTGTATAACTGATGTGTTGTAGAATTTGATGTGAAAGTTCGCAGTATTGACGACACTATAGAATCTGATGGTTTCTGGAAAACCCAATAAATGTTGTTTACACCAATCTGACAGCCTAAAGTCACATTTTGTCCTAATTTCACCCATTTGTCATTTAAACTCTTTGTAGATTGACACACCAGCAGCAGATCTGTACAGAAACACACAGATCTTTCAGATTATTTCTGTTACACAACAATTAAAGACATGCCGGTCATAATAACAACAGAGCAAAATCTTGCATGAAATTTAACTTACAGAAGAGTAAAAGCCGCACTGTCCTCATTCTGTGGTTGTTTTATTCATATGCAATAAGGTGGTTAACTTTTCTATGAATCTGAGCGGAAGTGTTGCAGAATTTAAGAAGAAAAAGGAAACCACTCCCTTCAAAAGAAGATGTGGTTGAACTTGAAATGACCGGACAACTTAATGTTATTAGAAAATAATGATAACTTAGAATAAAGAAGCACTAGTACTTGTAGTCATATGAATGGATGACGTCATTTGTTTCTGACATCATTTGCAACATCCAAACGTATAGCGACTATTGGTGCTGTAAACCCTAAAAAGAAATGAAACTGTTAAACATACATAAGAGTTAGTGAATGCATGTGGTGCAATAGTGACCTCCATGGCCCTAAAGGCATAAAACATTTGATTATATAATGATTCAGATGAATTATTAAAAACAAATACACATTTATTTTTTGGAAACCGGGGTACTTCATTTCTGGCATGAGTTATGCCGTCAGTCACCTCTCAGATACCAAATACAGACATTGCCATAACATTATTACTAGAATAGATACATAGTTTTAAGAAAACTATGATTACATATTCATTATAGAGTAAAAGAAGAGGGGAAATCCACTCCTTCAGGCAGTGTTGCCAAGACATTGGTAAAGTCCCTTTAAGGCAAGTAATTCCACTTGGCGTCCATCTTTGTCCATCTTGGGCGTGCAAGTACAGCTCTATTTATCTATTTCAAAGGAAGTATGGTTCCTTGTGCTCCAATAGCGTTAAAAAAAACGCTTATTGTGCTCATTAAGAATGCGGGGCTTTGCCACCATAATGAGTGTTGTGCGTTTTTTCCCCATTCAAAACTATACAAGTGACACGTCTTGGGTATTCTATAGTCTTTGGGCGAATTCCAATAGGAATGTTTGCTGCGGGTTGTTTTTCATGTCTGCTGATTTAAGGGACCCCAATAATGTGATACGGTGTGTTCACACGGGGCGTCAGCGTCAAAGCTTGACGGAAGGCGTGGCTGAAGTTTGGCACTGACGCCATGGTCATAGCAGCGTCAGCCAATGAAATTAAATTCACGGGTCCAATACACACCAGATTCACCAACAGCCTCTGCCACCTCCTTCCATGCCTGGTCTCTCCAGTATGAATCCCGGTACATAAAAAGCGATTGGTCATAAAGGACCGGGTGATTGCCCACTGCAATAATGAATTTCTCCTCCATTTTAAAAATTTATCCTCAGTTTGCAGCTCTTGAACAGGATGAACGTGATTGGCTGCAGCCTGGCTACTGTATTTGCATAGAGCGATCCTGATTGACTGACGCTTCCGTCGGCGGCGCTTCACTGGCATTGCTCGCGGCAGAAGTTGAAAATTTTTTTACTGGGGGTCCCCACCGAAATGCGATTGGGATAATTTTGGGCTAGTTTCGAGTAGTAATTGGGAGGGTTTTTTTGTGAAAACTTGGCAACCCTGCCTTCAGGGGCATTTAAGTTTCCTCTTTTAGATCCACTTGGGTGAAACTGCATTTGGAAAGTGGTGCCACAAATGCACAAAAACTCAGATCAGCTGGTTAATGAACAATAGCCAATTCTGACAAAAAGTTATGTTTGTTACATCCAGATGCGATTTTCATCGTCACATGATCAGTCATGAGAGTGAATAATTACTGTCACTGCATCCTATTGCAATCAATAAATGGATTTGATTTTAGTTAGTTGACACTCAGAAAGAGACATAAGACATCGAAAACATTACAAAGTTGATTTATTTTACAAGAAAACTCTATTTTGAAACTTAAACAACATTTTGATTTCAGGCAGATTTCAGCCATTTTTCATTTGAACGGTAAATCATGCTTTAAAGGCTTTGAGAATCATTGTTTGATTACATGTTCAAGCAATTCTGATCATTTGAAGCAAACAGCAATAAATCAACACAGTCTCTCATTAGGAAGTTGTTTCACACACAGCGTTTAGCTGAACTTCTAGGTATTCAGGATCTGTCTGAGGAGAAGTGCTGTTGGTCCGGATGGATGCAATTCCTCTGTCACGCTCACCAAACTCTTGTCAGACCTCTAAACAAATGATTAAAAAACATATTTAATAAATTAAACATTTCATACAGTTGAATTGATAAATTAAATTTTTGTGTAAATTTTTAATAAAAGTATGGGTTGTTTAAACTGGACATTTATTCTTGCCATTTAGATTGCAAGTTTGCATGAATAATAACAGTGTTCATTTGTTGCCGTTTCTCACTTACCACCGGTGTGTAGTCTGATACCATCACTGATCTGTAGAGCAAAGCCTGGTTTCACACAGTAGTAAATTCCTAAATCATCATTACTGACATTATTGATTACTAATTGGCTTCTGTCTCCTTCTGAAATTTTCTCACGGAATCTTTCATCGTAATATTCAACCTTTCCTGATCCAAATGTTCGCATTATCATCTCTGGACGAGCTGGCAGTTTCATCACAAACCAAATAACGCCTTTCAATCTGTACTCGCAGGCTAAACTCACACTCTGCCCTAAAACCACCTGCTGATCAGTTAAAGCTTCTGTGGTTTGATTCCACACGAACAGACCTGAACAAAAAGAAAACACACCATTCAGATCATCTGAGCATCACAGAAATACACTGAATCACACAGTAATAGACTTACAGAGCAGTGTAAGCAGCAGCGTCTTCATTCTGTGAGCTTGTTGAACTTGTGTTCAGGTTGAACTTGTGTTCAAGTTGAATTTTATACCGTTTCTTAGAGGAAGTGCTACTGCTGAGCTGCAGAAAAGATCAAATTAACCTAATGACTCACTGAAATGAAGCAAGTTTAACCCAATTTGTTTACTGTAAGTGATGCTTCATTTCATCAATAGTGTCCGAAAATAAAGGACTTAGATGATTCATTTACCATAAAGATTTCTGTAATCTCCAGATGTGGACATCCAATATTCACTTCCTGTTTTGTTTCCAGACCATATTTCATCAAATATCAAAATGAGAATGTCAGCATTTTTTTTTTCTTTGAAAGCTGTTCACAGTCATAAAATGAACCCTTTTTAGTTTTGGTGACTAAAGTAATCCTAACCTTTGTTTCCACAGGATGATATTGCAAATATGCAAACCAGTGTTGGGCAATATTACTTTTAAATGTAATGCATTAAATTACTTTACTGCATTAAAAAAAGGAGGAACTGATTCACTATGATTAGAAACAAAACGTTAAGATGCTCATGAACAAAAATATACGATAAATATAGATATCAGAAATAAAATATTCGCTAAATATTACTTGCACAGAAAGATTAGTCACATGTCTTCTCGACCGTTTTTTTTTTTCCTAGCTGGCAAAGCAGGAACAAAAAGGCAGAGCTCTTGGCAAATTTTTATTTAAAAAGACAGACATTAAAGAAATAATATACAGTAAAATAAATTTAACTGGTTGGGCCACCCTTAGCAGCAACAAATGCAATCAAGCGTTTATGATAACTTGCAGTGTGTCAAAAGGAGGGACTGAGACGTGCGGATCCATTTGCAGCATTTTATTCAGCAGCGTGATATATAATCTTGGAATTGTGAAAATAAAGTCAGAATTTTGAAATATAAACTCAAATTTACTTTTTTTTACTCTTTTATTCCATGGCCTCCATAGACTGCTACTGATGAGATGAGATGGTGTGAAATAAAAAATCCAAATGGCAATATGCAATAGCGGTTTGCTTTTTTGCATTTAAATTGTCATTGCCTTATTGTAGTTGTAAAGGTTAAAACAAGGTTAAGATACTGAAAAACAGTAGTGTTTAGTTGGACTCGGACTCGACTCGGACTCGATCCATTTGGACTCGGACTTGAATCCGACTCGACCCATTTTGGACTCGGACTCGACTCGGACTCGAATGGATAAAGACTCGGACTCGACTTAGATGAACTCCACCCAACACTATTTTTCGCTATAGTTTAGAAAATAGTAATAAAATGTGACAAGAACTCAGAGTTAAACTGTGTCATAGCAAATTCTTTACAATCCATTATAATGAATTACAATCAAACCTATAATAGGTTGGTTTAACTGTATTGTTTTGAAAGATATTTTCTAGGTTCAAATTTAATGATGACACAAAAAAGGAAGTAAAAGTTGTGTCTAAATTTCAAAACAAGCTCATCTGGAGGTTGCACAATTGTTCACACGATTGTGAATCAACCTTTATTTTCATACATATTACGTAATGGAACAGACTTGCGTTACTTTCCCAAAAGGACATTTGCCTTAGTCATTGAAAATAAATATCATATAATAAATGTTCTCTTTTAAGCTTTTGATTAGGTGCATCGAGAAGCGAGTAAAATTATGAATTTTCTATATTAATTAAAAAAAGCAATTACCATTTCAATAACGCTTCCATTTTGACCTATTAATCTACAGGATACACCCATTTCCAAAAACTTGGCAATTTTATCGTATTATAGGTTTTTTAATGCATATTTGGCCCTTATTTTTTCAAAATGAGGCATCACTTACTGTAAACAAGTCAGGTTGAACTTTATGAATATTTTATTTCTGATATCTATATAATATTTATCTTTTTGTTCATGAGCATCTTAATGTTTTGTTTCTAATCATAGTGAATCAGTTCCTCCATCTTTTGTGTGCAGTAAAGTAATGTAATGCATTACATTTAAAAGTAATATTCCCAAACACTGGTTTGCATATCTGCAATCTCATCCTGTGGAAATAACGATTAGGATTACTTAGTTATCAAAATTAAAAAGGGTTCATTTTATGACTGCGAACAGCTTTCAAAGAAAAATAAATAAATATGCTGACATGCTCATTTTGATATTTGATGAAATATGGTCAGGACACAAAACAGGAAGTAACAATTGGATGTCTACATCTGGAGATTACAGAAATCTTTATGGTAAATGAATCATCCGAATCCTCTATTTTCGGACACTATTGATAAAATGAGGTGTTACTTACAGTAAACAAATCGGGTTAAACTTGCTTCATTTCAGTGAGTCATTTGGTTAATTTGATCTTTTCTGCAGCTCAGCAGTAGCACTTCCTCTAAGAAATGGTATAAACTTCAACCTGAACACACGTTCAACCTAAACACAAGTTGAACAAGCTCACAGAATGAAGACGCTGCTGCTTCCACTGCTCTGTAAGTCTATTTCTGTTTGATTCAGTGTGATTCAGTGATGCTCAAATGATCTGAATGACTTGTTTTCTTTTTGTTCAGGTCTGTTCATGTGGAATCAAACCACAGAAGCTTTAACTGATCAACAGGTGGTTTTAGGACAGAATGTGACTTTATCCTGTGAGTTTAAATGTAACGCAGCTATTTGGTTTTCGCTGAAACTACCAGCTCGTCCAATGATGATACTGCGGACATTTGCGTCCAATGATAATACTGCGACTGATTATTATGACGAAAAATTCCGCAACAAATATTTAGTGGGAAACAGAAGCGAAGTAGTAATCAACAATGTCACTGTTGATGATTTAGGAATTTATTACTGTATAAAAGCAGGCTGGGCTTTTAAGATCAGTGACGGTATTAGACTGCACACCACTGGTAAGTGAGAAAGTGCAATACATTTATACAAATATTATTTGTAAATGTGAATAAGCAGCTAATTTATGTTTTTTATCATTTGTTTAGAAGTCTGATGTGAAGTTTGTGAGCGTGACAGAGGAATAACATCCATTCAGACTAGCGGCACTGTTGTTCCCGCTCAGATCCCATTGACAGATCCTGAATATCTAGAAGTTCAGTCAAACTTTATATGAAACACCTTGAGATGTTGTGTTGATTTATTGCTGTTAGCTTCACATGATCAGAACTGTGAGCTGCTTGAACATAATGAAATAATGATTTGCTTTTGTCTGTTCGTAATAAAACATGACTAAAATGTCTGAAATTAAAATGTCAGTCAAGTTTCATAATAACCTTCTCTTTTCAAATAAATCAACTTTCTAATGTCTTAATTGTTTGTTTATGTCTCTTTCTAAATCGTTAAGTTAATTTCCTATTTGAGCATTTGTGCACAAATTCCAAAGTTTCACCTTCATGCAATGGTTACTCCACTCTAAAATGAAAATTTTGTCATAAATAACTTACCCCATTTTGTTCAAAACCCATAAAAGCTTCATTCGTCTTCGGAACACGATTTAAGCTATTTTGGATGAAAACCGGGAGGTTTTTGACTGTCAGGTAAATAACACTGTCAAGGCCTAGAAAAGTATGAAAGACGTCGTCAAAATAGTCCGTGGTTCAACCATAATTTTACGAAACTACGAGAATACCTTTTGTAACAAAAAATATCTTATGTGAAATATCTTACTCAGGTCAGTACTAAATATAAAACAAATTGCATTTTGTACGATCCATCTTATTTTGGTAAAATAATTAACATTTTGCAGATTCTGCAATGTGAATGTAAATTTATGACTTCAACTGTAAACACACTGTGTAAAATGGCAAAAAGTAATATATTTATAGTGTTCAAAAGAAGAAGTCTCTTAGGCTTACCCAGTCTGCATTTCTTTGGTTAAACATACAGTAAGCAATAAGATATTATTTCAATTTTAAATATCTCTTTTCTATTTTTATATATTAAAATGTAATTTGTTCTTCTGATGCAAAGCTGAATCTCCAGCATCATTACATCATACCTCAGTGTCACATGATCCTTCAGAAATCATTCTAATATGCTTATAGTGCTCAAAAAACATTTGGTAACACTTTACAATACGTATGAACAAATGTGCATTAATTTCTGTTTAATTAATGCACAGATAATCACGAGTTAATGTATAATTAATGAAGAACTAAACAATTTATTAATGATTACTACATCAGCAACTAATGAACATTCTATATGATTCATAGATTAAGTAATCAATAAATTGTTATTAGTTAAATGTGTCATAATGTATTAATTCCTTAATAACCCATTTTATTAACAAATAGTGTAAATTAATGTATTAATTATCAAAATGGGTTCAAGTCATGTACTACAACTTGCAGTTGTCTGCTTTAATTAATCATTAGCTATAACTATATTACTTAACAATTAGTTAATTGTTCTGTGCCTCAATAAGTAAAGTCACAACATAATGATATCTTTGCAAATCATTAGCTAATGAGTAATTAAAGCAGACAACTGAAAGTTGAAGTACATAGCTCTGACCACTGTAGTAACTAACACATGCATTTACACTATTAGTTAATGAAATAAGTTACTAGGGAATTAATACATTATGGCACAATTAACTAATAGCAATTTATTGATTACTTAATCTATGAATCATAATGTTCATTAGTTGCTGATGTAGTAATCATTAATAAATTGTTTAGTTTTTCTATATTAATATACTTTCTAACAATACGGTAATTCTCGTGTCATGAAATGTGTAAACTAAGCTGTGTGAATCTATCTATCCGCTCGTCCGGAAAAGTCCGCCTGTGCTAGCGGCCCGTGCGAGAATCTTTATTTATTTACTTATTTATTTATTTTTTTACAAATAAAAATCAAAACTTAAAAAAGTGACCGGTCAAATGTCAACTCGTCTCGTTGTTCCTCCGTTGAACACTACAGTATTTAAGAGGAACCTCTACTCGACCACGGCATATACGAAAGTCTACTGTTTACAAGAGATTTCCCTTGGCTATTATGTGTAATAAATTACTTCTTTGTTTTGAGGAACACGGGCGCAGAAACCATTCAGTTCTCTTTTCATGTTTAACAAAAGAAAGTCATGCGTTTTGTATCAACACAAGGGTGAGTGGTTGAGATTTATTATTATATCTTACATACTGTTACATCATTATTTGTGTGATACCCAGAGTCAAGCAAGCCGCATTTGCACGACTTTATCATGACAAAATAGAAAAAACAAAGATAAACAATGTTAGGGTGACCATACGTCCTCTTTTACCCGGACATGTCCTCCTTTTTGGCTATAAAATTATGTCCGGGGGGATTTTGTAAAATATCATAAAATGTCCGTTTTTTTTTTTTTACCTCATTTCACTGACCGTCATTAATTCAACACTTTAAATGCAGCCACTGCCCACCGGCATTATTCTGAGGTACCTGTCTGATGACGTGAAAGACCCAGTTGTCAAAACAAAACAAACAAGGAGCTGCGTTGCAAGAGCTGTGTGTCACTATCATGCCGAAACGCAAATGTAGTTTCACAGACAAATTGCAAAAAAATACCCGATGTTCATTCGTGGTCGTGATAAATGGGAAGCAATGTGCACCATCTGCACCTATGCTGCCCTCCAAAGGCAAAGTGCAGTAACTATACCAACACTGAAACAGAGAAAAATGCCTTTAAAGTTTTTAGGCCAGCTAGTCAAACATGTTGACACTCTTGTTTCTCGGAAACACTCTCGTTTCTTTGGGACAAAATTGATCAGGAGACTTTGCCACAAGACAAAACAGTTTTCATAAAGTCCATTTTAAGCCTCAATTTTGACCAAATGCGTAGTTACTGCACTTTGCCTTTGGAGGGCAGTATGTGCATCCTGGGGAGGGTGTCCTCTTTTTGGATTCTCAGAATATGGTCACCCTAAACAATGTCCATAATACATGTTTACGTAACAATCAATCAGTCTGAAACAAACAATAGTCAGGCTCTATTTTACTCTCATTAACAAAATATACTCTCTTAGACTGTGTGAAATGATTTACTCTTGATTATATTTGTCTAAGTTTTGTCTTTGGCTTTTGAAAAGGACCAAAAGTGTTCGAGTGAAACAGACAAAACTTGTTTGTTCCATACCAAATATGCATTAACATTTTGTAGATCTCTTACAGAAATCATTCACAGATTACAGATTGATTGTGAGGATTTTATACACACCAGTGGTGTAAAGTCTGATGCCATTGCTGAGCTGTAGAGAGATGCTGGATTTGGCCCAATAGTATATTCCTAATTCATCAATAGATATGTTACCAATAAATAAACGGCTCAAAGTTAATGCTGAATATTTGTCAGATATTTGTCAATTTTTTTTATTATTTTATTATTTTTATTATTTTTATTATTATTTATTTTAGTTTTTATATAGCCTATTATAATAATAAATTAATATTAATAATATACATACAAATAAACAAAAATATAAACGTATATATTGCATTTTCTGTGAACGCAGAGTAGGCTAGTAGGCACACGTGATGACGCGCAGCGACGCGCCTTTACCTCTGTTTTGGCCAAAAATGATGATGATAATTGATGAACAATATGCCTGGTCCTGGAAAGAGACATCAACAGTCCGGCGCCGAGAAACGAAAGAAAAAAAAGCCCAAGATGAAGCCCGTGCATCACTTAGGTACGTTCATAATCCTTTGAAACTTTATTTTATTCTGTCGACGTTAATAGTGTTTTAATGTCAAAATTAACAGTTTACATTACAATTTTAATAGAAATGCCTGAAAAGGGCACCAAAGGCCTGGTAAATGCAGTTGTTACACTTACATGATGATCGAATTCCTTGTTTAATATTGACCAAACATTTAATTAAAATGTCCACATAATCTTTCCTATCATTGACATCATAACCCTTGTCTGCTTTATTGTCAAAACTGCCACATGTACAGTGCATGTACAGGTAAAAACACAGAATAAAAATATATTTAAAAAAATACATACAAATACAAATATTATATATTCTATAAAACACAATTTACAAGCATGGATATGATAGAAAGATAGATAAAAAGGCAGATAACCATGGTTTTTATCATAGTAAAACTGCTTAATTTCCTTTTGTATGATTCTGAGATTATTAAATCAATCAGACAACTGTATTAATAAAATCATAGCCATTGGAGGTAACTCTTTTTTGTTGATAAAACTCTTGCTCTTGATCTTGATGCTGTTTCGCTCTTTATTTACCTTATTGACCAAAAATAACTTCCGTAATATTTGGGGGAGGGGGCACAAAAGTAAATTTCTGCTTAGGGCACCCATTTGGCCAGCAGCGGCCCTGTTTGTCAGCATGAAATGACCGGACAACTTAATGTCATTAAAGGAATAGTTCACCCAAAAATGAACGTTTGCTGAAAATGTTCTCACCCTCAGTTTATCCAAGATGTAGATGAGTTTGTTTCTTCATCAGAACAGATTCAGAGAGATGACAGTAAGTGGG
The DNA here is from genome assembly GCF_049309525.1 of Garra rufa. Taxonomy (NCBI): domain Eukaryota; kingdom Metazoa; phylum Chordata; class Actinopteri; order Cypriniformes; family Cyprinidae; genus Garra; species Garra rufa. The sequence goes on along the minus strand of NC_133367.1, from coordinate 19,407,757 downwards.
TGCCGTCAAAATGAGAGTTGATGATGTTTGGATGGCTTTTGGCAGCACCCATTCACTGCAGTCGATCCATTTGTGAGCAAGTAAAGTAGAGACATAAACAATCAATCAAAAACATTACAAAGTTTATTTGTTCTAAAACCCAACTTGATGGACATTTTAATTGTGGGCAGATTTTAGTCATGTTTTATTCCGTACAGACAAAAGCAATCCATTATTTCATTACATGTTCAAGCAATGCAGAATTCTGCTCATTTGAAGCAAACTGTTTCATATAGAGGACCTCTAGAAATTTGGCAGCACCTCTATATATAGAGGATCTGTTTTTTCTCTGTTGCTCTCATGAAACTTCATAGAAGAAATCTAAACGATTAATAAAAAACATATATTAGATGCTTATCCCATTTATCAAGACAACTCTTGATGTTTTAATCAAACAATTTTTGTTTAGTTTTCTGTCTTATTGGTGCCGACTGTTGTGAGCTGGAATATAAAATGTAATAAAAGCAGGCGTAATAGCTCAATTTTTAACATAACAGCAATAAGAGACGTCTTACCTGATGAGCATTGGCGTAGTAAGGAATTTTCTTACACTGTTTATGGTTCATCACTAATAAACCTAAAATAGCACAGTAATATTTGGTTAAATGTTGCTGAATTCATCAAGAAATGTAATACAAACAAAACTGTATTTAAATATTACATTTGTGTATAATGAATTATTATTTTAGGTATCATTTATAATAAATATTTAAGTATCACATAATAAATATCAAAAATGTTATACTAAAGCTTGGCTTTTTTACTCACCGATTACTGCAGCAAACAGCACAACAGTCAACAGGCTGAACATGATGATGACAATCTGAAGTGTTGTCTGATTTTTTTGCTCTGGTTCATTGTGACTTGGGGGGGAATCTGTTTTTGAGAAAAGAGATTCCAAGTTTTATCTTTTACAGGTAAAGCAACTTATATAATTGTATAATTACTAGAAAAAAATAAATAAATGCCATGCATTCTTGCCATTTAGAAATTTATTTTGAATATGTCATCTTGAGATATTTCTTTTAGAAAAACAAAGTATTAATTAATATAAAATATTAATTAATTAATAATAATAATAATATTATTATTGTTTGAATAGTTAGTCATTCGTTCTTTAAATTTAGATTGAAAACAATTTTGCATAAATACTATTTCTTAAATTAATGACATCAAGCAGGTGGTAAAGTTATAACTTCTGCTAACTAATCAGTTCAAGGTCAAATTAATCTCACATTTTTGGCATCTGAGGACTGCTTTGCTATAATTCGTTCTTCTCCGTTTTTTTGCCGTGTTTCCAGCAGAGCACATCTGCACATGTGCACTCTTAAAAAACGCTGCTTTAATTCTCTTATACTAGTAGTAGTAGTAGTATACATCTCAGAAGAATACATTTATTGCCAGTGACTTACCAGTGGTGTGCAGTCTGGTACGATCGCTGTCATCTTGAGACATTTCTTTTAGAAAAGCAAAGTAGTTTGGATAGTTAGTAAACATTTGAAATAATAGGTGTTGATTCTTTAAATTTAGCAAAAATATATTTCATAAATAACAATAATATAGCTGCAAGCAGCGATTAAGGGACCAGGCACTACAGAAGCAGGCAAGCATCAGACCAACTGCAACAATGAGTAATTGAAGCCATTTTAAGATGATTTTAGTAAAAATGGCTGAAAAATAAAAAACAAGCACTAGTAATATGATTTAATGGCTTATCACTTATCACTGTTGTCAAATCAATGTGGTGTATTCTGTTTGGTGTCAACATGTCAAAGCTTTGCAGAGATACAGCCTCAGATGTAGTCTGGCATCATGCCTCAAATTTATTGTGTTGCTATAAAAAAACAGGTTTGTATCAACATGAAATCCATAACTGTTGTCAACACAGATGATCTGACTTGGTTTTGGTGAAAATTGGACCAACGGACGAGGAGGAGTTAAAAAAGTAAGTTTTCAACATAAATCAAATTGGCGGACAGGATGTTTGACCAACTATGGGATAATTGGTATGTATGTTGTTGGAATATTTTGAGACCAAGGCTAATGCAATCAAAAGTTATTAGCATTTATGGAAAGTTTGGTGTCAATATGACAAAGTTTGGCAGAGATACAGCCTCGACGCAGTTTGGAATGATTCCAGCTAATTTGTTGATGTGTTAAACAATAACCGTTTCTTATATCAACACAAAATCCATAACTTTTTGCCAGCATGGTCTAAAGATGGTGAAAATCGGATCAACAGCCTAGGAGGAGTTTAGAAAAGTAGGTTTTCAGGATAAATCATAATGGCGGACAGGAAGTTTGACCAACTATGGCATAATTGGTATGTATGTTGTTGGCATGACCCAAGGAATATTTTGAGACCAAGGCTAATGCAATCAAAAGTTATTAGCATTTATGGAAAGTTTGGTGTCAATATGACAAAGTTTGGCAGAGATACAGCCTCGACGCAGTTTGGAATGATTCCAGCTAATTTGTTGATGTGTTAAACAATAACCGTTTCTTATATCAACACAAAATCCATAACTTTTTGCCAGCATGGTCTAAAGATGGTGAAAATCGGATCAACAGCCTAGGAGGAGTTTAGAAAAGTAGATTGTCAGCATAAATCATAATGGCGGACAGGAAGTTTGACCAACTATGGCATAATTGGTATGTATGTTGTTGGCATGACCCAAGGAATATTTTGAGACCAAGGCTAATGCAATCAAAAGTTATTAGCATTTATGGAAAGTTTGGTGTCAATATGACAAAGTTTGGCAGAGATACAGCCTCGACGCAGTTTGGAATGATTCCAGCTAATTTGTTGATGTGTTAAACAATAACCGTTTCTTATATCAACACAAAATCCATAACTTTTTGCCAGCATGGTCTAAAGATGGTGAAAATCGGATCAACAGCCTAGGAGGAGTTTAGAAAAGTAGGTTTTCAGGATAAATCATAATGGCGGACAGGAAGTTTGACCAACTATGGCATAATTGGTATGTATGTTGTTGGCATGACCCAAGGAATATTTTGAGACCAAGGCTAATGCAATCAAAAGTTATTAGCATTTATGGAAAGTTTGGTGTCAATATGACAAAGTTTGGCAGAGATACAGCCTCGACGCAGTTTGGAATGATTCCAGCTAATTTGTTGATGTGTTAAACAATAACCGTTTCTTATATCAACACAAAATCCATAACTTTTTGCCAGCATGGTCTAAAGATGGTGAAAATCGGATCAACAGCCTAGGAGGAGTTTAGAAAAGTAGATTGTCAGCATAAATCATAATGGCGGACAGGAAGTTTGACCAACTATGGCATAATTGGTATGTATGTTGTTGGCATGACCCAAGGAATATTTTGAGACCAAGGCTAATGCAATCAAAAGTTATTAGCATTTATGGAAAGTTTGGTGTCAATATGACAAAGTTTGGCAGAGATACAGCCTCGACGCAGTTTGGAATGATTCCAGCTAATTTGTTGATGTGTTAAACAATAACCGTTTCTTATATCAACACAAAATCCATAACTTTTTGCCAGCATGGTCTAAAGATGGTGAAAATCGGATCAACAGCCTAGGAGGAGTTTAGAAAAGTAGATTGTCAGCATAAATCATAATGGCGGACAGGAAGTTTGACCAACTATGGCATAATTGGTATATGTTGTTGGAATATTTTGAGACCAAGGCTAATGCAATCAAAAGTTATTAGCATTTATGGAAAGTTTGGTGTCAATATGACAAAGTTTGGCAGAGATACAGCCTCGACGCAGTTTGGAATGATTCCAGCTAATTTGTTGATGTGTTAAACAATAACCGTTTCTTATATCAACACAAAATCCATAACTTTTTGCCAGCATGGTCTAAAGATGGTGAAAATCGGATCAACAGCCTAGGAGGAGTTTAGAAAAGTAGATTGTCAGCATAAATCATAATGGCGGACAGGAAGTTTGACCAACTATGGCATAATTGGTATGTATGTTGTTGGCATGACCCAAGGAATATTTTGAGACCAAGGCTAATGCAATCAAAAGTTATTAGCATTTATGGAAAGTTTGGTGTCAATATGACAAAGTTTGGCAGAGATACAGCCTCGACGCAGTTTGGAATGATTCCAGCTAATTTGTTGATGTGTTAAACAATAACCGTTTCTTATATCAACACAAAATCCATAACTTTTTGCCAGCATGGTCTAAAGATGGTGAAAATCGGATCAACAGCCTAGGAGGAGTTTAGAAAAGTAGGTTGTCAGCATAAATCATAATGGCGGACAGGAATTTTTGCTGACTATGACAAATGGTTTCTATGTACTCGGCATGACCCAAGGAATATTTTATATATTTCATTATAAATGGCTAATGCAATCAAAAGTTATTAGCATTTTTAGAAATTTCATTATTAATGGTTGATGAATGGTTTATTACTTTTGACCAATAGGTGGCACTGTTACCGAATTGATGTGGTATGGTCAGTGTAAGGTGACAATGGCACATACAAGTTTGATGTCAATATGTCAAAGCTTTGCAGAGATACAGCTTCAGACGCAGTTTGGCATGATTCCAGCAAATTTGTTGCTGTGATAAACGATAACCGTTTCAAAACTTGACACAAATCCATGGTCTGAAGACGATCTGAGTCAAATTAGGTGAAAATTGGACCAGCAGTCTAGGAGGAGTTCGAAAAAGTATGTTTTTAGCATAAATCAAAATGACGGACAGGACGTTTGGCTGACTATGGCAAAATTGGTATCTATGTTCTCGGTATGACCCAAGGAAGATCAATTTCATTACAATAGGCCAATTTATTCAAATGCTATTAGCATTTCTTTATAACTTTCAGGCACAAGATAGTGCTGCCTCCAAACTTTTTAAGTCCTGTGAGAACATGGTGCCAAAGACACATACTAAGTTTCGTAACGATATGCAAATGTGTTTGTAAAATATATCTTTTTCAAAATGGCTGACATGGGAAAAGTGGGTATGGTTTGACTCGGCGTGCTCCATCAAATCCAAGAGAGTTTGGCCAAACCATTCAGAAGTTACAAGCAAAAGTATAATTGTTTTTGCATGCTTTTCGTCATATTCGTTTTTGCGTTATTCGAAAACTGTTTGTCTAATCAACTTCAATGCATAACATTTTACCAGCATTGTCTGAAGATGATCTGAACCAACTTTGGTGCAAATCAGACAAACCATCTAGGACCATCTAGGAGTTAAAAAAGCATTTTTTCTAGAAAAGCAAAGTAATGTACTGTTTGAATAGAGACTACACTGTAAAAAGTTTTAACCAGTTTCTACTTAAAATTTTAAGGCAGCTGCTAAACTTAAGTTTTTAAGTTAAATCAACTTAAGTCATTTGAACTCACAAGTGAACTCATTTTTATTGTAATAAGTTAAAATGACTTGTAGTTTTAAGTTGATTTAACTTAAAATTTTAAGGCAGCTGCTGAACTTAGGTTTTTAAGTTGAATCTGGTTAAAACTTTTTACAGTGTATGAACTCTGGAAACACCTTAAACTATGCTGGTAATGACTGAATTTGCAATGCTTTTGGGAAACATATCACTGTCCTCTTTTCAAAATCATCAACAGAAATAATATGTTTGGATATGCAAAATCATAAATATACAACATACAAATGTATTGCAGTTTCTTACTTACCAGTGGTGTGCAGTCTGATACCATCACTGACTTCTAGATCCGAATCTGGTTTAGATGGCTTTACACAGTAATAAATTCCTAAATCATCAACACTAACTTTACTGATTAATAAGCGGCTCCAGCCTCCCTCTGAATATTTGTTGATAAATTTTTGGTTGTAATATTTCGCCTGTGTAGGGGGTCCAAAAGTTCGCATTATCATCTCTGGACGAGCTGGTAGTTTCGTCACAAACCAAATAACGGCTTTTAAATTAAACTCACAGGCTAAACTCACATTCTGCCCTAAAACCACCTGTTGATCGGTTAAAGCTTCTGTGGTTTGATTCCACACAAACAGACCTGAACAAACAGAAAACACATAATTCAGATCATCTGATCTTGACAGAATCACACTGAATCACACAAGAAATAGACTTACAGAGCAGTGAAAGCAGCAGTGTCTTCATTCTGATGGCTGTGTTGAGATTGAACTTGTGTTCAGGTTAAAGTTTACAGAGTCTCTCAGAGGAAGTGCTACTGCTGAGCTGTAGAAAGTACCAAATGAATCAGATGAGATGATGCAAGTTCAACTTACACTGGCCCTGCTGGCGCTTGTTATTTACTGCTATTGGTTGAAGAGTAAGTATGCCTAATTTTGGAAAGGTCAGACCCAAATATGGTAAATAAACTGTTTTAGTTGTAAGGAATCGAATACAGACTAAAGAAAGTTGCAAAATTATGCTGTTTCTCTAGGAATGGGTGGGTTTGCATCATATCCGGAAGATTCATCGAGTTCTTCTTAAAGATGTTAAAAATACATTTCCAGTTAACATCATGGTTGCTGTCTTTACGTATTCCAGACTGAATAAAGTGTTTCATGATAAACATATAACGAGGTCTACACACTCTTGTTAAAATGCCAAGTTTTTAAGATAAAAAAAAAAAAACACTGACATGCTTTGGACTGTTTTTTACTTGTAAACAATGTTGATCTGTGCATATTACATTCCTGATTCTGACGATTCCGTCTGCTGTTCTTCAGAAAAATCCTTCAGGTCCAACAAATTCTTTGGTTTTTCAGCATTTTTGTTTACTTGAAGCCTCCAACAATGACTGTATGATTTTGAAATCCATCTTTCCACACTGAGGACAACTGAGGAACTGATAAGCAACTATTACAGAAGGTTCAAATGCTCACTGATGCTCCAGAAGGAAAAACGATGCATTAAGAGCCGAGGGTGAAAACTTTTGGATTTAGAAGATCAGGGTAAATTAAATTTATTTTGTCTTCTGGAAAATATGTAAGTATCTTCTGCAGCTTCCGAATGGCAGTTCTAAATGACCAAAAATATGATATTTAGGCAAAATAAGAAAAATGTACACATCTTCATTCTGTTCAAAAGTTTACACCCCTGGTTTTTAATGCATCATTTTTCCTCCTGAAGCATCAGTGAGCGTTTGAACCTTCTGTAATAGTTGCATATGAGTCCCTCAGTGTGAAAAGATGAAAAATGGATCTCAAAATGATACAGTCATTGTTGGAAAGGGTTCAAACACACAAAAATGCTGAAAAACTAAAGAATTTGTGGGACCTGAAGGATTTTTCTGAAGAACAGCAGGCAGATAAACTGCACACTAAAAAATGTTGGGTTAAAAATGACCCAACGAGTAACCCAACTATGGGTTGGTATAGCACCTTCCCATCTGTGGGTTATTATAACCCAATGAATTGGGTTCAAATCCAGTTGGGTTAATTATTTATATTTATTTACATCAGTATTTTCTTATAAAATTACTTAATAAAACTACACTATAACACTACTTTGTTTTCAGATACACATTTTGTTTATTTAAATATGCAAAACAATACATTTTTAAGAAATACGTTTTGAAATGTAAAAGTTTTAATAAGTACAGCAAATTAATAAAATAATTGTACAAGAATGTGTAAAAATATAACATTCAAAACCAGCAAATGTGACTCTACATAATAAAATTTGACTCTGAATAAAAATCGATTATTTTGACCCATACAATGTATTTTTGCCATGCTACTTTCAATTGGTTTTGTGGTCCAGGATCACAAATGTGTATCAATTCAGTGTGCACATACAGTACACAAATAAGACAAACATAGACCTTTATCAATAAAACAAAACATAAACACATAATAAAAATGCTTAAATCTGCTGGCTGCTGGACTAAAACGTTTTTACTGATCACTAAATATACCGTTGCTTAAAAAGTCCGGAGACTGCAAGAATTAGAGGAGAAACCTTTGGTGTCTGTCGTGGGTAACCCGGAGCTGTATTATTTAGGGTTTCTGCTAATATGACAGTTTACTTAACAGCAAAAAACTAAAATTTTAGAGCGCTCACGCTATAATCCTTTGATTTGACTGACAGGACAGCTGTTTTGGTCGTTGCTTTGCAACATAAAAAAACCGCAGCACACTGCTCTTTTATTAAAAGTCACCAAAAAAGGCAGTGCTGTGCGCCTCGCGTTTTTAGAACTAAAAGACGCGTTCGGTGTGATCAGGGCCTAACATTCGTTGATTGATCTCTTTAATGGATAATTACTTATAATTAATATATACGAGAGTAAATAGTGTTATTTTAGGGAGATTTGAAACGTTTACTGACCAAAAGAGGGAAGCACACCATCGTTAATTCAGTGGTAAGAAACGAATGTAATGTCCTCCTAGTTAAAGTCAAATAAATGTTATTCGTTTTTAATGTCTGTAAAAAATAAAATACACATTTTTTACATTTTTTGTTGAAGTCATGTTATTTGGTGCTTTAATAAACATAAAATCTGGGTAATGGTATGGTACTTCTACATCTTTATCACCGGTTTGGTATCTTAATGAATGTTTGGAGCTGGAAAAAGTCAGGAAAGTACACAGTGCTACAGCTGACCTTCATAAATTATAGACGTTTTTCCTGAACACGGAAGTCCGACTCTTAACTGAAAGAATGCTTTGCATTTCCGGTCTGCATTGTTTCTAGTCCAATTAGGGTATATTCCGAGCTAATAAACTAATGATAAACCTATTAAAATGTTTTTAAAAAGCACATGGCAATGTCGCAATGACCGTCATTTGTCAGTGCCTCACTTTAATGTGTGTAGATGACACGAAGCAGCGGACTTTAGCTACATTAAAACAGATGGACGCTATTTGAATGGGTTCCTATGGAAACCGGAACAGAAAAGCATTCAATCTTACGTTAGAATTCGTAATGGCGGCGCTCATCGTTTACTCAGGAAAAAGGTCTATAAAATAAACCAAATGACTCACTAAAATGACGGAAATTCAGCTTAATGCTTAACTAAGGCTATGATTTGTTTGTTGCCGAGATATTGCATCATCGCGGGACATTTAATTTTTTTCCTCTACTTGCAATTTTAAGCTTTGAATATTGACACGTACTTTATATGTTTGTTTTTAAATGTTCAATACATGCGGTATTACTAACCGCTTCTGCGTAACCACCAAGGACTTTTAATTTGTCGCTCTATTCCGCCTTGTTGTATGTAAAACTCCAGCGACTTCCGCTTTGAGTGTCAAATATGGCCACGTCCAGACTAGAGATCAATTTTATCAGGTTATTATCGCGCTGTGAGTCTCTGGCTTCAGAGAAAAGAAACGAGACAGAATGGAGGCTGGAGAAGGTAATTCATAACAAAACTGCATTTACGTTTAACTTACGTCTGTGCTCTTGAAGTAAATGTTTATATTTTACACAAGAAGCTATTCTGCATGAGACAACAAAGCAATATTGCCAGCGTCATTTACATATGAATTACGCGTCATAAACAAAACATGCTTTCTGTCTTCGCTGTGGATATTTTTTTTAAATTCTCAATTTAATATCTTAGCCTTCACTTTTAGAAGAAAATCATATTTAATAGATTCCCTTTTGTCTTTTCAAGTACGTTGGTGCTCTTCAGGAGATGCTTGTTGCCCTTAAAAAGAGTTCCAGGTAATTTTTTATAACATTACAAGCATTATTAAATCATGTATCTTCAGAGAGTGAATATAATAAACCAGTTCAACATTTATTGATGTATATGATGTATATTAACCTCAAAGTGATGTTGAGATGATTCCCTACAGCTGTGATA
>NC_133367.1:19347973-19395473 GCF_049309525.1 Garra rufa | reverse complement strand
CTACTATTAAAAAATGTTGTTAATATTTCATGTTTCTATATATATAAAATATACTAACACACTATTGTAATTTCTTTTTTTTGAGTGAAAATCTCCACAATAATGAGTATTTACGAATGTAAAGTAGCTTGAAAAGAGTGGTATATTAAAATACATTAGTAATTTATTTGTTGTGTGACCACTTGGGGGCAGCAGTATATTAGTTTTACACTTCAAACATAAGTGTGCTGCTACTACAGCAACATGGGATTACAAAACTATAGAAATTACTGATTTTAATCAAAAAATGTCTATGTATGTGTATATATATATAGGTTATCAAACAGCACCACTGAACTTAAACCGTTGACATACTCACCTTTTGACATAAATACGTGTTTATGTTGAATCTCATGGCAGTGAATTGACTGTAAACCTTGCTCTTCTTCAGACTCTCACTCAGTCTATGCGTCAGGCCGACATGAACTTCGAGAAGCTGAAGACGGAATCGGAGCGACTGGAGCAGCACGCCAAGAAATCCGTCAACTGGTTCCTGTGGCTGATGCTAATCGTCGTCTCCTTCACGTTTATCAGCATGATCCTCTTCATAAGACTGTTCCCGCGACTCAGATGATGTTAGTCATCAATAGAACAGCCAGGTTTAATTTATCTATAATAAAAGGTTTACATAGACACTAGCCAAGAGTTATAAAGATGAGTGACAGCCTCAATCAGCTTCAGTCATTCCCGCTTAAATATTTACATTACCTGCATGCCATTGTTGATGTCATAGCGAATTCGCGCCGAAACCCTGTGAATAACGTTTTAAATGAATCCCCTGGTATTTGTTAGAATGTTCGTTGAAATTAACGGGAAGTATTTGAAAGCTATAAATTGTTCGTCAGTCATTTAAAACGTAATCTGACGACAAACGTTCTTAAAACAAATTGAGACTGGCATTTGCGTCTTTTTAAAGATGCGTTCAAAGTTTCGTGGAATTGTCTTCATTTCCCACATGAGCGTTTATGAGACGCTTAAAATGACTGAGAGTTTCATTTTGCTTTGTCGGAGTTTCTGTTAGTCACTTTCTCAAATACGGTCGCTATAAAAACGGACAGAGCTGTTTTAAGGTCCGGTCGACTTGTCTAGACTCGCCGCGTCGATCAGGAAATGTTCTGGCAAACAGCAGGAAGTATTTTTGCCCGTCGGAAGCACAGATGGATACTGTCTTCTCCACCCAGAGAGTAAATGGCCCATATTTAGCTGCTAACGATCTATTTGTGCTTGTTCCCTATATAGCACATGGACAGAGTAGCCTATTAAGTATTGCTCAGATATGGTTTAGGTGTTTGTTTCACTGCGCAGCTCTATTGATGGATCTTAATGTTCATCTGAAGCGACCTGTCATTGATCGTTCATTTGTCCGTGTGCTACATTTCGCTCCTTTATTCGTTCATTCACATTAACACAGACGATTATGTTGTTGTTGTTATTTTCCATCAGATGTGTTTGAAGGTTATCTGTGAAGAAAATCCAGGAGTGTTATTTTAATAAAATAATTTGCAGTCTGCCTACTTTGTCTATTTAGTTTTAATTCTTTTCACAAATAAGATGTTCGGCGAATTTTCGCCGCCAGAATCGAGTCATCGCACGAAATGGAAAAAATAAAGGTAATTGCGACCTTTTATCTTATATTTAGGACTTTTTTTATATGTCACAATTCGGAAGTTTTTGAAACAACTTAAAGAAGTAAACTAAAAATTCCAAAGGGAAAAAATCAGAATTGTGAGAAATTCGGAATTTTGAATTTAGAATTGCAGTACAGAACATTCTTTTTAGGAACATGATTTCAAGATGTAAACTTAAAATTCTGAGGTGTGAACATATACGTTTTTAATTTTTAACTTGCAATTCAGAACATTCTTTTTTGGAACATAATTTCAAGACGTAAACTTAAAATTCTGAGGTGGGAAAAGTCAGAATTTGGAATTTGTAACTCACAATTCAGAACAATTTTTGGAACAATTTCAAGATGTATACTTTCAGTTCTGAAGGGGAAAAGTCAAAATTTTTAATTTAAAATTCAGAACATTCCTTTTTGGAACATCATTTTAAGATGTAAACTTAGAATTCTGAGGGAGGAAAAGTCAGAATTTTGAATTTATGAATCACAATTCAGAACATTCTTTTTTGGAACTTATTTTAAAGATGTACATTATGTCACAAAAGTGAGTACACCCCTCACATTTCAGCAACCATTTTAGTATATCTGTTCAAGGGACAATACTATAGAAATGAAACTTGGAAATGTTTTAGAGTAGTCAATATGCAGCTTGTATAGCAGTAGACTTCTAAAAAGAATTACGAGGGGGGAAATTCAGAATTTTTAATTTTTAACTCGCAATTAAAACATTCTTTTTTAGAATTTTAAAATGTAAACTTAGAATTCTGAAAAAAATCTGGGGAAAAGTCTGAATTTTGAATTTAAATCTCACAATTCAGAACTTTTTTTTTTGGAACATAATTTCAAGATGTACATTATGTCACAAAAGTGAGTACACCCCTCACATTTCAGCAACCATTTTAAGTATATCTTCTCAAGGGACAATACTATAGAAATGAAACTTGGAAATGTTTTAGAGTAGTCAATGTGCAGCTTGTATAGCAGTATAGATTTACTGTCCCCTGAAAATTACTCAACATATAGCCATTATTGTCAAAATAGCTGGCAACAAAAGTGAGAACACCCTAAGTGAACTTGTCCAAAGTGTCAATAAATTGTGTTAGCCATAATCATCCTGGGCATGGAATTGACCAGAGCTGCACAGGTTGTTGCTGGGATCCTCTTCCACTCCTCTATAATGACATCACGGAGCTGCTGGATGTTAGACACATAGTGTTTCTCCACCTTACGCTTGAGGATGCCCCACAGGTGCTTAATAGGGTTCAGGTCTAGAGACATACTTGGCCACCCCATCACCTTCACTTTCAGCTTCATCAGCAAGGCAGTTGTCATTTTCGTGGTGTGTTTGGAATCGTTATCATGATCGTTATCAATCGTTATCTGCCGTCCGGCCTAGTTTCTGGAAGGAAGGCATCATGTTCTGCTTCAGAATGTACAGTACATGATGAAATCCATGTTTCTCTCAATGAACTGCAGCTCCCCAGTACCAGCAGCACTCATGCAGCCCCAGACCATGATACTACCACCACTAGCCATGCTTGACTGTAGGCAAGACACAATTTTCTTGGTACTCGTCAAAAGGGCATCACCACACATACTGGACACCATCTGTTTATCTTATAATCTCATCAGACCACAGGACACGGTTCCAGTAATTCTTGCTTTTGGACATGTTGTCTTCAGCAAACTGTTTGTAGGCTTTCTTGGCAGCCAGCTTCAGATGAGGCTTCCTTCTGGGACGACGCCTATGCAAACCGACTTGTTGTAGTGTGTGGCGTATGGTCTGAGCACTGACTAGCTGATCTTTGACTTCTGCAACCTTTAAAACAATGCTGGCAGCACTCATGCATGTGTTTTTTGAAGCCAGGTTCTGCACCTGATGCACAGAACTCAGAGCACAGAGTGCTCAACTTCGTTGATCAACTTCGTTGATCATTCTTTTATGGAACATACTTTCAAGATGCAAACGTAAAAAAATTTGAATTTAAAACTGGCAATTCAGAACATTCTTATTTGGAACATCATAAATCAGAATTGCCAGAAAGTTTGATTTTGTTTTGTGTGTTTCTCACAATTCTGACTTTTCCCCCTCAGAACTGAAAGATAAAACTCAAATTTCATAATTTCATCCACGCAATTCCGAGTGCACACTAAAAGATACTTTGATATTTTCGTATGTCACCTTTTACATTTTTCCAAGAACTGTAAGCTTTGCTAAAATAGCATTGTGTAAACATATCCAGCTTTAACAAACAAACTTTTCCATGACTACTAATGGTAGAAATATTCAACTGCTTTATGTAATCAATAGCCTACTTCTTTTCTGTGATACAAAAATAAAATGACATTTAAAAACCTAACATCAGAAATATTCACATGGTGGTAGGAATGACCCAACTGCTCTTCATCAGGCAATATTACGTCTTTCCAAAAGTATTTTATGTTCGGAAAAAATGCTGATGTACATGGAAATTTATGTACTTTGGAATAATGTTCTTTATGACCCCTGTCGCTGTTAGCTTAGCAGTCCTCTAATGCATCATAAATCATTGCTACTCAGACACAAGACTCCTGTGGACCCAAAGGCCTAATTTTCCAAACCAGGTCGACCCACCTTTGAAGTAAAGCGAGCAGATAAAGTAGCTGCGAGTTTTAATTTCACGGTTCGCTGTGATCCGGCTGGAAGGTGGCAGGTTAGCTAGGGTGAAGGGATTGAAACGACACCTCCGCCCGGCCGCGGGCCTCCGCTCAACCCCGGGGGAACCCAGCAGGTGCTGCAAAGTTCCTGGAAACCGCTCAAGTTCACAGAGATTAAGACACAATAAACCCGCTTTCTCAGGAGATCTCTAACCGTAAACTGGAAAAGTTTTTACCTGATTAGCACACAAAAAAATGTGTCATTTTTGGTCATGACTGCCAAAACTGATGTTTGAATTGAGAATGTAGCATGCTGTATCTTCTCAAGGTCGCTTCGAACGTCAAATGTTTTGTTCCACATGAAGAAATGAAGGTCAAAAATGTCCAACGAATGGAAACAGACAAGTTTGTGCGCAACTCTACATGATTTTCGGCTCACGTATGAGTCATGTACTGAGTCAACATCATTTTTACGTCGGGTTTATGTTAAGTTTTGAAGTCGGTGAATAAGTAAAGACAGTACTCTGGTGTGTGGGGGGCAGAGGGCTTGTTTAAAACAAAGTTGTTGCAACATGCCCCAGCAGGAAGAGCAGTGTGGGAAACGTTCTTCTGCTTTGATCCTCGGCTGCTCCTCGCAGAAGGAGCCGGTATAATTACGCCGTTGGTCCTCCAGGATGGGTGGTATGGGGGATCTGCCCTCCTGTAAACACTAATGGTGAGCAACACGCAGGAAGTTGTTCAGGAAGCTGTTTGGTTACCTGGTTTCTCAATCTTTCCTCTCTGGTGTTGTGGTAAATAACCTCGTCTTGTTTTGAGACTGTGGAGGCCAGACTCATCTCATCCAGGTGTATCTTCAGACTTTAGGTCAAAGTTTTCATAGTTCGATAGATAGAAACCCCAGACACAGAAAACTGAAATAAGTTGCGAAAACCGTTGGCATGTGCTGTCAACATGTTTATATTTATATACACGGCTCCCCATGAATCAAGCCGCAGAAAACCAGCAGCTGTGTTTCTATATTGGCAACAGCTGTTTGCTAATCTTTTAAAATCATTACGACTTCTAAATGTGTTCAAACATCTTTATTATTCCCACGTAGACCGCAAACTGATCAGAGGTTGTCTTATAGGAATGGTTCACCCGAAAACTGAACATTAGCTGAACATTTACTCACCCTCAGGCTATTCAAGATGTTGATGAGTTTGTTTCTTCATCAGAACAGATTTGGAGAAATTTAGCATCACATCACTTGCTTACCAATGGATCTGAATGGGTGCCATCAGAATGAGAGTCCAAACAGCTTATAAAAACATCACAATAATCCACAAGAAATCCACACCTCTCCAGTCCATCAATTAATATCTACTGAAGTAAAAGCAACTTGTTTATGAGAAATAAATGCATCACTAAGACGTTTTTTAAACAGTGCTTGATTTGTGAAGATTTTTCTCCTGAGTCAAATTTAAGGTGACTTTTTGACTGGAGAAAGCTACATTATGGATAAAGGACTCATATTTTCACTTGAAGTAAAGATTTGCTGTTAAAACATGCAGTTTTTCACTTTAGTTGTGTTGTGTAGTGTTTTTTTTTTAATTATTTGTCATGTCTAAATAATTACCAGTGTTGGGGGTAATGCAATACAAGTAATGCGAGTTAGGTACACCGAGGATCCGGAGGGCCAAGGCGGAGCTCAAGGCTCTGGAAACCGAGGCAGAGATCCGGAGGTCCGCAGCGGAGCCGGAGCGACAGAGGACTGAGGTGGAGCCGGAGTGAGGGAGGAGCACAACGGACCACAACAGAGCCGGTGGGATGGAGAAATAAGGCGCAGCCTAGAGTGGAGTCCTGAGGCGATGGCAAGACAATGATGACCAAGGTGGAGCTGGAGGAACGAGGGAGTCCAGTGTAGATGTTGGGTCAAAGGGCGATGGTGGAGACGAGGTAGCTGAGAGCCAGGGTGGAGCCGCAGGGTCAGAGTGCTGAGGTGGAGTCCGGGACTCTGAGGCTGGAGGCGAAGACGAGGGATCCTGGCAGACTTGTGGTGACCCCACCGCACCCACGGTGGGCTGAGGGTGAGCAGACGGGCTGTCAGGAGACAGCGGAGGCAGATCTGAGGCAGCAGGGCTGATAAATGGAGATAACAAAGGGAGGAGGGGTGGGAAAACTTGATGACATCGGAGAAAACCTCAGTTAGATCCAGCTGTTCCAGGTCCAGTGCTGGCTCACCCTCGCTGGTACATTGGGCTCTGGCTCTCCGTCAGCGATGAGCTTTGGCAGCTGCTCCGCACTGCAGGGTGGTGGTAGGCTGGGCACTGGGTCCTGAGTGGGGTTGGTGTCGTCGTCCACA
The DNA here is from genome assembly GCF_049309525.1 of Garra rufa. Lineage (NCBI taxonomy): Eukaryota > Metazoa > Chordata > Actinopteri > Cypriniformes > Cyprinidae > Garra > Garra rufa. The sequence goes on along the minus strand of NC_133367.1, from coordinate 19,388,829 downwards.
GTCAGCGAAGATCTGCATGACACCAGCACCCACTCAATATTGGTGGCTAAGCTCTCTCGAGGACCCTTCCCTAGTCCAGTCTAGTATGAACGAGCAGAGGCAGCTGTCCAGGTAGTGTGTTAGGCCTGCAAAGAACACAACGTCAGTGGTGTGGTCCTTGAGAAAGCATTCCCCCTGCTCCAGCAGGAGGACGAGGACAGCGGGATCATCCATGACAAAGGGAATTAAAAACTCACAATAATCCACAAGTAATCCACATCTTTCCAGTCCATCAATTAATAGCTACTGAAGTGAAAAGCAACTTGTTTATGAGAAACAAATGCATCATTAAGACATTTTAAACTACACACAGTTGCTTCTGGCTAAAATACAGGTCCATAATCCATAATAACGCTTCCTCCAGTGAAAAGTCGATCAAGGTTAATGATGGATTTGTTTCATATAAACACACAGCCTTTTGCTTCACAAGACATTCATCGACGGACTGGAGTCGTTTGGGTTACTTGTGGATTATTGCAATGTTTTTATCAGCTGTTTGGGCTCTCATTCTGACGGCACCCATTCACTGTAATGGATCCATTGGTGACTAAGTGATGCTAAATTTCTCCAAATCTGTTCCCATGAAGAAACAAACTCATCTACATCTTGGATGACCTAAGGATGAGTACATTTTCAGCAAACGATTGCTTTGAATTGAGAGCACTGTTTCTTTAAGGCGCTTCAACGAACTGAAGACTCTATAAAAACAACTCGCTTGATACCTAATAACTAATATCGCTCTTTAATACGCACGAGTGTAAAACGCTCATAATATGACGTGGCAAATATTCATATATACTTTACAAGGAGTGTCTAAACAAACATCGCTGTTGCTATTGGACATCAAAACCATTCATTCTTCTAATATAATGTCAATATCCCACTGGCAAAAAAAATCTCTCGTTATTGACAAAGGGGTGTTAGTGATGAAATGGCAAGTCAATATTTGCTTCATCAATGTTTGTTAATAGACATTTGACATTTGCTTGGGTTTCCTTTCGTTAAGTTACGGCTTAAAGGTCCTCGCGCAGGTGTGGTCGTGTAAATCAATAGCAGTTTTCCTTCTCATCTGTATCTGTCACAGAATATTTTATTTATTTGTGTTTATATTTTGCAGAGGAAATGACGTGTGCGTTCAGCGTTTGACAGGTGTGTATGTGGCTGGTTTGATAAAGGGGGGTGGCAGTAATCTGATCACAGAAATCATTGTGGATTACTGATGCTGCAACTGTCTGTATATGAGCTCTTGTATAACAGATAGATTAATCATAGCTTTGAAGCAAGCGAGATGTTCCGTTCCTGTGTGCTTTCACAGATTCAGTTACATTACGCTTGTGTTTTAAATAGACACCTTTATGAAACACTGACTTGAATAGTGATCAATGGCAAGACTTTAATGCACACTTGTTAGTATTAATTGTTGTCCAAACAAGTCACAAACAAGCCTAAAAAAATTTGCGGGTTTATAATAATATAATATAATATAATATAATATAATATATTACAATATATAATATAATACCATTAAACAAACAATAAAACACAGTTGTCCATAGCATTAATCAACTATTAGATAAATTTATTTTGATTTAGAATTACATTCATATAAATGAAAAATGCAAAATATTTGCAATTAATATAATAATATAATATAATACCATTAAAGAAACAATAAAAACAGTTGTCCATAGCATTTATCAACTAGATAAATTTATTTTGATTTATAATTAAATTTATAGAATTAAAATGCTAAATATCTACAATTATTTAAAGTATATAATTTTGAAAAATGTAAAATATTGCATGGTTTCAGATTCCATACACTCCGATTTAATATTAAGCATTAAATATAATACACTATTTAAACAAACAAACAAACAAACAAACAAACAAACAAACAAACAAACAAACAAACAAAAAAGTTATCCATATAATTTATCTATTAATATTAGATACATTTATTTCGATTTATTTTATAAAATTAAAATGCTAAATAATGACAGTTATTTAAAGTATATTATTTTGTAAAATGTAAAATATTGCATGGTTTCAGATTCCATACAGATTCCATACATATAATATAATATAATATAATATAATATAATATAATATAATGTAATGTAATGTAATGTAATGTAATGTAATGTATATAATATAATATAATATAATATAATATACTGTTTAAAAAATAATTTAAAAGTTGTCCATATAATTTATCAACTAATATTAGACACATTTAAATTCATATTAAAAAAATAAATTAAATTAAGTTAAAAATGCTAAATAATTACAATTAAAGTATATAATCTTGTAAAATGTAAAATACTGCATGGTTTTAGATCGCAAACACACATTAATATTAAGCCTTAAATATAATATAATATAATATAATATAATATAATATAATATAATATACGCCTAATATAATATAATATAATATAATTAATATAATATAATATAATATAATATACTGTTTAAAAAAATAATTAAAAAGTTGTCCATATCATTTATCAACTAATATTAGACACATTTACAAATTATAATTAAATTCATATTAAATAATTAAATTAAATTAAATTAAATTAAATTAAAAATGCTAAATAATTACAATTAAAGTATATAATCTTGTAAAATGTAAAATACTGCATGGTTTCAGGTCGCAAGCACACATTACTAATAAGCCTAAATAAAATAAAATTAAATACAATTAAATATAATAATATTAAATGCATGCATTTTAATGTTTAATTACATGTATATAATTAAAAATGCTAAATAATTACAATTAATTTAAGTATAGAATTTTGTAAAATTAAAATTCACCACCAAAAATTCTATTCAAATTTAACAGGTTTTAATATTAAGCCTGAAATATAACATAACATAACATAACATAACATAACATAACATAACATAACATAACATAACATAACATAACATCATATAATATCAACCAAAAAATCTAAAAGGTTCTAACAATAAATACATATATTTAAATGCATAATTAAATCTATATAATTCAAAAATGCTAAATATTTACAATGAATTACAATTTATAGTTTTAAATGTAAATGATTGCATAGATTCACATTCCAAACCCCAAATCCTCTGTTTTAACGTTAACCCTTAAATACAAAAGAAAGGCGTCGATATCTTTAATTCATGGCTCCTGCTTTCTCTTTATGTGGGCGTTACTGTCTCCACGCCTGGCTCCATTCCGGCCGCCGCGCTCCGCTCCGTGTTTTGGGCTCGGCCGCTGCTCTACCCCAGCTGACTGGCAGTACTTGTTTACTGGTGGAGGTACACAGGGAGAGTCGAGAGGGGGAAAACCATACCGCCGACAACACGAGAGAAGTTTTTTTCCCACTTTCAGCCCATTCCCACGCCAATGAGTTCATCGAAACCGCACACCGGGGTCTTGTGGACGGAATTGAGTGGTTTTATGGGCAGGCCGGACACGCGTTGGACGCTGCTCTGTTGATTAACGTGGAAGATTAAAACGCAACGCGGCCGTGACGCGCGTACGCTCACACACTTCGGGAGCATTGTGCTGGAAGCAAAGGCTTTGGGGGAATATCCAGCTTTTTTATTGGGCTCCGAACGCGTTGAAACTGACAAACGTGTGTGGATGCTTTATATGGGATGGTGGATTTGCCTGATGGTAGAATAGCAAAAAATAATTTTCTTTTTGTGTATGCATGTGTATATGGAGATGAGGAGATGTCCATTTTTTTCCTGATAGGAACATTTGGCAGTGCATGAAACGACCTGTGGAATAACGCTTATTTTTTTTAACTTCTTCCCTCAGAGACGATCAAATCAGGATTGTTTCTGTGAACATTTGGAATATTTTTGTTTTTGTTTTTAAAGCAACCAGGGGTACCACATTATTACTACTACTATTATTAATATCCCACACATTTTCAAGCCAAAACAAGGGTATGAAAAAGTTGCAATGTACTGTACCCTTAAGGGTACCTCATTCCTAGAAGTGTGGGATTGATTCCATGGAAGAAATGCATGGACGTCTTTCATGCTTGATCTACTGAAAGCAAAGATGAGTCCGAAAAATCGCTCAAAATGATTTTTATCCATTTATTTTTCACCAGGGTGCAAGATCATGTTATTTAATGCTAATTTCGCTCATGCTGTGTAGGCAACAACTACTTTAAATTCAACATTATCTTTAAGTGAAGCACGCTGGACCCCTGGGTCCCCTTCTTGGGGGGTCTTATTTGACTGTTTTTTTTTTTTTGTCCTGGATATAAACTAACTAAGGTTGTATTTTCTTTTATTCCTCTACAAACGTTTTTTGGACACACCAGAAGTGGATTTAATTTTTCGAGAAAACTAAAACGTGTCGCCAGGCATAATGCGGCTGGACACATCTGTGGTTGTTTTGGTCACTTTCGCCTACATCGTGTGCCTCTGCGGATCGCTAAATGGAGAAAGTAAGTCATGACACTCTCTCTTACGTTTTAATAAACAAAATAGTAATGTGTTTTTGTACTATGTAAGCGTACTATTACAGTTTACAACTGAGGGGACTTGTGGAATTCACTCCATGTAGACTTCGGGCTGCTCCGACATGTGTCGACGAGGGATGTCCCACATATATAAATGTTTTAAAATATCTTTTGTGTTGAGAATGTTTTATTCTAATCTATTTTTATTTGTCGTATAATTCGTTAAAGCCGTCATTAGGCAATCTACGCAAGTAGATGTTATTGTTTTTGTAGATAAACGTTTGTTTTTTAGATGTCGTCCGTCCCCCCCCCTCCGCTTCCTCTCAAAATGGGCCGCTCCTTAGGCCTGGCGTTCTGCGCGTCAACCCGAAGGCCAGATTAGCGCTCGTGACTGGACTCGGCGGGATTCGCGAGCGCGCGCACGGTTGGATTCCAGTCGCGGAGGCGCACACGCACGTTCTTCACGTTCGACTTGGAAGCGTGTAAACAAGTAGAGGCCCTAAGAAGATTCCCAGATCCCATAAGTGCGAGATTAGCCTACATTGGGGCTCTTTCTGTCGGTGTATCCAGGTCGACTTCGGTGTGATGATATTTGTGAAATTCCCAAATGCGAAGGGGGAAAACGGTGTTTGTGGAACATTTATAATAGCGTTTAATTCTGTGTAGCGATGATAATTCATATGAATTACTCTTTCCTATTATGTCATCAAACATGATATAATGCTATTTATATCAATATGCTTTAAAATATTACATATTCGTATTAGTTCTTGTTAGTTGTAAATCGTTCATGCTTTAACGATGGCATTTGTAGATCATATACCTGTCATTACTTTTATATTTATTCATATTTTATATATATGTGTATTCCTTTGATGTATGGTTTGTTAGGATAGGACAATATTATACTGACATACAACTATTTGAAAATCTAAGGGTGCAAAAAAAAAAAAAAAAAAAATCAAAACATTGAGAAAATCACCTTTAAAGTTGTCCAAATGAAGTTCTTAGTAATGCATATTACTAATTAAATTAAGTTTTGATGTATCTATGGTAGGAACAAGATTTTTCATGGAACACGATCTTTACCTAATATCCTAATGATTTTTGGCATAAAAGAAAAAAACGATAATTTTGACCCATTTAATGTAATATATCCGTGCAACTTATGACTGGTTTTGTAGTCCAGGGTCACGTATACGTGACTGTAGAAGTAATATTTTAGTGTTACCAGCTTTGTGCTAAATTGCATTTTTATTATGCAAAGTTTTATTCATCCAAGTGTTAAATGGAGAAGCTCTCACGCGTTTGCATCCTTTATTAGTCTGAAATTTATAGCTACTGTATCTAAACCCCTTCAGCTTTTCCATTTCTGAACATCATTTTAAATTTAGGATAGGCACTTTTATGGGCACACTTAGAATAGTGACCTGTTAATGTTTTTTAGAGCTGCTGTCTCAAGAAAGCGCTGGACCGATGCCTGCAATAGTAACACGGTGTTATAAATAATGGTGTGGAGATAATTAGATCTTCCTTATTATAGGTAACCGTTGCATCCCAGAGAGCCATTTGAGCTGGAGATTGGGAAAACATGAAGTGTTTGCAGGTGGAAACTTGATAAATGTTAATGCGGTTTGTTTGTTTTGTATGTAAAAAAAAAACACTTGGCAAAATGAGCAATTTTGGAATTTTTCGCTCTATTTGAAACAGTTTTCCCAAGGTTGGTTCCAAATTTGACATTCTAAATCTTTTGTTGATGTTAAGTCTATAGTTTGTGCTTGTTAAGTATTAGGACGTCAAAATACGCCGGGATAGTTTTAACATTACACTTCTAAGTTCTACCGTTGGCCTTGCTGACTCCATGGACCTGTTTGGGATCTTCTGACACTCTGTAGTTTGCCTTGGTATGTCTCCCAGAATTCCAAGCGTGTGGAATGTCTTTGAAGTGGCCCACCCTGTAGGTGCTCTTGCCATTGAGGGTTTCGGGACTCATTTCGGCGTCTGCTGCCTGCTGACCTCTTGTCTTCCAGGTCATGTATCTGAACATTTGCCATGTAGCATGTGAGCTCTATGTTCAGCTCTCCGAATCTCCAGGGTGGGCTTTTCCCAAGGAAACTGGAGCATTTTCGCAGGCTTCTGTTCAATGGTGTGTGGCCATTTTCTCGGAGGTTCCTATTTCAAAACTTGATTTGTCATACGTTCACGTACAAGGGAAAAAACATTAAATGCACACATAAAAGGTTTCCATTTTTTTTAATTGGTTATTAAAATGTGTGTATTTATTAAAAATGTCAAAAGTAATTTTACAGTGACTTTGAATGTGGCTCATCCAATTATAATTTAGAGTCTGGACTATTTTTTCCTTTGGATTGTTAGTGGAAATGTAATTTCAGATGCAGAAAGTTAGGTTTTGATGACCGATTATGAAAAGAAACTTTTCGCAAGGCCAGAGATGTTTAAGAAACTAAAGAAAAACGTATTTTTCAAATTGACATGTAAGAACTTTGAAATTCCAAATACATGCATAAAATGCGTTCTTTATTTTAATTTTAAATTAGTTTATTTTAAATGTGTAATGGAAAATCATTGAATATAAACAAAATAGCTATATATATATATATCTTATAAATAATTGCAAAAAGCAACATGAAGTTCACCTGAAGGTCAATAACTATAATGCTAAGGATACAGTTTTAAAATTTAGCTCTAAATTTAACAGAACAACTGGAGCAATAACAACAGAGAAACAATATCATTGGAATCACTTTCAGTTTCATTTTCTCTGATGATTGATAAAAACACATGAAACATCGGCCAGTAGAATCCATCCTGCTTTATAGATCTTGAGAACTTGTGAAACATTTTGACAAAAGAAACGATGCAGTGTAACAATCGCTGTTTTGTTTGTAAACTTTGCTTTGTATGTTTTAGAAATTGCTTTTTATTTAAAAAAAAAACTTGCAAAGCAACACCTAACTGCTTTTTTCTCTTTTGAAAACATTGCGAAAAATAAAACAAAGTTCACACAAAGAATGATAATGATAGTAATGAAGTTACGTTTAAAAAATATATATATATATATAAAAGAACAGTGCAAAGTAACAATCACTGTTTGTTTGTAAACTTGCTTTGTTAGGTTTAGAAATTGCTGTTTATTTAAAAAAAAAACTTGTAAAGCAACACCTATTTGCTTTTTTCTTTTTGAAAAAATTTGAAAAATAAAACTGTTCACATGAAGAATGATAACTATAAAGAGACATTTAAAAAAAATTGTTTCAAATTTAAAAGAACAGTGCAAAGTAACAATCGCTGTTTGTTTAGAAAGTTTGCTTTGTATGTTTTAGAAATTGCTGTTTATTAAAAAAAACTTGCAAAACAACACCTGACTGCTTTTTTTTTAAATGCATAAAAAACTAAACAAATTTCACACGAAGAACGATAACTATAACTATTGAGATACGTTTAAAAAAAATTGTTCTAAATCTAAAAGAACAGTGCAAAGCAAATCGCTTTTTGTTTGTAAACTTTGTTTTGCTAGGTTTAGAAATTGCTGTTTATTATTTTTAAAAATGGCAAAGCAACACCTAATTGCTTTTTTCTTTAAAAAAATAGGCAAAATAAAACGCGAAGCTCATACGAAGAACGATAACTATAAAGAGACGTTTTTTAAAAATTGTTCTAAATCTAAAAGAACAGTGCAAAGTAACAATCACTTTTTGTAAACTTTGTTTTGCTAGGTTTAGAAATTGCTGTTTATTGTTTTTAAAAATGGCAAAGCAACACCTAATTGCTTTTTTTCTTTAAAAAAATAGGCAAAATAAAACGCGAAGCTCATACGAAGAACGATAACTATAAAGAGACCATTTTTAAAAATTGTTCTAAATCTAAAAGAACAGTGCAAAGTAACAATCACTTTTTGTAAACTTTGTTTTGCTAGGTTTAGAAATTGCTGTTTATTGTTTTTAAAAATGGCAAAGCAACACCTATTTGCTTTTTTCTTTAAAAAAAAAAATATTAAAAAAATTATAAATTATAAAAATAAAATGCGAAGTTCGTACAAAGAATGATAACTAACTATGGAGAAACATTTTTTAATTGTTATAAATCTAAAAGAACAGTGCAAAGAAACACTCGCTGTTTGTTTGTAAACTTTGCTTTGTATGTTTTAGAAATTGCTGTTTATTTAAAAAAAGCTTGCAAAGCAACACCTAACTGCTTTTTTCTTCTAAAAACATTGCAAAAAATAAAACACAAAGCTCACACAAAGATAGTAACTAAGTTACGTTTTTAAAAAAAATTGTTCTAAATTTAAAAGAACAGTTTCAAGTAACAATTGCTGTTTTGTTTGTAAGCTTTTGTACGTGTTTTAAATTACTATTTACTTTTCATTTTTTGAAGAACAAAAGGCAAAACAACACTCAATTGCTTTTTTGTAAAAAAAAAAAAAAAAACCTAATGCAACACACTAAGTTTACACAAAGCACGATAACTATAACGATAAAGATATGGTTTCAAAAAATTGTTCTAAATTTAATAACATTAAGAATATAAGAATTAAGAATAATGACAGTGAAACAATATTATTGTAATCACTTTCAGAACAATGTTTTCTAGCTGATGAATGATGAAAACAATGACAGCCAATCAGAATCCAACCTACTTTATAGAGCTTGAGAACTTGCAAAACATTTTTGCAAAAGAAACCGTGCAAAGAAATAATCGCTGTTTTATTTATAAACTTTGCTTTGTTAGGTTAGAAATTGCTGTTTATTTAAAAAGAAATGGCAAAGCAACACCTAATCACTTTTTTCTTTTTAAAAAAATTGTAAAAAATAAAACATGAAGTTCACACAAAGAACGATAACTATAACTATAAAGAGATGTTTAAAAAAAAAAATGTTCTAAATCCAAAAGAACAGTGCAAAGTAACAATCGCTGTTTGTTTGTAAACTTAGCATTGTTAGGTTTAGAAATTGTTGTTTATTTAAAAAAAATTGCAAAGCAACACCTATTTGCTTTTTTCTTTTTGAAAAATGTGAAAAAACACGTTCACACGAAGAACGATAACTATAAAGAGATGTTTTTAAAAAGTTGTTTCAGATTTAAAAGAAAAGTGCAAAGCAACAATCGCTGTTTGTTTAGAAACTTTGTATGTTTTAGAAATTGCTGTTTCTTTAAAAAGCTTGCAAAGCAACACCTAATTTTTAAAAACATTGCGAAAAATAAAGCAAAACACTTTTTTCACATTGCGAAAAAAGTTCACGCAAAGAACGCTAACTATAATGATAGTTACAATAGTAACAAAGTTACGTTTTTAAAAAATTTAAAAGAACAGTGCAAAGTAGCAATCGCTGTTTTGTTTGTAAACTTTAGGTTTTATAAATTACTGTTTACTTTTAATTAAAAAAAGGCAAACCAACAGTTAATTGCTTTTTTTTTTTTTTTAATTGCGAAAAGCAACACACAAAGTTCACACGAAGGTCGATATCTCTAACACGATAAAACAGTGACAGCCAATCAGAATCAATCCTGCTTTAAACAGCTTGAGAATTTAAAGCTATAGAGATTACAAATTTGCAGTGCATGCCATTGCTTCTAATAAATAGAAATGTTATTTTGTGTTGGTGTTAAAGCTTTTAATCACTTTCTTTCATTTTCTCAAGATCTTAAGATTTTTTATTTTACGAAATATGAGCAACAACCTGATTGAAATTGCTTATTTAAATTGCTGGGATATCGATGAAAATGAAGGTTTTATGATGTAGATTAAACCATTTTAACTCTACATCCATCCAAAGCATGAGCTGAGCAACCTCTCAGGGGCCGTTATTTCCACATTGACGTGTTCGACTGACCTGTTGACTTCTTTAGTCTTGACATAGTCCCGCCTCTACTCAATATTCATTGACTAAAGCTTCATGGCGGCTTGTTTCTTTTATCGACAGCGTTCTCCATGTTGGGTTGTGGGCCACAAATGAGGTCGATGCCTCTTACAACATGCCTGAAAAATCTGCTCTGATGAGCCGGGGTTGCTGTTTGTACCCATCCGGCTTTATCTGTCAGTGATCTCATGCCATAATGTCTCTGTCAAACCATGCTAGTAATGCGGGGATCAGTAAGCGTTGAGTTGGGGCCCTTTCAGCACATATGAGAGGGTGGAAAGACAGCTTGTCTCCAGCGTTTGTGGGCTTTGGAGAATGTTGGCAGCTCGGTTACGCTACCTGATGGCTTACATGTATTTTGAGAACTGTCACATGGATGAAAATGGGTTGTTTTGACCGCAGTTATTAAGCAGATCCTAAGGGAGAAATCGAATGTTTATTGATGGCACCCATTCACTGGGTGATGTGATGGTAAATTTCTCCAAATCTGATGAAGAAACGAAATCATCTACATCTTTGATCTCTTCTTTTTAGTGAACTGTTCCTTTAGGAAATGAAAGTCAATATTAATTTCATGTTGTCTTTTAACCACGGGAACTGAAATATAACTGGGTTAAATAGGAAAGCGAAATGATGTATTTTGATGGTTGAACTGCAGGACCCTTTGTTTTTCTAAAGTGGTTAGTGCTGTTTTTAGAGGAAGTATTGTATAAAATAATTTAATAGGCGAAGACAGGCTGCTTTTTCTTGATGCGTGTGGTGAAACGCGCGGCTGTTCCCTCAATTACAGAGCTGTAAATGTGAGCGATACTCATCTTTATTTTGTCAATAAACCTTTCAGCAAGGTTAAGGGGGTGACATTAATTTGTTTTACTTTGTGGGTAAATGAAATTAGGATTTTCTTGCCTCGCTCACTGCAAGTAAATACTATCAGATAGCTCTGGAGGAAACCATTCTGAGGCACTGAGTGAAAACGAGCTTTAAAAGAATAGTTCACCAAAATGAAATTGGCTAACTCACCCTCAGGCTGTTCAAGATGTGGATGAGTTGGTTTCTTCACTCAGATTTGGAAAAGTTTAGCATCCTAGGTGTATATGACCACCTTCTTTCAGACAAACACAATCAGTGTTATATTAAAAAATGTCCTGGCTCTTTCAAGCTTTATAATGGCAGTGAATGGGTGTTGAAATTTTGAAGTCTAATAAAGTGCATCCATCCATCATAAAAAGTGCTCCACATGGCTCTTAGGGCCGGGGTGAGTAAATGTGTTTGTGTAAGAGAAATATCCATATTTGCTAGTCATAGTATGCTAGTCTTGTGAGAACCAAGTTTTGTTGGCTTTTCTTGGCTTATATTGAATGGGAGTCAACAAGTATGACTGTTAGTGAAAGCTAGAGATTACGATTTATAAAGTTTTAAATATGGATATTTTTCTTACACAAATTCATCACTTTACTTTAGAAGGTCTTTATTAAACCCTTGGAGCAGTGTGGAGCACTTTTTTTTATGATGGATGGATGGATGCACTTTATTGGAATTCAACAGCCATTCACTGCCATATTAAAGCTTGGAAGAGCCAGGACATTTTTTTTTATATAACTCCGACTGTATTCGTCTGAAAAAAGAAAGTCATAAAGACCTAGGATGGCTTGAGAGTGAGTAAATCATGGGATAATTTTCATTTTTGGTTGAACTATCTCTTTAAGAAGCTTGTATTTGATACTGTAAGATGAAATTCTAGGACTTTCAAGGACCTTTCAAGCACTGCTTTTTGATTTTCAAGGACTTCAAACTTAGATCTTATTTATCAAACAATGTATTCTTTCAAATGATACAAAAAGTGAACCACATGCAAAGTATTACTACTAAAGTATTGCAAAGTATACAAGAAACAAGCTTATTTAAAAAAATTGTCTTTCATTAATTCAAGCACTTTGCAAGTACCTCTTCAAGGATTATTGATATTTCCAAAGGTTTTCCATGCCTTACATTTCAAAAAAGTCAAATTCAAGTACTTTAACCCTGTTGATAAATGCAGACTTTATGAAATTATAGAACTGAGCATGTTTGCTTTCTAATAAAAGTTTATGGACTTACTGTAAATGATTCATCGGTGCACTTTATGCTTTAAAAGACATTTTTTGTTAAATTCCTTTGCTCAGAAACATGGCAGCTCTTTTGCCTTCAAATAACATCTTTGGTTTTGGAGCTGTTTAGCAAGTGGTTTAGGAGTGAAAGCTAATTGAGAGTGTTTGGCTTGATTTGTTTTCGTTTGATCAAGACTTTAAACGCTTAAAGGCTTCGCAAGAGTCGAACTCAGATCCCGTCAAGTAATTTTACATGAAATGAACTGTCGTATTACGTTCTGCTCTGTTCTCAGCTTGGAATCTCGTTGCCTTGAGCCTGATCGCATTAGGAGACGTCGCTGTAGATGAAGAATTAGATCACGCTCTAGCAGGATGCCGTCCAAGTCTTTGTTGCTCTCGTGATCTCGTGTGGAAGCGTAGCTCTTTACTCTCTAACTGGATTGACTTTAGAGTCTGGATCGCTCCACCTGGCTTACTCTCCTCGTAGAGGCGTGAAATGAGAAATCAGGGGTTATTTGCTTTATTTTTAGGTCTGTTCTGCCTCTAATCCCACAGACCACGTAACAAAAGTGAATGTTCCCGTCGCTGGGCCGCATTCCCCACCCGAGGCCGTGTGCGCGGTTGTCTTTGTGAGTTTATGGCTTGGAGCCCGAGCGCTGCTGTCAGGCAGCACGTCGTCCCAGAGTTTTTCTCATTTAAGGGGAGGTGAGAGAGTTCACTGTCATTCACCGTTTTGTTTTTCCCCTCACACAACACGTATTTGCAGCCGTCCTGCCTGGATAACACGTACAAACAATGACAGGCTACAATGATCCGGGCCTGGACGGTATGTAAGTGTGAACACAAACTCGTTCACCTTCATCGCCTGCTTGTTTTCTGCCAGTCAAGTTCTGCATAAATAATGTTTGGTTGGTAAACTTGATTTATCCCAGTTTTTTTTCTTGATTATAGACTACAGGTTTTGCCCTACTTTGAGACTGCGTTTTCAAAGTCAGCAAAGTTCAAAATAATTCAGATTAAAAAAAAAAAAAAACAATTTTTTTGAAAGAGGTCTCACCAAGTCTGCATTTATTTGATTAAAAATACAGGGACAACTGTAATATTGTGAAATGTTTTTACAATCTAAAAGAGCCGTTTTCTATTTTAATATATTATTTTAAAATATAATTTATTCCTGTGAGTCAAAGTTGAATTTTGAGCATCATTACTCCAGTCTACAGTGTCATATGATCCTTATGAAATTATTCTGATTATATTCTGATACATTTTCTGCATAAGAGACTTTTCTTATTATTGTCAAATGTTGAAAATAGTTGCTGCTTCATATTTGTGTGGAAACTTTTCGTAAAAAAATTGGAATAAGGATAAAAACAAGAAGAAATTCTCTCTGTCAAACAACATTACATTTAGGATTCCGATAATTGTAATCTTTGGTTGGGATGCATTAATTTTGGATTTTGCTGATATTCTTTAACTCATGCATTGAGTTTGAGGTGGCGCTTCAGCTAATGGGTATCAAACGAAACCACACGTCTGCGCCATTCATTCACACAGAAACACGCATAACATGCAGGATTCATATTTAAATATGTAGCTTAATATTTGCAGACGCTAGTCCATATTGCATCTTGATTTAAGTGTACCGACCTACTTTTGATGTATTCATCCACAATTTGGCAAATTTCGTGACATTCCTCTTTATACAGTAAATTCCATTTTTATTAGGGTTGTTCAGATTCCGATACTAGTATCGGAAATGCCGCCGATACCACAAAAAAATCTAGCATCGGAATCGGCGAGTACTTGAACCCACATACCGATCCGATACCATTTTCTTAAGATATAAGCTATTCCCGCTAGCAAATCAGAAGCCAGTTCTTCTTCGAAGAAGAAATACAAATGTGCTAGCAGTTTGTCCGCTAAAACGGCAGCATGTCTCATATGTAGGGCTTTATGATTTCTGCGATGCAGAAAACACGGACGGAATCGCGGAATCCAGTCAAAATGGAATTTACAGTTTAACGCGGAACGTCACGGAATTTGTCAAAGTTTGATGCATTAATCAAAGGTAGTTCATTACACTTAAATCAAATCGTGATATGGACTAATATTAAGCCGAAAACCGACTGTTTAAATATGAATTAATGCGTGGTTCTGTGTTAATGAATGGTACAGGCGCGTGGTTTGTTTTAGCCTGGGTGTCCCCATACTGCCTTGCGCAGCGCGATTTTATTCACGCTTCTAGTCAGTCTGGAAACCATGGACCTAATTTTCACCTAAGATAGGGAACCAATCACAGAACGGGGTGGGAGCAGCAAGATGATGACGCCTTCTATGCGACTCACCGAAGGATCCAGCATGGCAGCAGACGCAAAGTTATCTTTCGTGTCTACACTGGACGCGAGCGGCGCGACCCGACGCGACAAATGACATTAGAACGCAAGTTTATTTTGAAAAAAGAGCAACTTTTGGCGTTCGCTCTACATACGTCATCCGGGATAATTGAAACGATTGGCTATGAGCTACGCACAGGCGCATTTGATAGACATTCGTATCGCCCAATAAACGGCTCTGGGCATTCGTAAACCACGCCTCAAATACGAGAAAATGAACATGTGGTTCCCAGACCACGAATCATGACGAAGTCATAACGTGGTCTGGTGATAGCCAGGCTAGGTTTGTTTACTCCTTGTACTGAAGCGCGCGGGACACTTGCGGTAATATTAAAGGGCTCCAGACTGTGACCAATTTTTCTGCCAGTGTTACTAATTTTCGTGAGCGGTCACACTGGCGCGACCACCGCGTTGTTCAACTCATAAGCTCTGCCATTTCTGTCTCAGATGAGAAACATAAAATGGCACGCGAAACGAAAGTGAAACTAACACGACACGTTTGAGCTGCTCAGCGCTGACCGTTTATCAGCTTGGACTGCAATGCAAACAAACTTGCACAAACCCCGAACAGCTTTATTCGGGAGCCAACGTTGATTTTGCAACACTGTTACTGCTGCGAGATCCAGTGAGGAGCATTTGAAAATGCCGCACAATGAATAAGGTTGCTGCGAGATCTAGTAAGAATCTTTCAAATTCTGGCCAAAATTCTCTGTTATAAACAGGATGTACGTCAGAAACCAGATTAGTAATACTAACTATATGAAAAAATATTACTGTCAAATGTATGTCATATAATAAAAATACTCTAGTTCACTGTATATGTCATATAATAAAAGTTCAATGTATGTCATATAATAAAAATACTCTAGTTCACTGTATATATCACTGTATATTTGTTTTATTAAGGAATAAGTCTGAAGCACACAATAAAATAATTTATTAGTATTATCTACAGCTGTATATACAATTACACACCCAGGTATCGGATTAGTACTCGGTATCGGCCAATACCCCGAGCCCAGGTATCGGAATCGGTATCGGGAAGGAAAAAAGGGTATCGGAACATCTCTAATTTTTATGACTGGATTCTGTGATTCCAGTTGCATTTTCCAAATCGTAGAATTTATAGAGCCCTAAAATATCGGCACTGAAAAAACTAAGTAAAAAAACAAAACAACAATTTTCAAGTTTTGCAAGTAAATAGTATGTAACTGCAGTAATGCAGTGTTTTTGGAGCCTGCATATCTTTACTTTCATCACCTGTTTGCCGCCATATTGCATCATTTAGGACCAAAAATTTTCATGACGCAATCTTTCTCTCGATGTCTTAGTCTTTCATTGTGTCAGATGCTTCAACGTAAGAGGAAAACTTCAGAAATGTGTCCAAGCACTGCAGCGAGCCAAGCGTCGAGGCGACGGCTCATGCTGCACTTGGCAGCCAACCAAGGGCGAGAAATTAACCGTGGTTTACTACAGCGGCGAAGGAAACAGAGTATCTATTGTTAATAAAGTAAAGCACACTCGCTGAGCTTTATTTATTTGCTTTGCTTAGTCCCTTTCTCCCTTTTCGTTTGCCATGTTACACGTTTTACTTTGAGCCATCCATCAAGTGCCCAAATGCCGATGAGAGCTTGTGTAGACGGCGGGATGCTTGGAAAGTGGCGTCACTTGCAAAACTGCCAGAAACATGATTTTTTTGACATTAGATTCTATATCAGACGTTTATTAATTACGTCGCTAAATACTGTTTTGGCCATCCAGACTTGGTTTTTAGGTCTAGGTCCATCGAGGCGACAGTGAGCGATTTGTGGGTTTGCTTTCTCCGCGTCTGCAGGTTCTCTACGTGTCCCACCTTGCTTGGGTTAAGGATATCCAGAATGGAAAAACCAACACTCTCCTGTGTGTATGAAAATCGAAAACTGTTTAGTGTCCAGGGAAGTCTAACGGAAAAACAAATAGTGGAAATATTAGTCGAGCTGCTAGACACACTGTAATGAATTGATATTTCATTGCTGTCTTATGCTGCACAGGTACATGCTCGAACATATTCACAAAAAAACATGAATATTGAACGCTGTTTATGAAGGCCTCCTCTATGCTGTCAAATAGTTTGGAGTGGAGAGGCTTGTGCTTGAGGATTGTGCAGCAACACGAATAACATTTGACTGTTTTACTTGGAGATAAACTTCTGTTTGATTTTATTGATTGATTTATTCATTTATTCAGTTTGATTCTGTTCTGTTTGGTTCTTTTTCCTTCTGTTTGTTTAATTTCAGTCTATTGCATTCTGTTCTGTTCAGTTCCCAGTTTCCTTAAACGCAATCCAAACTGTTTGGTTCTGGATGATTCTGTTAAATTGGTTTTCATTTGGTTCTGTTTTGTTTTTTTATTTGATTTCCATTAGAATTTTTTTTTTTTTCAGTTTTTTTTTTTATTTTATTTTTTTTGTCTCATTCGGGTTGTATTTTTATTTTATTTTTTTAATTAATTTTTAATTATCATTATTATTATTATTATTTTTATTATTATTATTTATCTATTTAAAAAAAAAAAATATATATATATATAAATAATCCAACTTTTTTTTATTTTTATTCATTTTAATTTCTGTGTGGTGCTAGCCAATTGAATTTGTTCTGTTGAATTCTGTTCATATCTAAAAAAAAAAAATTTGTTGTTGAATGTTCTTTTTATTTCTTTTGTCTTTTGTTTCTTTTTTATTTTGAGCTGTTTAGTTGTATTTGTTTTGTTTCTGTTTGGTTTTGTTTGATTCAGATTATTTTAAATTCTGTTCTTGTTGGGTCTGTTTGTTTGGAAAATAATCCAAATTTAGTTCTTTGTTTTTTATTCAATTCTGCCCAATTCTGTTGATTGATTTTTAATTCAGTTTGGTTCGTTCCATTTTTGTTTGTGTCTGCTTTTTCCATTTTAGTTGTATTTGGTTCTTTAAGTTTCTATTTTATAAAGTTTTTGGATTCCGTTTTCTGGATCAGTTTGGTTCTAGCTGATTTTATTCAGTTGGGCTCTCTTGAGCTCTATTTGTTTTTATTCATTTATTTTCTATGTGGTGCTAACCAATTGTTTTGCTAAATTCTTTTCTGTTCATTTCTAATTGGTTCTGTCTAATTCAGTTTGTTCGATTCTATTCTTACCTTTCTATTCAGTTATATTTTTTTTTTCTTTTTGCTTGATTCAGATTCCTTTAGAGTTTGTTCTAGAAGGTTCTAGCTAGAAGTGTCTTTGAAAAATAATCCAAATACGGTTCTTTTTAAAATTTTATTTGATTCTTCCCTGCCTGTTCTGTTTAATTTAACTTCTTTTAGATTCTGTTCTGTTCAGTTCTAAAACAGTTTTTTTTTTAATAATCCAAATACTTTCCAGTTCTATTTGATTCTATTCATTTGGATTCTATTTAGTTCTATTTGTATTTTATTTGATTTCTATTTGGTTCAATCCAGTTCTGTTTGTGTCTGTTGGATTTTATTAATTTTTCTCTTCTATTTGGTTCTTTCTGGTTGTTTGGTTCAGTTTCTTTTGGCTTCTAATGAATTATTTGTTTTTATTCTTTGCTTTCTTCCTTTTTTTATTTTTAGTTGGGTTCCATTTGTTTTGTTTTTTGTGTTTGATTCAATTTCTTTTGGACTGTTCGGTTCGGTTATTTTTGAAAATAATCCAAATACTTTCCGGTTCTATTTGATTCTATTTAGTTGGATTCTATTAAGTTCTATTTATGTTTGGTTTAATTTCTATTTGGTTCATTCCAGTTCTAGTGGTGTCTGTTTGATTCTATTCATTTTTGATTCTTTCTGTTTGTTTGGTTCAGCTTCGTTTGGCTTCTAATGAATTCTATTTGTTTTTATTCCTTTTTTTATTTTGAGCTACTCAGTTGGGTTTTGTTTTTTTTCTGGTTCTGTTTTTGCTGGATTCGGATGCTTTTAGATTCTATTCTAGTTGATTGTTTCTTTGGAAAACAATCCAAACGCGATTCTTTATGGTTCTGTATTCGATTCTTTCCTAATTCTACACCATTTGGTTCTATTTGGGTTTGATTTTTTTCCATGTGATTCATTTCAGTTCTCTTTATGTATGTTGAATTATATTCATTTGAAGCTCTCGTCTTTCTATTTGTTTCTATTCAGTTGGGTTCCATTTAGTTCTATCTATGTTTGATTTAATTTCTATTTGATTCATTCCAGTTCTGGTGGTGTCTGTTGTAGGGCTGGGCGATAACTGCGACTGTAAAAAAAAAATATTTAGGAGCACCATGTGCGACTGACCCGATCAGCATATTTGTGTTTGCGCTCAGGGGAGCTTCAGAGGATTCTGTGTGTTTTTGCAACGTTGAGTAATGTATCACAGACATATCTCACCAATTCTTTCATAAATAAAGTATAGAGATAGCGTCGTTGATTATAATAGAGCTTTGTGATAGGGGTGTGCGATATGACGATTTTTGATCGTGGACGATTAAAATGTCTCCACGATCTGCTTTTGAATAAATATCGTAGTATCGTGCTACAGTGTGCCTCCGTCTTAATATACTGTACATTCACTCACGGGACACTGCACTTATTCATATTCGCGATCACAAAAGTACATTATTTGAATGTGCTTCAAAGTCTTGCCGGTAAAATAACGCCATTTGGTCCGCGCGCTGTTCTGGCATGCGCTTCATGAGCGCGTAAACCTGAAGCACGTGCGCTAAAAGCCTGTCAAACAGCACCTGATTACTAAACTGAGCTATCTTTGGCGTTTAATTTGCTTATACTGTCAAAAACACGCAAGGATTACATATAAACACAGTCGGTTGTCTAAAGTGAAAGTAAACAGTTAAGAGAAAAACGGATGCGCGCCTGTATAGATGCGTGCAGCTCTGCGACAGAGCTAAACATGCTGTCGATTGTCATTAAAGGGACAGTACACCCAAAAATCTTGTCACTCACATGTCCTAAATCTCTATTAATTTTTTTCTTGTGCTTAACACAAAAGAAGATATTTTGAAGAATGTGGGTAACAGTAGCTGGTCCCCACTGACTTAAAATAAATAAATAAAATATATGGAAGTAACTGGGGACCCAGCAACTGTTTGGTTACCCACATTATTCAAAATAAGTTTTATGTTCAGCATGTTTTATGCTTAAAAAAATGCGAGAGTGAGTAAATGATGACATAATTGTCATTTTTGGGTGATGATACGCTAATAAAACAAAACACAAAGGAAAATCATTCACTGCTCTTGACTGAAGAACTTCAATACAGTTGCTTTAAATGTTGCTTCTATGCATAATTTATGTATATAATGTATATAGTGTTTTATTTTTATATTTGTTAATTAAATTTCTTGAATGCTACTGATAAATACACCGACTGTACCTGAAAATTAAAGCACTGTTTGTTTTATTTGTATAGTATGTGTATATGTAACATGTAGCTTATCTTTGTTCTCATTTTTTAAAAACAAAGAAAATAATGACACAGATTTTTTTTGTCTTCGCCCACTTTGGCTTAAATATCTGCCATTCTTTTTATTTTATATTTTGTTACCTTGTAAGGTTTTGGTTTTAAAATAGAAAAATTAATTTGTCTGTACTACTCAGACAACTTGTAAAAAAGTAAAACCAACATGACAAAGAATCGTGATAAAATCGTGAATCGTGATATTTCTTGAAAAAATCGTGATATGATATTTTTACCAAATCGCCCACCCCTACTTTGTGATATCGCAAACTAAGATGAGTGACAGCTTTTAATATTTTTTAAGGGAGTTTGTAAATGACATATTGATCTAATACAGCACTTACATTGACTGACTATAACACTATGCCTGATTTTGCTCTATTTCGTCGTCAAAAGTAATCTGAAACAAGTCACAACTGCGCGCATCTCCTCTCAAACACAGCGGTGTTTCGTTTATGAATGAATGTGCATTTTCAAACGAATCGAGTGAAATGATTCAATTTCCCATTCATAAAGACAGTCACTTGGTTTATTCCCGAATGAACCATCCGTTCGAACGAATCAAAAGAATGATGTGATTCCGTAATTAAATCCGTGTCTTGGCCACACCTGCTGGCAGATCTGTTCAGTTATTTAAATCTTTAATATTTCTGTATTCAAAATGTTATATTTTAATAAACATTTAATAAACATTTTATATTTTAATAAACATTAATCTCAACATGAATCTATGATTTTGATTGCACTCATGTCTGAGCCTCATTAAACATATGAATGGTAAAAACAAAGGTAAAAAACTAAAATTCCCCTGTAAATCACTTTGAGGAGTTGAATATCACCTAGTAATAGAAAGGCAAATTTTTTTTATCAGAGTTTTGATTATTGTTTAGAATGTGCTCCTAAAATTTTGACACTGCTCCTAAATTTAAGTTAGGAGCACAAGTGGTCCTAGCAAGCTAAAACATTTGACAAAACGTGTTAAATCAGCTGCACAAAGGGATTGGCATGCTGAAAAGATTTGTCTATTCTTATTTTTGTTGAATGATAAATAAACTTAAAAATCACTGCAACTCTGCATTTACAGTCAGAGCCATGTAACAAGTGCTGTATCATATTACAGTCCTGATTTCTTTACAAAAACGTTTCATATATTTTATTAATATTAATAATATTGTATTTGTAGATAATATTGTAGATTTGACATTTATCGTGATAATTTTTTTTGCCATATCGCCCAGCCCTAGTGTTGGATTCAGTTCTATTTGGTTCTCCATGTGTTTCTTTTTTTATTTTAATTTGTTTGTGTCACTTAATGTTAGTTCTTTTTGCTACACTTTGATTCTGTTGGGTTTGGTTTGGTCCTACTTTCTTAGTTTGGCTCTGCTACTTCTCTATTCTGTCCAGCTTGGTTTTATTGAACTCTTTTCTCTTTAAACATTGAAGGCAGTTTTGTTCGATTTTGCTCGACTCAAGAGTTCACTAGAGTCCTCGCTCACCCCTGATAAACACACGCTTCTCAAAGCTGCTTGCCTATGAGCCGTAGAGTCTGACATAGTGTGTGGGTTTATGGGTAGACGCGGTCTTACCCAGCAGCAGTCAGTCTGAGCCGGTGGTCTCCAGAACAGACAAACAGCCCATTAAAGTGACCTGTGTTCCTCTGCAGCCGCCGGGCCGCTCCTCTCCCTGCGGTGACTGCGTGGACCGATGCCAGCGGCACTGCAATGGCCATATTCATCTTGCACGCTCTCACCCAAACATGCTCTCAATGAGGAACTCATCAATATTGGGCTCTTTGACTCTTTCCTCCTCAACTGCAAACGGTGATAGGTTGTGCGGTGAGGAGCTTAGCGTTTGACGTAGCAAAACGTCGTAATAATCCTACACCAACACTAGCATAAGTCCTCACGCATGTTTGCTTGCATTTGTCCTCATAAGAGGTTAAAGTGCATTAAAGGTACAGAGGTTGGTAGAAACGTGTTTCTTGACGCAAAACGCATTCGTGTGTTCAGGCAGTTTGACAGGTTTAATTAACGCAACACACATGGTTACGCAACGCAATGGGAAAAGGCGTCATTCTTGATGAACTGTTGAAATATTTTGTAAATCTGACAGTAATGGTCTTGAAAATTTGTTGAAAGCGCTGCATTTGCAGCCAGACGTTTGAGTTAAGAGACGCAGTGTTTAGCGTGCAAACAAACAACTAATTCCCCAGACGGATTTGATGATTTTATGCAGCATGAAACGGTTTATTATTTTACTTTTCACTTTCTGGATCCAATTTTAATAGTTACATAATTTTTTTTAGTAATCAAAAGCATGACTAGGTCATTTCAGCCAAGACCCGTTATGATTTAACAATAATTTATTAACTAAAATGACATTTTTTATGGGTCCATGAAAGTTCCAGTTTGGTCAGATCACTCTATAAAACATTCTTGCAGAACTCCACGTCTATCCAAATTAATTGTAACATGTTCACATCAGCCTTTTTGTTCTTCTTGGTCAAGAGTGGTATTCGGCAAGATGTCTCAACACGAAGGCCATAACTGTCTAGTGTTCTTCTTATACACTGCATTGGAATGTTTTTCCTCCTTTCGTTGGGTCATTTTACAAGTCTTTGGCTGTACATTGCAGGTTTTTCCTCAGTTGTCCTGATCAAACATTTTATGATATTGTGCTTTTTTGTTCAACACCTTCAAAGGTTTTCTGGTACAACACACTTTAAACTAATGAATACGGCTGCCAGCTGTGTCTCTAGGAACCTTTAATGCCTTGGAAATCTTCATATAGCCTCATTTTCTAAAGTAATACAATTATTTATTCTCAGTAGCGTCTCTACAGCTTTTGTGAGAGCTCTTTTGACTTTGTCATATTAGCCACTAAAACCTTAGCATATGCATGGGCTAACTGTATGTATGTGTAACAGCACGAGCTAATTCTGTTTTCTAACAGAGTTTCTAAAGGCTTAATTATGTTTTAGGACAATTTTGTTCCCCACCATACAAATAAGAGACTAAAAAAACAGCAATGTTAAACAGGGGTTGAATAATTATGACATAGCTGTGTTATTAAAAAATCCTAGAACTAAAAAATATGCCAGTAATTGGTTATAATAATACATTTTTTTAAAGTCCTGGATCTTCAGAAAAGCTTGTATTTGTAAACTACTGCAGTCTCTGGAGGGTTGAATAATTTCGATTGCAACTGTATATGTGTGTGTGTATATATATATATATTAGGGCCGGGACTTTAACGCGTTAATTAAGATTAATTAATTACACAAAAATAACGCGTTAAATTTTTTTAACGCATTTTAATCGCACTTAATTTTGCACCGCGGAACGTTTCTCACTGGATGAGTTTCAGCGGACCGATTATACTGGAGCACCAACTAGCGTTACTAAATGCGCATATCACTGCAGCACATCGAGCCTCAAGTATCACCTCAATGCTTTTACAGAAGGTCTACCTACCTATAGGGTACCTGAATTTCTGAAGTGTAGGCTAGTATATTTCTAAATATCCCAGTGTTTTCCCTACCATTATCTTAGGGGGGCGCGTTTACAATGTCTCCTCCAAGAAAACACGGACTGGATCGCGGACTCCATTCATAAAAACCGAATTTACTATAGCGTGGAATGCCACGTAAATTCGTCGATTTTTTATTGATAAATCAAAAGTTGGTCTGTCACTTAATTCAAATCGCGATATGAACTAGTGTCTGTAAAAACTGAAATGCAAAAGACCGTTTTAATATGAATCCTGCATGTACCGTTTGCCTCTGTATATTAGAATGGAAGTGACGCGTTTTTTTACTGCACGCCTGATGCTCCCGTTAATTTTTGGCATTTGCATCTCAAATGAACAGATAGACTCAATCTCCAAAGCTACTGTGAGTGTCACTTTTACCGTTTCATTTGAGAAAACTAGCATCATATCATACTTTACACACAGAAACTTCACGGCAACCTGTCAAAATAAAAGTACGGTTTAACATGAAACAGAACAATATTCCTATTTAAATAATTGACAAAAAACAATATATATTATAAAAAATAAATATAACAACAAGATTAACCACTTAATTGTAGAAAAAAAATACTACGATTATTATTTAAATGTTAAATTATTATTATTTATTGATTTTAACAGCAAACCTCTTGTTTGTTTGCCAAAAATTAAAAAGGTTTATTTTTCATTTGATTAAAAATAAATAAATGTTTATGCTTTCATTTGATTATGAGAAAATTAAAACACAAGAATTTCTTAAAAAAAAAAAAATAGCAAAAGATTGTAAAGCCCTATTGTTCAAAATGTTAAAATAGAGAGTTTTGGATTTATTTTTTCACTGAAATAAATGTTTTATGTTAAATAAACATTATTACACAAAGTAGGGGTAAAGTACCGAGAAAAAAAAAGTATGGAAACCTAGGGGAAACACTGTATCCTATTGCTACACTTAATGGCAATATTGCACTGGTCTGTTGGACTTGGTTGAACAAAAATAAACAATATTTTGTTGCTTAAGTTTATGTATTCAGTCATTATTCAAGGGTATACTAAAAATCCATATGAAAAAACTTACTTCTCACTGTTCTCAGGTCAAATATTTATATGCGATTAAAATGCGATTAATTTCGATTAATTAATTACAAAGCCTCTGATTAATTAGATTAATTTTTTTAATCGAGTCCCAGCCCTAATATATATATATATATATATATATATATATATATATATATATATATATATATTTATATATTTATTTATATTTACTTATTTACTTATTTACTTATTTATTTATTTATTTGTGAAATCACATTTGAAAGCACGTTTGATCCCATTTATTTCATCATTATTATTATTATTATTTATTTATTATTATTTTTTGTGTTTTCTTTTGCAAGTTTGCAAGAAAATCAAGCCCTTTTTTAGTATTTTCTTTTAATTATTAGTTTTTTACTTCATTTGATATTTTTGCACTGGTGATATATTTATGACAATTTATTATATGATTTTAAACTATATCATATTTATTAACTCCGAATCACAAGACAAAAAATGTTGTTAGTAACGTAATCCATTACATAACGCAATACAAAAGTAATCCGACTACTTTTAGATTACTATTGACCTAACTCGTTTGTTTCATTGATTAAAATAGAACAGTCTTGTACCATATTGATATAAAAGTGCATTAAACATTATATTACATCAAGGTTTTCCAAACTGGTGTTTGTGAATGAACTGCAGATGGTTTATGACTTTAATGAAAAGCCAATAAATCATAAAAAAGTTCAAGTCAGCTGGCAATTGAATTGACCATGTTTATAGTCGTTTGTTACAATTGTGTGCATGCTTGAATTTGAATTTAGTTTAAAAACATTTCTGGCCTAACTGTCAAATTTTAAAAATTCAAAAATTCAAATCTAGACCTCCCTAACCAACTGTTATTCTTACTAAGGAGCCCATGTAGGCGGTTATTAGCTCAATCGTTGCTCTTCTGAGGCGTGTTCGAAACGTGGCTGTCTGCTCTAGCTAGGCTGCGCATTTGAAAGAAATAGCCAAATAGTCAGGATGCCAGATCCCATCTGGTTTTGGAGCGGCGTGCTATGAGGAACATACCTCTGCTGTCGGAAGCCACGTCCCCCGATGACCCGAGGGCCTGGCCGCTGCTTTTAGAAGCACTAGGAAATGTGTACCAGCGT
This sequence comes from Garra rufa, assembly GCF_049309525.1. Taxonomy (NCBI): domain Eukaryota; kingdom Metazoa; phylum Chordata; class Actinopteri; order Cypriniformes; family Cyprinidae; genus Garra; species Garra rufa. Next base: position 19,362,797 of record NC_133367.1, on the reverse strand, counting down.
CTCCTCGGCGTTAATGGGGACAGAAGCCTTTCAGAGAAAGCATAATTACCCCACAGCTATTGATATCTGATGCGCCCACTGTTTCGCCATCTTTTTTTTTTTTTTTGCTGAAGAAGCAATGTGTTTTTGGACGGAGTTCACGTCTTGTTTGTAGCGTCTCGGCCTTCTGACACACCAACCCTTTCGGCTTTTTTAGGCCTGGACTGATTTTTTTTTCCTGTGTTTAGGCTAAAAGCATTTTCTGCTGGCCCGAAAGCTAGCCTAAATAAGAAGCCGGTCGTTCCATTGCTTCTGCTGACGACACGTTTACGAGATGCAGAAAATTAGCTCAAGTATTGAGTGCATGTACAGTGCCTTGCAAAAGTATTCATACCCCTTCATTCTTTTCATGTTTCGTTGCAGCATTATGTTAAACTGCTTTAAATTAGTTTTTCCCCACATCAATTTACACTCCGTACACCATAATAATGACAAAGCAAAAAGCAGATTTGCAAATTTTACAAATGTATTAAAAATAAAACACTGAAATAAGTACATTGCATAAGTATTCATACCCTTAACTCAGTGCATAGTTGAAGCACCTTTACAGCCTCAAGTCTTTTTGGGTATGATGTGACAAGCTTTGCACATCTGCATTTGGCAATTATCTGCCATTCCTTGCCTCACCTTTTCACCTCTCAAGCTCTGTCAGCTTGGATGGGGGCTGGCAGACATTTTCTAGAGTCCTAGTTGTTGCAATCGTCTTCCATTATGGATAATGGAGGCTACATGCTTCTGTGAACCTTCAATGCAGCAGATTTTTTTGCCTTAACGCAAGTCTGTCACTGAGCTCTACAGGCAGTTATCTTGACCTCAGGACTTGGTTTTTGCTCTGATATGCATTTTCAGCTGTTAGACCTTTCTAAATCATACTCATTCAACTGAATTTGCCACAGTTTAGCTCCACTCGAAGTGTAGTAACATCTAGAAGCAATATGAATGCTCCTGAGCTAAATTTCGAGTGTCCCAGAAAAGGGTATGAATACTTATGCAACGGGATCTTTTCAGTTTTTTATTTCTAATAAACTTGCAAAGTTGTTACAAACCTTTTTTGTCCTTCGTCATTATGGTGTATGAGATGTAGATTGATGTGGGGAAAAAAAAAGCAGTTTAACATAATGCTGTAACAAAACAAAATGTGAAAAAATGAATACTTTTGGAAGGCACTGTACATCTTTTTGCCTTTTGTTTGTGTTTGCTGGGAATGGAAATTGGTTTATATGGTTTATTTAGTAGTTTTTGGATATTTTAGTCGTAGTACTAAAGGACCACTTGACAACATTTCAGTCAGTTGGGTTTTGCACAAACTAACAGAGCATTCTCTGTAATGGCTTGTGCAAACTGAAGGAGATGTTTGGAAATGGACCCATTGCATTGTGGGAGGCAGAACTTCAAAATGTTTAAAAGTTGTTGCTTCAGTTTAGCTTTTCTTTGTAAAAACTGTCTGGCGTGAATTTCTTGTATTTCATGTTTGAGTAACTTTTTGTTGTTTTGACATTTTAATGAGAATTAAGCACATCTTCTCTCCCAGTTTCTCATTAAATTAATGCTAAATTTATATTACTGTAGGGTTAAACTATAAGTAAACCTTCAGTTTGTATAAACTAAAACCAAAATGCAGAAATTGTCAACTGATGCAGATTTTCTTGTCAACTACAATTCATGTACATCATCGTAGTATTTGTTAGTTGTTTTTTATTGATGCTAATATTGATTACAAAAATGTATTCAGTTCAGAAAGTATCAATCTCATCATTCTATTACGGTATTGAGATTGAATTAATAAATCAATGAATGAATTTATTAATTAATAATTTATTATTTTTTTGAATTTATGATGTTCTTGACAATTTGGCACATTTTACATATATATTATTATTTTGCAAGTAAATAAGGCGTATTTTAGGACCATTATTTATTAATTTATTGTATTTGTGAAATTTTATGACAATTTAGCACATTTGATCTGCTTTTGTACATTTTAAAAATGAATGGATTGTTTTACAAGAAAATAAGGCCTAATTCACGACCAGCATTTATTATATTTGTGAAACTTTACCAATTAAGCACGTTTTATTGTTTATTGTTTAAAAATATATTAGTTTTGTTTTGCAAGAAAATAAAGTCTATTTTAGGATTTATTTTATTACATTTTTTTATTTAATTTTATTATTTTTTGCATTTTATTCCTATTTTACATTTTAAGCTAATTTGTTATTTTGCAAGAATATAATTTATTTTATAGTTTATTTTTGCGTTTGTGATAATATTTATGACAATTTAGCATTTTTACATTTAAAAACTTTTTTTAGAGTATTTATAATAATTTCACACAATTTTTTTGCATTAAAACAATATTTTGCAAGAAAATGAAGCCTATTTTAGGATTTGTTTTATTAATTATTTTTTATTTAATTTATTTTTGGCATTTTAGCACATTTATTCTTTTTTACATCTTACAAAACTAGTTCATTTTATTTTGCAAGATAATAAGGAAATTAAGAAAATTAAGCATATTTTAAAACCATTATTTATTCATTCATTATATTTGTGAAATTTTATGACAATTGAGCACATTTAATCTGTTTTTGCATTTGGAAATTTTATTTTGCAACAAAATTAACCTTATTTTAGGATTTATTTTTATTTAATTTTAAAAAAAGTTATGCTTTTTTACTTTTAAAAGCTAATGAATTATATTTTGCAAAAAAAAAAGCCTATTTTAGGACCATTATTTACTCATTCATTATATTTGTGAAATTTGATAAATTTAGCAGATTTGATCCTATTTATTTGCATTCAGAATGAATGTTTTATTTTGCAAGAAAATGAGGCTATTTTAGGATTTATTTAATTTGTATGTATTTATTTATTTTGTTTTATTTATTTATTTATTTATTGCATTTGTGGTGTTTTTTTTAAATTAAGCACATTTTATCCCCCATGCATTTATGATATTTTTGACCATTTGGCACATTTTATTCCCTGTTTTAAATAAAAAAAAATAGTCAATTATATTTTGCATAAAAGCAGATTTTAGGACCGTTTACTCATTTATTATATTTGTGAAATTTTATGACAATTTAGTATATTTGATCCTCTTTTATTTGCATTTTAAAATGAATGTTTTATTTTGTAAGAAAATGAAGCATATTTTAGGATTTATTTCATTTGTATTTATTTATTTATTTTTTATTATTATTATTTTTTTTTTTTTTTTTGCATTCGTGATGTTTTTGACAATTTAGCACATTTTATCCCCCATTTATAATATTTTTTACCATTTGGCACATTTTATCCCCTTTTTTTTAAATGTAAAAAATAATAAATTATATTATTTATATATTATTATATTAAAAAAAACATATTTTAGGACCATGATTTTCTTATTTATTGTATTTGTGAAATTTTATGACAATTTAGCAAGTTGAATCCTATTTTATTTGCATTTTAAAATGAATACGTTTTATTTGGCAAGAAAATGAAGCCTATTTTAGGATTTATTTTTTATTTATTTATTTAATTTTTATTTTTGTTGCATTTGTGATGTTTTTGACAATTTAGCACATTTTATCCCCCATTTATAATATTTTTTACCATTTGGCACATTTTATCCCTTTTTTTTAATTTAAAAAATAATAAATTATATTTGGCAAAAAAAAAACACATTTTAGGACCATTATTTTCTTATTTATTGTATTTGTGAAATTTTATGACAATTTAGCAAGTTGAATCCTATTTTATTTGCATTTTAAAATGAATACGTTTTATTCGGCAAGAAAATGAAGCCTATTTTAGGATTTATTTATTTATTTAATTTTTATTTTTTTGCATTTGTGATGTTTTTGACAATTTAGCACATTTATCCCCCATTTATAATATTTTTTACCATTTGGCACATTTTATCCCCTTTTTTTAAATGTAAAAAATAATAAATTATATTATTTATATATTATTATATAAAAAAAACATATTTTAGGACCATTATTTTCTTATTTATTGTATTTGTGAAATTTTATGACAATTTAGCAAGTTGAATCCTATTTTATTTGCATGTTAAAATGAATACGTTTTATTTGGCAAGAAAATGAAGCCTATTTTAGGATTTATTTATTTATTTAATTTTTATTTTTTTGCATTTGTGATGTTTTTGACAATTTAGCACATTTATCCCCCATTTATAATATTTTTTACCATTTGGCACATTTTATCCCCTTTTTTAAATGTAAAAAATAATAAATTATATTTATATATTATTATATTTAAAAAAACATATTTTAGGACCATGATTTTCTTATTTATTGTATTTGTGAAATTGTATGACAATTTAGCAAGTTGAATCCTATTTTATTTGCATGTTAAAATGAATACGTTTTATTTGGCAAGAAAATGAAGCCTATTTTAGGATTTTTTTTTTTTTTGTTTTGTTTTTTTGCATTTGTGATGTTTTTGACAACTTAGCACATTTATCCCCCATTTATAATATTTTTTACCATTTGGCACATTTTATACATTTTTTTTTTTTATTTAAAAACTAATAAATTATATTTGGCAAAAAAAAAAAAAAAACACATTTTAGGACCATTATTTTCTTATTTATTGTATTTGTGAAATTTTATGACAATTTAGCAAGTTGAATCCTATTTTATTTGCATTTTAAAATGAATACGTTTTATTTGGCAAGAAAATGAAGCCTATTTTAGGATTTATTTATTTATTTAATTTTTTTTTTTTGCATTTGTGATGTTTTTGACAATTTAGCACATTTATCCCCCATTTATAATATTTTTTTACCATTTGGCACATTTTATCCCTTTTTTTAAATGTAAAAAATAATAAATTATATTATTTATATATTATTATATAAAAAAAAAACATATTTTAGGACCATTATTTTCTTATTTATTGTATTTGTGAAATTGTATGACAATTTAGCAAGTTGAATCCTATTTTATTCGCATTTTAAAATGAATACGTTTTATTTGGCAAGAAAATGAAGCCTATTTTAGGATTTATTTATTTATTTAATTTTTTTTTTTTTTTTTTTGCATTTGTGATGTTTTTGACAATTTAGCACATTTATCCCCCATTTATAATATTTTTTACCATTTGGCACATTTTATCCCCTTTTTTTAAATGTAAAAAATAATAAATTATATTTATATATTATTATTTTTAAAAAAACATATTTTAGGACCATTATTTTCTTATTTATTGTATTTGTGAAATTGTATGACAATTTAGCAAGTTGAATCCTATTTTATTTGCATTTTAAAATGAATACGTTTTATTTGGCAAGAAAATGAAGCCTATTTTAGGATTTATTTATTTATTTTATTTTTATTTTTTTGCATTTGTGATGTTTTTGACAATTTAGCACATTTATAATATTTTTTTACCATTTGCCACATTTTATCCCCTTTTTTTTTAAATGTAAAAAATAATAAATTATATTATTTATATATTATTATATATAAAAAAACATATTTTAGGACCATTATTTTCTTATTTATTGTATTTGTGAAATTTTATGACAATTTAGCAAGTTGAATCCTATTTTATTTGCATTTTAAAATGAATACGTTTTATTTGGCAAGAAAATGAAGCCTATTTTAGGATTTATTTATTTATTTAATTTTTATTTTTTTTGCATTTGTGATGTTTTTGACAATTTAGCACATTTATCCCCCATTTATAATATTTTTTTACCATTTGGCACATTTTATCCCCTTTTTTAAATTTAAAAAATAATAAATTATATTATTTAGGACCATTATTTACTCATTTATTATATTTGTGAAATTCTCTGACAATTTAGCATGTTTAATCTTTTTCTTTGCATTTAAAAATTGTTTTACAACAAAATTAACCATGTTTTTAGATTTTTTTTTTTTTTTTTTTTTTACAAATTTTTGTTTCATTTTATTATTTTTGCATTTGGCATTTATGACTTTTTTATGAATTATGTTTTGCAAGAAAATGAGGCATATTTTAGGGCTTCTTTTATTTTATTATTTTTTTTGTTGTTGTTGCATTTGTGATGTTTTTGACAATTTATCCCCTTTTTTTTACTTTTAAAACAACAAATTATATTTTGCAAGAAAATAAGGCCTATTTTATTTTTTTTAGTTGTCAGCTGCAATTACTATACATCAATGTAGTATTTGTTAAAAACATTTATTGTTGCATTAAAATGCAGATTTTAATTATGAAAAATGTACCTCTTCCAGAAAGGATGATTTTAATTACTCGATTACAGTATTGACAATCAAACTTTGTTGTTGTTGTTGTAATATTGGTGACACATTCTTCATAAGATTCATTTCATAACTTAATTTTATACTAATACAAACTGACATGAGTGAAGTTCATCTGCAGCCGTGTCTTCTCGGAGCGGCCGTGATCTTCCTGACATGTGGCGTATAAACCATCATGCTCCAGTTTCCAAGCGCTAGTTACCATCGCTAGCAGCGTATTAAATTCTCCATTGGGAATGCGAGGCTAAAAATAAGGATGCTCACAATGTAAACAGTGGGATATTGTAGCTCTGATAGTTTATTGTGATGGTCAGACGGCTGCCTTGCCGAAGCGGCAAACCTTGCCGTTTGGCCGCTCGCTTGGCGTGTGAAACCCAATCCTGGAGTGGGTGTCGAAGGCTGAGGATTCCTCCCTTGAGCCTCATTTCCAGGCCTGTTATGGAAGTCACATTTCCAGCGGCATTGTCTGCCGTGTGTTTGTGTTCGCAGAAGAGGCTATTGGCACATCCGTTCACGCGTGTGATCGCTAACCGTCCCGCTCGCCTTACGTCATGGATAGCGAGGCTCGCGTTACGGCTTAAGTGTCCCCCTTTTATTGGGGCCGATGTGTGGCGATGGGGAAGAAAAATGGTTTTAACCTGCAGCGCCCCTTCGGCGGGCCCCTCGTCTCTCTCCGGTGTGGCCCTCGGCCCTTATGTAAACTCACAAACGTCTCTGAATTGCTGCTCCACGTCTATTGAGAGCTTTTGGAAAGCTGACCTTTTGCTTTCAACCAAAAAGCTTCGCTGAATGAATCAATCTTTCGATATGCAGTAATAAAACTGTCCTGAATTGCTGATTGGACGCTGCTGTTTTAGTATTATCACATTCTGTCGCAGTTTCGGTTAGTTTTGAATTTGTTTTCTGTTTTTGTTTTTGTTGTTGTATAGTTTTTATTTTTTTATTTTAAATGTCTATAGTTATCATCTATTTTGAGTTCAGGTGTAGTGCTAGTTGTTTTAGCACATGGCAAATTAAGCTTAATGAGACATTTTGCTTGGCAACTGAAATAAAATGTATTTAGATATTAGATTTGTATTTAGTATTTCTTTTTAGGTTTTTATTTTGCAAGACATTTTTAATAATCTTAAATGATGTTAAAATCTATTTCTTTTCGCAGAACCATGTTAATATTATTGTTTTATAGGTTTATTTCTACGTTTCTAATTGTTAATCTGTATTTATTTTTTACGCAACTATCTTTTACTAAATTTTATCTTTATAAATTTTATCCTTTTGTAAGCTAAATTAAAGCTATTTTCAGTGGTAACGTGTTTTTTTTAATGATGATGCTGATGATAATAATAATAATAAAAGATATTTTATTTATTAAAATTATTGTCCCATATTTGTTTTTACTGCAAGACAAGAAGACGTAATAAATATTCTCATTCCATTTTCTACATTTAACACAAATTTTAGTGCTTGTGTGTGAAATCCATTAATTAATGTTTTTAGTTTAGTCTTTCAGAATTATTATTATAAAACATTTTTTTAGTTGTCATTTCAGTGTTTTTGAGATTTTTTTATTTAGGCCTACCAAATTAATGCACTAAATGTTTAAATAAAAAAAAAAAAAATGAAATTATTTATTGACATTTTAAATACTGTTTTTTTTTTTTTTTAGGTTTTTATTATTTTAGGCCTGCCAAAATGTTTCAATTAAAATTTTCTAAAAAATAACAAAAAATAAATAAATAAATCTAGTGCCATTTTCATTGTAAAAACTTTTTGAATTTTTATTTTATTATCTATTTATTTTTACTTATTTTTTTGAGTTGTCATTTTGGCGTGTTAGATTTTTTTTATATACTATTTTAGGCCCACCAAATTAATGCACTAAATGTTTCAATTAAAAATATACTTAAATTTAAAAAATAAATTAATAAAATAAATTAAATTATAATTTTAAAAATGAAAAGTCTAAATGTATGTATGTATAAATAAATATTAAGTTGTGTATAGTGGCATTTTCCTGTTAAATACAAGTGTATTTAACTAAAAAAAATATACATTTTTAATACAATTTTGTTTATTTTATGTTTTTATTTTACTTTTTATTATTTTAGGCCTGCCAAATTAATGCACTAAATGTTTCGATTAAAAATATACTTAAATTTAAAAAATAAATTAATAAAATAAATTAAATTATAATTTTAAAAATGAAAAGTCTAAATGTATGTATGTATAAATAAATATTAAGTTGTGTATAGTGGCATTTTCTTGTTAAATACAAGTGTATTTAACTAAAAAAAATATTAATTTTGAATACAATTTTGTTTCTTTTATGTTTTTATTTTACTTTTTATTATTTTAGGCCTGCCAAATTAGTACACTAAATGTTTCAGTTAAAAATGTTCTCAAAATTATAAAAAGTCTAAATTTATAAATAAATAAAGATTAAGTTGTGTAGTGGCATTTTCATGTTAAGCACACTTGTTTTTCTTTAAAAAAATACATCTGGGTTTATTCATTTATTTAAGTTTATTTTGGTGTGTTAGATTTTTATTTTATATTTATCTTAGGCCTGCTAAATTAATTTACTAAATGTTTCACTTAATGTTCTTAAATTTGAAAAATGTTCCCAATTTTTTTTTTTTTTTAAGTCTTAATAAATAGATATTTATTTATTTATTTAAGTTGTGTAGTTGCATTTTTATGTTAAATACACAAAATATACAGCTGGTTTTATTCGTTTATTTAAGTTTATTTTGGTGTGTTCGATTTTTATTTTAGTTTTTATTATTTTAGGCCTGCCAAATTATTGCACTAAATGTTTCAGTTAAAAATGTACTAAAAATTAAAAGTCTAAATGTATGTATGAATAACTAAATAAATATTAAGTTGTGGCATTTTTTGTGTTAAATACAGGTGTTTTTCTTAAAAAATATATTTATTATTATTATTATTATTATTATTATTATTAATAATATTCTTTTTGTTTATTTTGTGTTAGGTTTAATTTTTTTTTATTTTAGGCCTAAATGTGCACTAAATGTTTCAGTTAAGAGATGTTCTTAATTTTGAAAAATATAAAAAAATGTTTCTGCTAAACATTTCTTAAATAGGAAAAATATATAATAATATTTATTTTGTGTTGTTGTGGGTTTTTTATTTTATTTATTTATTTTTATTTTTATTTTAGGCCTAAACGTGCACTAAATGTTTCAGTTAAGAGATGTTCTTAATTTTGAAAAATATAAAAAAATGTTTCTGCTAAACGTTTCTTAAATAGGAAAAATATATAATAATATTTTTATTTAATTTATTTTGTGTTGTTGTTGTTGTTGTTGTTTTTTTTAGGCCTAAACGTGCACTAAATGTTTCAGTTAAAATGTTCTTAATTATGAAAAAGGTTAAAAATAAAACTCAGTTTATAAAAAAAAAAATATAAAAAAAAAATATTAAGTTGTGCAGTGTCATTTTCATGTTGAAAAACGGCTGTTTAAGTTATTTAAATTTTTTAGTTTAATTTGTCGTTAGGTTTTTATTTGAGTTTTTATTATTTTAGGCCAAATAAATGCACTAAACATTTCAAGTGAAAAATGTTCCTATATTTAAAAAATGTCTGAAAAATTCTAAAAAAGAATGTTTTCGTGTTAAATACAGGTAACTAAATACAGCAGCATATCCATACATCTAAACCTAAAATAACAAATAATTTGCGTAATTATTTATTTTAGTTAGTTCTTGAGACATAAAATGGCTTTTAGCACAAGTGACCATTTCTAGTGCCAATGTGTCCTTAATATTTTCTTTCACAGTTGTGCGATAACAGTTTTCTAAAAGTAATAGTACATTTGAGACTGCTCTTTTGTCTTTATATTTCAACTCCAGCACGCAGCCTCTCAGACTTCATTTAAAAACCACGCTCTGGTCTATTTTCTGCAGTTGGGTATCGTCGGTTGACCCCCACAGCTGTGGTCAGGTGCAGTTTGGATGTTGTGCAAGTCAGTCGTCGTGTGTTCAAACCCAAACCTGTTACTTTGACGCTCGTCTGCGCTCAGGTTTGATGGGTTTGCATGATAAGTGCCAGCGTAGTTTCAGACGCGCTGCCTGTTGTTTATCTCTACATCTTTGACGATCTTCATGCACTAGTTCTAGTTCTCGCTTGCTTTCCTCCACTCTGCAGCTGTTGGCATAACATGGGACATGTTGATCTGTACATACAGCTTTAAAGCTTCGCTCGACTGAGTCACCGTCGATCGGCTCCATCTGCATTTCGTCGCATTGCTCGACCAGCTGCAGCTTCTTCTCGGCATCCCGAAAGCCGTGTTCATTCCCAGAGCATGGCGTAAACAGCCAGCAACCTAAAACCTGACGTCACCGCAGTGGCACCCATAAATCAGGCTCCTAAATGACGGCCGGTGTCCGCTTTACAGTCAGGCCGTGGCGGGTCGCGGCCCAAACGGTGGATGGGTGAGGACTCGGAGAGGAAAAGGGGAAGTTTGTGAAATAAAGCGTGTGAACAGACGAGCGCGTGAGGTCTCATACGATCACACGAACGAGCGGCGGATCTGTTTACAGCCGACCTTGGGAATGTTGACCAACACAATAAAATATAACCTTGTCCTCGTTCAGATCTGAGCGCTGCGGCCTGATAGACATTGACTGCTGCGTTGTGGCACGACGGGAAATTGTGGGGGCTGTAAAATATTTATTATTATTTTATATGACAATTTAGATGCAATTTTGTTTTCATTGGGTGTTTTTGTGTGTGTATGAACACAATACAGTTTGCTGGTGTAACCTGAGGTGGCACTTTAAGCAATTAGGCCACAGTTTTGTTACTTTTGTGTGTGTGTAAAATGCTATATAGTTGTTGTAAAGAAAAAACAAAACCAAATTAGTTGAAATATAAAATTTGTTTTAATGTCCCACATTTTACGTTTATTTTGCAGAAAAATGTAGAATGGCACGATTAGATGTTTTTTTTTTTTTTGTGTGTGTGTGTGTGTGTGTGTGTGTGTGTGTAAAAATATACATTTTGTTCTAGAAATAAAAGAGGTTTTTAAATTAGGCTTAAAGTTTGTAACTTAGAAAAATATAAATTATATATATATATTTTTTTTACTAAATACTTTTTTTTTTGCAGGCCTAAAATAATAAAAATACAAAGTTGTCTAGTGCCATTTTAAATATTGTTTTTTGTTTTTTTCAAATGTTTTAATTAAATTTGCATTAAATTACATATATATAATATAATATATATAATATAAATAAGGTTCTAAAACTCTCTATATAAATAAATAAATAAATAAAATGATTAAAAATCATATAGTGTATATATATCTTTTTTTTACTAAATACTTTTTACAAAGTTGTTTAGTGGCATTTTAAATATTTTTTTTTTTTTTCAAATGTTTTAATTGCATTAAATTTATAAAAAAAGCTTCTAAAACTCTAAATATAAATAAATAAAATGATTAAAAATCATATAGTATATATATCTTTTTTTTACTAAATACTTTTTACAAAGTTGTCTAGTGGCATTTTAAATATTGTTTTTTTTTTTTCAAATGTTTTAATTGCATTAAATTTATAAAAAAAAGGTTCTAAAACTCTAAATATAAATGAATAAATAAAATGATTAAAAATCATATAGTATATATATTTTTTTACTAAATACTTTTTTTTTGCAGGCCTAAAATAATAAAAATACAAAGTTGTCTAGTGGCATTTTAAATATTGTTTTTTGTTTTTTTTCAAATGTTTTAATTGCATTAAATTTATAAAAAAAGGTTCTAAAACTCTAAATATAAATAAATAAAATGATTAAAAATCATATAGTGTATATATATCTTTTTTTTACTAAATACTTTTTACAAAGTTGTTTAGTGGCATTTTAAATATTGTTTTTTGTTTTTTTTTTTCAAATGTTTTAATTGCATTAAATTTATAAAAAAAGGTTCTAAAACTCTAAATATAAATAAATAAAATGATTAAAAATCATATAGTATATATATCTTTTTTTTACTAAATACTTTTTACAAAGTTGTCTAGTGGCATTTTAAATTTTTTTTTTTTTTTCAAATGTTTTAATTGCATTAAATTTATATATAAAAAAAAGGTTCTAAAACTCTAAATATAAATGAATAAATAAAATGATTAAAAATCATATAGTGTATATATATTTTTTTACTAAATACTTTTTTTTTGCAGGCCTAAAATAATAAAAATACAAAGTTGTCTAGTGGCATTTTAAATATTGTTTTTTGTTTTTTCAAATGTTTTAATTGCATTAAATTTATAAAAAAAAAAGGTTCTAAAACTCTAAATATAAATAAATAAAATGATTAAAAATCATATAGTATATATATTTTTTTACTAAATACTTTTTTTTGCAGGCCTAAAATAATAAAAATACAAAGTTGTCTAGTGGCATTTTAAATATTGTTTTTTGTTTTTTCAAATGTTTTAATTGCATTAAATTTATAAAAAAAAGGTTCTAAAACTCTAAATTTAAATAAATAAATAAAATGATAAAAAAAAATCATATAGTATATATATATATATATATATATATATATATATATATATATATATATATATATAATTTTTTTTTTTTTTTTTTTTTTTTTTAGTAAATACTTTTTTTTTGCAGGCCTAAAATAATAAAAATACAAAGTTGTCTAGTGGCATTTTAAATATTATTATTATTTTTTTTTTATTTTTTTCAAATGTTTTAATTGCATTAAATTTATAAAAAAGGTTCTAAAACTCTAAATATAAATAAATAAATAAATAAAATGATTAAAAATCATATAGTATATATATATTTTTTTACTAAATACTTTTTTTTTTGCAGGCCTAAAATAATAAAAATACAAAGTTGTCTAGTGGCATTTTAAATATTGTTTTTTGTTTTTTCAAATGTTTTAATTGCATTAAATTTATAAAAAAGCTTCTAAAACTCTAAATATAAATAAATAAAAACGTTTTTGTTTTTTTCTCGGTGTGTTCAGTTTAGTGTATTTAAAACAAAAAACTAGTAGAATTATTCAAATTGTGTTAATATTTTATGTTTTGCAAGTATTTTGCAGCAGATGTAAAAAATTTAAAAGTAATTTTCCACAATTATACTACAATTTAGCATTTAAAAAAATAACGTTTTATTGTATTTTTTGTAAAAACATACAGTTTGTTGTAAGCAAAACAAAATCTAGTTGAAATATTACAATTTTGTTAATATCGCACATTTTTTGTTGAATGCCATGATTCGATTTTTGTGTGTGTGAAAATGAATAGAGAATAAAACCAACTCCTTTGGTTGACAACTTGATCAAATTAAAAACACATTTCAAAGAGTTTCAGGTCTTTAAAACTCAATTTGAGTCAAATTTGATCAGATTTGTGTGTGAATTTGCTGACTCTTTGCTGGCAGCCCTGGCGTCTGGCACCAGATTGCTTCAAGAAAGTATTTGTGTTTTCTGGTTATATTTTGATTTCCCCCTCCAGACGATTCCTCCGAGGTAAACAGGCTGAAGTGCATTTTTGTCTGGCGAGCGCTCTGTGTTGCTGCATGCTGGGACGTGTTGCTATGGAGAGATGTTGCCGTTTTATGATGTTTGCTCAATTATCTTTAGGGACCTGATGTAACAGTTTCTCGTTTCTCTCTATCTCTGTGGTAATGTTAGAGTTTGGCTCAGAAAGTTGTGTCAGGATCTTGTAGGTCATGACTCATGAGGGTGAAGGGTCTTCAGTTTGTCTCGGTGTACTATGTTGCTTTTCTGACCTTTATGAGATCAGTGATCTGATGTGTCAGTCAGGTTTATCTGGTGTTGACGTCAGCCTGTTATTTTAGGGAAATCAGGTTTGCACAAGTGCTGAAACGCTGATCTCATGGAACCTATGAAGAGCATATCCAGGTCATATAATACCTTAGAATAAAAAAATAAAAAAATTAAAAAAATAAGCAGTTGTGTTTTGTTTTTGTTGTTTTTTTTAGATTTGAAAAAAAAAAAGACTTTACATTGTATGGGTCAAAATGATCGATTTTTGCGAAATTCATTAGAGTATTAAATAAAGATCATGTTCTATGAAGACATTTTATATGTTTTCTACTGTAAATATATCTCAACTTAATTTTTGATTAGTAATATGTATTGCTATATATCTTATATTGTCCTATAAATCTTATTATTATTTTTTTGTGCCCTTATGACTGGTTTTGTGGCTCGGGGTCACAAATTTTAAAGTCTTAATATTTATTTAAAAATAAAAAAAAAATAAAAACATGGAAATGTTTTTTGCGAAATTTACCTCAAAAATTTTTGCGATTTTTTTTTTTTTTTTTTTTTTTTTTTTGGGGAATTTACCCAAAAAGTCATTACTGTGATGTGACAAAAATACATGATTTCTTTTATTATTATTATTATTATTATTATTATTATTATTATTATTATTATTATATAATGTTATTGTTAGTTGAACTGCCTTTAATATATGCTAATTTTAGTTTTTTTAAAAACAAAAGCTTTTTAAAAACA
>NC_133367.1:19314016-19347473 GCF_049309525.1 Garra rufa | reverse complement strand
TTTTGTTTTATTTTATAAGAATATGACCTGGAAATATATTTTTGTGGAATTTACCCAAAAATTAAAAAAATATATATACTTTTTTTTTTTTATATTTAAAGACATAAAAGGCTTTTTAAAAACATAAGGTTTTTTTAATCCGCAGTTTTTTCTTTCTTCATGTAGAATGTTTTTTGCTTTTGTTTGTTTTGTTTTGTTTCTAAACTGCAATATGACCTGGAAATACATTTTTGTGAAATTCACCCAGAAGGTTTGCCCTCCTTATTTATACTTCACCATAAAGGAAGCACCTGAATCTCAATGAGCTTGAGTTGTATTCAGTGAATTTGCCATATACTCCTCCTCAACAGCAACTCTGTGGTTTAATTTGTGGTTTAATCCACATATCATGATAAAGGGAGGTAAAACTGCCATTTCGGGCTGCGATGTGAAAACCAATAACCCTGATAACCGCCGTCTGCAACAAACGAGGAGTCCGTTGAGATCAGCCGAGTCTGAAAGACTTTGACACCTGCTCACACCACAAATCACACGCTCTCTTTGTCTCCTCAAGAAACAACATTCGACAGAAAAAGCTCTTTGTTTTGCAGCCGTGTCTTTGAGTTGAGATTTCGCCTCGGAGAATTCGTCGTAATCTCTAAATTGTATGTTCCAGCGCTCTCTTTAATGAATCGGTCTGGGTGTTTCTGTGCACTTCGGCGTTTCAAATGAATATTTTCTAATGATTTCCAGCGCGAAACGAGAGGAAACCCCCCGCCCCTTTGAAAAAAGGCTTGAGAGATTTCTTTTGATGCTGAATCAATGGAGCAGCTCTGAAAGGATTTCTTGATGTTATCCATTAGCAGATGCTCTCTTGTCGCGAAGCGCTTTGCTAATGAATTCTCTCGGCCTCGTCTCAGCGTGTGCGGGTTTGGATTATGAATGAACTCAGAAAAGCAGCCGCGCAGAGACACGCTTTATGCATTATTCAGTGTTGATAATCTTTCACGCTCCTGTTAGGACGGCCTTCACTTTTATGCGCTCTTCATTTACTCTAGGGCTGTCACCGCCATCAAATTGTGGCGGGAGGTCATTTGTTGTACAAATAATTGAGGCTTTAGCAATTTATCAAGTGTTTTTTTTTTTTTTTATAATGAATATCATGTAGAAGTTTTATAAAAAATATTAAGATGTAATTGTTAAACAAATGTTAGAAGTAGAAAGTAATTTATTTAGAATTTATTTCTTTTTTGATCATGTTTATACTTTAATAATTAGTTTTTATCATGAATTTATTATTAATGCTTTAATTTTATTACATTTTAAATTTCAGTACATTTCAAAAGATTCAAACAAAAATTAAAATTTTGCAATTTAAACTCCCTTTTTCTCCCAAACCTGTATGAGTTTCTTCTGTTGAACACGTAAGTTATTTCTAAAAATGTGAAAAAATATATAGAAGTCAATTGTCAAAAACGAAAAAAAAAAAAATTATTGTTAACATTTTTTTTAAAAAAGTAACGTTTTCATTGGATTACAATTTAAAATATTCAAAACTGAAAAAGAAACAGATACATTTTCATTGAAATACATTTTAAAATATATAAAAAAGAAAACAATTGTTAGATTATCATTGGATTACATTTTAAAATATTCAAAACTGAAAAGTAACAGTTACATTTTCATTGAATTACATTTTGAAATATTTAAAACCAAAAAGTAACAGTTACATTTTCATTGGATTACATTTTAAAATATTCAAAACCAAAAAGTAAGTTACATTTTCATTGAATTACATTTTAAAAGATTAAAAAAGAAAGCAATTGTTAGATTATCATTGGATTACACTTTAAAATATTCAAAACTGAAAAGTAACAGTTACACTTTCATTGAATTACATTTTGAAATATTTAAAACCAAAAAGTAAGTTACATTTTCATTGGATTACATTTTAAAATATTCAAAACCAAAAAGTAAGTTACATTTTCATTGGATTACATTTTAAAATATTCAAAACCAAAAAGTAAGTTACATTTTCATTGAATTACATTTTAAAAGATTAAAAAAGAAAGCAATTGTTAGATTATCATTGGATTACACTTTAAAAGATTCAAAACAGAAAAGTAAGTTACATTTTCATTGAATTACATTTTAAAATATTCAAAACTGAAAAGTAACAGTTACATTTTCATTGAATTACATTTTGAATTATTTAAAACCAAAAAGTAAGTTACATTTTCATTGGATTACATTTTAAAGTATTCAAAACCAAAAAGTAAGTTACATTTTCATTGAATTACATTTTAAAAGATTAAAAAAAGAAAGCAATTGTTAGATTATCATTGGATTACACTTTAAAAGATTCAAAACAGAAAAGTAACAGTTACATTTTCATTGAATTACATTTTGAATTATTTAAAACCAAAAAGTAAGTTACATTTTCATTGGATTACATTTTAAAATATTCAAAACTGAAAAGTAACAGTTACACTTTCATTGAATTACATTTTGAAATATTTAAAACCAAAAAGTAACAGTTACATTTTCATTGGATTACATTTTGAAATATTCAAAACCAAAAAGTAAGTTACATTTTCATTGGATTACATTTTAAAATATTCAAAACCAAAAAGTAACAGTTACATTTTCATTGGATTACACTTTAAAAGATTCAAAACAGAAAAGTAACAGTTACATTTTCATTGAATTACATTTTGAAATATTCAAAACCAAAAAGTAACAGTTATGTTTTCACTGAATTACATTTTAAAAGATTAAAAAAAGAAAGCAATTGTTAGATTATCATTGGATTACACTTTAAAATATTCAAAACTGAAAAGTAACAGTTACATTTTCATTGGATTACACTTTAAAAAATTCAAAACAGAAAAGTAACTGTTACATTTTAGTAATCAAAACACGTCTAAGCAATTTAATTCATAAAAACTTTGGCAATTTAATAATTTATTAAAATTTTTACAATAAAATGACATGTTTTTTTTTCAGAAGGGATTTTTCTAAGGGATAGTTTGTCCAAAAATGAAAGTTTTGTCATGAAAATGTACTTTAAATCTTTAAAAATGTAATCAAATGAAAATATAACCGTTACTTTTTTTGAATCTTTTAAAGTGTAATCCAATGAAAATGTAACAGTTGCTTTTTAAAATATAAAAAATGCAAACCTTGCATTTTTTAAAAATGTAATCCAATAAAAAATGTAAATTACTTTTTCTTTTTTTTCTTTTTTATCTTTTAAAGTGTAATCCAATGAAAACGTAACCGTTACTTTTTAAAATCTTTTAAAGTGTAATCCAATGAAAACGTAACCGTTACTTTTCTGTTTTGAATCTTTTAAAATGTAATCTAATGAAAATGTAACAGTTACTTTTTGGAAATTTTTAAAATGTAATCCAATGAATATGTAACCATTACTTTCCTTTTTTTTTTAAATCTTTTAAAGTGTAATCCAATGAAAATGTAACCGTTACTTTAAAAAATCTTTTAAAATATAGTCCTATGAAAATGTAACAATTACATTTCTGTTTTGAATCTTTTAAAGTGTAATCCAATGAAAATGTAACCGTTACTTTTTAAAATCTTTTAAAGTGTAATCCAATGAAAACGTAACCGTTACTTTTCTGTTTTGAATCTTTTAAAATGTAATCTAATGAAAATGTAACAGTTACTTTTTGGAAATTTTTAAAATGTAATCCAATGAATATGTAACCATTACTTTCCTTTTTTTAAAATCTTTTAAAGTGTAATCCAATGAAAATGTAACCGTTACTTTAAAAAATCTTTTAAAATATAGTCCTATGAAAATGTAACAATTACATTTCTGTTTTGAATTTTTTTAATGTAATCCAATGAAAATGTAACAATTACATTGCTGTTGTGAATCTTTTAAAGTGTAATCCAATGAAAATGTAACAGTTACTTTTTAAAATCTTTCAAAATGTAATCCGGTGAATATATAACCATTACTTTTTCTTTTTTTTCTTTTTTAAGGAGTAATTCAATGAAAATGTAACAATTACTTTTCAGTTTTGAACCTTTATGTAGTCATCTAATGAAAATGTAGCAATTGCATTTCTGTTTTGAATCTTTTAAAGTGTAATCCAGTGAAAATGTAACAGTTACTTTTCGGTTTTGAATCTTTTAAAATGTAATCCAGTGATAATCTAACAATTGCTTTCTTTTTTTAATCTTAAAATGTAATTCAATTAAAATGTAACGGTTACTTTTCTGTTTTGAATCTTATAAGGAGTAATCTAATGAAAATGTAACAATTACTTTTCCTTTTTTTGACTCCAATGAAACTCAGTGAAAATGTTTTCTTTTTTTTCAGATGCTAATTGTTTTGTATTTTGTGTTGCAGTTTGCCCCAGCACGGACATCCGCAACAATGCGACCCACCTGCGCGTTCTGGAGAACTGCACGGTGATCGAAGGCCACCTGAAGATCCTGCTCATGTTCAAGACCAGACTGGAGGACTTCCGTGGTCTGAGCTTCCCGAAACTGGTTGTGATCACAGACTACCTGCTCCTCTTCCGCGTCTACGGCCTGGAGAGTTTGGGCGACCTCTTCCCGAACCTCACCGTCATCCGCGGCAACAACCTCTTCTTCAACTACGCCCTGGTCATGTTCGAAATGATCCAGCTGAAGGAAATCGGCCTCCACAGCCTGACCAACATCACGCGAGGAGCGGTGCGTGTCGAGAAGAACCCCAACCTCTGCTATCTGTCCACTCTCGACTGGTCCAAGATCTCAGACTCGATGGAGGACAACTACATCGTGTCTAACAAGGACGATCGGGAATGTGGAGACATTTGTCCGGGTACCATCACGGGGACGATAACCTGCAAACAGACCACCATCAACGGGAATTTCGGCGAGCGTTGCTGGAACCAGAACCATTGCCAAAGAAGTAAGTTGCGGTTGTTTTTCTTTTTAGTGCTGATGTTGACGATTTTTAACATAATGGTCTTTCTCAGTATTTATTTACTTGAAAATTAGCCATTGGCGTAAAGTTTTGTTTGACTTTCTTGTGAAAGTTTTTGATTGCAAAGAACCAAAGGTCTATTTTGGGCTCTCAAATATGCTTTACTTGGTCTTTCCAGTTAACGAAATGTCAAAATTCGTCACTTGTGATCTCATATTGCAATTAGTGGTGAAATATGATGTTGTGATTAGCATTGCATGCTACGTTTTTCGCCATTAAGATTTCTAAAGATTCATTTCTAGTGGTATTTCATTATTTTGAGATGAGATGTTTTTGTAGCAACTCTAATTATACTCTTAAAGGGATAGTTCACCCGAAAATCTAAATTACCCCATGATTTACTCAATCTCAAGCCATCCTAGGTGTGTATGATTTTCTTCTTTCAGACAAATACAATCAGAGATATGTTAAAAAAAAATGCTATTTCAAGCTTTATAATGGCAGTGAATGGCTGTTGAGATTTTGAATTCCAATAAAGTGCATAAATTCACATCAGATTTACTCCACATGGCTCTAGGGGATTAATAAAAGCCTTTTGAAGTGAACTGATGTTTTTTTTTTTTAAGAAAAATATCCATATTTAAAACTTCCGCCAGCTGTCGTAGACAAGTCAAGAGACAAACATGGAAAAACGCGGAAGTGATGAACATGGGAAAGAGCCAAACCAAAACACCATTAGAAGGCTTTGTAAAGAGAAATGTTAGATGATTTTGATATAAGCCGAGAGGAGACTGGATTTCCTTTGCTAAAAACAAAACTTGGTGCTTGCGGGACTAGCATATTCTCACCAGGGCTTATGCGACGGCTACGACCTACGTCATCCGCTGGAAAGTTACTTTTTTGTGAACGCTCATAGCAAAATTTAGTGATTATGGTTTATAGAGCTTTAAATTAGCATATTTTCCTTGCAAAAATGCATCGATTCACTTTAGAAGGTCTTTGTTATCCTTCTGGAGCCATGTGGAGCACTTTTTATGAGAGATTTATGCACTTTATTGGACTTCCAAATCTCAACACCCATTCACATTTTTTAATATAACTAATTGTTTTCGTCTGAAAGAAGAAAGTCATATACACCTAGGATGGCTTGAGGGTGAGTAAATCATGGGGTAATGTTCATTTTTGGGTGAACTGTCCCTTTAAGTAGCAAAAAATGCTGGTGAACACAACACAAAAGATTTTTTTTTGAACTTCAGACCTTCAGGTTTTAAACCTCATGTATCTGTTAGGCTACAATGGCTTCTTGGTAGAAATTAAGGTTCCTTTGTTTTAAAAACAACCCTTTTTCAGCCGTATCAGTTTCAGAGGAGATGGAGTCGAAGTCAAAAGTTTACATACACCTTACAGAATCTGCAAAATGCTAATTATTTTAGCAAAATAAGAGGGGTCATGCAAAATGCATGTTATTTTTTATTTAGTACTGACCTGAATAAGATATTTCACATAAAAGGCATTTTCATGTAGTCCACCAGAGAAAATAATAGTTGAATTTATAAAAATGACCCCGTTCAAAAGTTTACATACACTTGATTCTTAATACTGTGTTGTTGCCTGAATGATTCACAGGTGTTTTTTTTTTTTAGTGATAGTTGTAGAGTCCTTTGTTTGTCCCGCGTTTTTTTTTTTATCAGAAAAATCCCTTAGGTCTCTCAAATTCTGTGGTTTTTCAGCATTTTTGTGTATTTGGACCCTTTCCAACAATGACTGTATGATTTTGAGATCCATCTTTTCACACTTTGAGGACAACTGAGGGACTCATATGCAACTATTACAGAAGGTTCAAACACTCACTGATGCTCCAGAAGGAAACACGATGCATTAAGAGCCAGGGGGTGAAAACTTTTGAACAGCATGAAGATGTCTAAATTTTTCCTACTTTGCCTAAATATCATATTTTTTTTCAGTTAGTACTGCCCTTCAGAAACTACAGAAGATACTTCTGTACATGTTGCATGTTTCCCAGAAGACAAAACAAGTTAAATTTACCCAGATCTTAAAATTCCAGCTCTTAATGCGTCGTGTTTCCTTCTGAAGCATCAGTGAGCGTGTGAGGCGTTTGATCAAATACACAAAAATGCCGAAAAGCCAATGAATTTGTAGGACCTGAAGGATTTTTCTGAAGAACAGCGGCCAGTTTAACTGTTCAGGACAAACAAGGGTCTCATGAACAACTATCACTAAACAAACACAGCTGTGGATCATTCGGGTAACAACACAGTATTAAGAATCAAGTGTATGTAAACTTTCGAACAGGGTCATTTTTTTATCAATTCAACTATTATTTTCTCTTGTTACCTATGTAAATGTCTTTTGTCTGAAATATCTTGTTATGAGTGTATGATCCCTCTTATTTTGCTATAATAATTAACATTTTGCAGATTCTGCAAGGTGTATAAACTTTTGACTTCAACTGCGTATATTGCATATTGTCTGAAAAATCCGCAGGAGAGCGTTTCTGTAGTAAACACAGGTCTGATTGATTTGCAAGTCAAAGCCGCCTACAATGGCAGCGATGAACAATGTGTGCTTGTGAGTGAGATAGAGCTGCTGTTTGGCGGGAGGAAGCCGCTCTGGTACATTAGAGGACGGCCTGTGCCAATACAAATCTCATCCGGCGGTTCAGCGTGTACCGCGCCTGCTCGCTATTCACCTCACACCCCGTTCAACCTGATTCAGCTCAAGTGCCTTGTTTGCTTCCACCTTTTTTGGAGGAAAATGATATGGAAGTGCTCGATGCGTCTGTTCAGCTTTAAAAAATGTTTAGAAAACGAGTTAAAAGATGAAATTATTTTATGTAGAATACATTCAAACCTGTTGATGAGTTTGTTTCCTCATCAGATTTGAAGAAATGTAGCATTACATCATTTGCTTACCAGTGGATCCATCGGAGTGAATGGGTGCCGTCAGAACGAGAGTGTAAATGGTTGATAAAAACATCACAATAGCTCCTTCCTTGTGGTTTAATTGTGAATTATGATGTTTTTATCAGCTGTTTGGACTCTCATTCCGACGGCACCCATTCACTTTAGAGGGTGCATTGGTGAGCAAGTGATGTAATGCTAAATTTTGGGTGATCTGCTCCTTTAAGACTGACGTTAAGATTATCTGGTGACCGTTTGGCTTTGTAAGTATGTCATTTGTACGTCTCTTATGAGTGATATCATAACTGCATTGGTATAGATGAGGTCAGGTTCTGCAATAAGATCGGCAGCGTCCGGCCCAAATAAAGGTCCACGTTGGTAAGCATGCGTGCGCTTTTTTGTCATGTGAGAGGTGAAAGTGTAGTCGGCTGTAATGTCAAAGCGAGACCCCATTTCTGGAGCGTGATGCAATGCTGCTGTGTTTGGGCAGGCGCTGAGGCGAGCGAGTCTATAACCCTACAGCGAGATTCCAGATCCCCGAGGATACAGGCGCTCTCCGGCGTGCCAAATCAACACAACCTCTGTGCGTTCGCTTGTTTAGCCTGACGCTCGTGTTTTCTTGCTCCTCCAAGGAATTCTGTTTGTCCGCAGATAATAAAGGGAAACGGTTTGTGTTCCAGGTGGACGGTTTTTGACTTTGTTTTGCACTTAGTTCCAGACGGAGCTTTACTACATAGGTGTGTTCTTCGATTTTTATTTCGTTTCAAGACGACATGAATGCAAATTCTGTTTTAAGTCTGGCATGGTTATGTCTTCTGATAACAGTTAGTCAAGATGGTGAAATAACAACAATAGTAGTAGTGGTAATAATAATATTAATAATAATAATAATTAATATTATTATTTGTAGTAGTATTTTTATTACTGTAATAATAATGTGGGTAATTTTTTTTTCTAATAGTAATTGTAATACTGTATTGCCTTAATATTTTGTAATAAATTACACAAAATATTACACAATTAAAAAAATATATGTAATATATATAATTTATTCTTATTCTACATTTATTTATTTATGAATAATAGTTATAATGATAAATAATAATAATAATCTTTATTATTATTATTATTATTATTATTATTAGTAGTAGTAGTAGTAGTATTTTTTTATTATTACAATAATATAATAATTTCGGAAATAGTAATATTATGGTTTATCTATAAATGTTTTTGTTGTTGGTAATAAAATATTAACATAATATTTTATAATAAATTGCACACAAATACAGTATTAAACATTTTTGAGAAATTTCATAGTACATAATATATTTTTATTATTCTACATTTATTTATTTCTAATAATTAATAATAGTAGGACTAATAGTAGTAGTAGTAGTGTTTTATTTTGTTTATTTTTATAGTAATAAAGTGGGTAATAATAATATTATGACAATATTTAAATGTTTATTATTGTTATTGGTAATATATGAAATATTGTCATAATTTGTAATAAATTACAAAAAATACACATTAAAATATTGTTTAATAATATATTATATTTTTTCTTCTTCTTTTTATTTATTATTTATTGTAATTTTTTTGTTATATTACTACAGTAATATAATAATGTGGGAATCATCATCATCATTATTATTATTATTATTATTATTATTATTAATATTTAAATGTTTTTATTATTGTTGTTATTAGAAATCTATAAAATATTATCATAATAGTTTATAATAAATTACACAAATATTTACACATAAATTCATTACATAATATTATGTATTTCTTATTTTTCTTTATTTATAATAATAATAATAATAAAGTAATAGTAGTAGCAGTAGTATATATATATTTTATTATTACAGTAATATAATAATGTGGGTAATATTATTATTATTATTATTATTATTATTATTATTATTATTGACATTATATTATGGACCATATTTAAATGTTTTTATTATTATTATTGTTAAGTCATATTTTATAATAAATCACACCAAAATATTAAATGTCATTACATAATATTATGTATAATAATAATAATAGTAGTAGTAGCAGTGGTATTTTTTTTATATTAAAACCGTAATATAATAATATGGGTAATTTTAATTATGGTCCAAAATATTATTATTATTATTGTTATTAGTAATATATAAAATATAATTATAATAATATTACACAAAACATCATTACATAATATAATGTATTTATTCTTATTCTTTATTTTTTTATTTACATATAATTATTTTATGCTATCTTTTATGTTATTCTACCTTGTGCTATTTATGTATTTACTTATTGTATTTATTAATAGTAATGATAATGTTTAATTATTACAGGGACTAATAATATTATGCATATAAATGTTTAGATTGTGTATATAAATGTTTTTTATTAATAGTAGTAAAAGTATATTAAAAAATATTTTATCTATATTTATTCATAATATTTATATATTGTCATTCTAACTTGTGATATTCATTTCTTTGTTTTTTCGTTTATTTATTAAGTATTATTGTTAACTATTACACGCATTAATACTATAGTGGACTATATTTAAATGTCTTTATTGGTGTTAGTAGTATATTAAAAGATTATTTATTCTTTTCTTATTTATTTATTTATTAATATCAATAAATTAGCATTTTTTAAAATGTTATTAATGTGATTCTACCTTGTAAATGTATTTATTCATTTATTTATTTATTTATTTATTTCCTTTTTGCTCACGTCATGCTAACAAACAGCTAAATAATTCTTTATTATACTTTATTTATTATTTTAATATCAGGTCAGGTACATAGCACCCACTTTCAACCATTTAATCAATTCTTAATAGATAAACCCGAGGAAATATGATTGCAAATGTTGGTTTATGTTGCCACTAAAATGCATTTGCGTTGAATCAAAAGTGAAAACGTCCAGCGCATGAATTATCATGGCAAAAGCGCAAGTCCTTGATCCATTCATGAACACAGTAAACATTGTTTTGTGTGTAAGCAGGCATTTTAAGTCGAGCCGGTGGATGCAGAGGTGAGCTTGAGTGCAAAGATAAAATCAGAGCAGGTGCTTCTGTAAGCGGCGCTTTCCATTCTTAGCTAGACGAGAGAGAAAAAACCCTCAACGTGCTTGAAGTATCAAGCAAATGTTTAGTGTTTGCTTCATTTGTTGCCCGGGGAACGTTTATTTCCTTTGAACAAAAGAAAGCCCTCATTTCTTCTAATACTTTTAGATAAATATCTCGGTCCTCGTGTAGCAACGGCATTAAAGTTGGTGCTTTTTTTCCTCCATAAAAACGTCACGAAGGCAAACAGTGGAAGCGTGAGGCGGAGGGTCCGACAGAAGACAGTACAAACAGGAGATGTGCTGTTCAGATAAGTCCTATCTTCTCCTCTGGCACAGCGTGTTCTGTTATTGTGAGCGTCGTTCTGTTGCGCCGACAGCGGCTCTTGCGCAACCGGGACGTTTTCAGGTCAAAGTTCAGCGCTTTTTCGGTTGTCATAGCCATTTTGTTCTCCTGCGGTGACGTCAGAGCGTCACTTTTTGTCTGGATCAATCAATCGCTTTGAGTTAAACGGACAAGAGTGGCTTTTTTGGTTTTCTAGTTTTTACATTTGCTGCTTAAATGTGTTTTAATGTTGTGTTTATTGGGATGTAATGTAATATTATAGCAATAATTAACAGAAACCCATATATGATAAATCTTTAGTGTGATTTCAGAGTGTTTTCTTAAATATTTTTATTAATTTTATTTAATAATTAAAATGTAAATTTATTTAATAATTTTAAAAATAACAATGATAATAATAAAGAGTAAAAATAATGTTGTTATTCTTCTTTCTAGTGCTAGTGGTATATTATTTTATACAATAAAACTTTGTTTTTAAATAAAAACTGTGATTATTATCATTGTTATTATTATTGGTTATTAGTGTTATTATTAATAGTAGTATATCAAAATAACAATATGTATTGTTTTAGTAGTAGTAGTGTTAATATTGCATAATATTTTAAGCTAAAAAATAATGTAAACATTATTATTGTTAGTAGTAGTAGTAGTAGTGTGGTATATTTTGTTTTACAGCAATACATTTTGTAAAAATAATAACTATGATCATTATTATTATTATTTATTAATGTTAATAATATATAATAATGGTATGTATTAGTAGTAGTAATACTATTAATATAAAGTAAAAATAATGTTACTTATTTTATAGTAGTAGTGGTATATTTTGTTACACAATAATAATTTATTTTAAGAATAAAGAATAATATTAAACATTATTATTATTATTATTACTATTATTATTATTATTGTTATTATCATTGTTATTGTTGTTGTTGTTGTTATTATATAATATTATGTATTATTATTACTAGTGGTAGTAATATTGCGTAATATTTTAAAGTAAAAATGATGTAAATGTTTGTTTAATTTTAGTAGTAGTGGTATATTATTTTTATAACGTAATACTTTATTTTAAAATAACTGATCATTATTGTTATTAATAGTTAGTAATAGTAGTATATAATATTAACTATGTATTGTTCATTATTATTATTATTATTAATAGTCATAGTAGTAGTAGTAATGTAATGTAAAAATGTTTTTAAATATTATTTATTTATTTATTTATAGTACTGGTATATTGTTATACAATAATATTTTTAAGTAGTAGTATATAATAATAATAATAATAATAATAATAATAATAATGTTACATTTTTGTAATTTATTATTAGTAGTAGTATTAATATTGCATAATAATTTTAAATGAAAATGTGAATGTTGTTATTAATATTATTATTATTGCTATTTATTCATGATTTATTTTAAGTAGTAGTGGTATATTTTGTTCAACAATAATACTTTATTTTAAATAACTATTATTATTATTAATGTTGTTATTAATAGTAGTATATAATATTAATAATAATAATAATAATAATAATAATAACAACAACATGTATTTATTATATTTAGTAGTAGTAGTAGTAGTAGTAGTGGTGGTAATTTAATATTAAAATAACGTAAATATTTATTTATTTATAGTAGTATAGTGATATTGTTATACAATAATACTCCTTTAAAATAATAAATATGATATTATTATTTAATTGTAGTATATAATAATAACCATATGTAATGTTTATTATTGGTAGTATTAATATTAATATTGCATAATAATTTAGTGAAAAAATGAAAATGTGAATGTTGTTATTTATTTATTTTAAGTAGTAGTGGTATATTATAGTGTTAAATAATAATACTTTATTTTAAATAACAATTATTATTATTATTATTATTACTTTTGTATTATTATTAATGATAATGTTGTTATTAATAGTATTATTATAATAATAACAACTATGTATTATTAGTGGTAGTAGTAGTATTATTAGGAATACCTCACTGTTTTAATAAAGCATTATTAGAATTATTATTATTATTACTAAATAATGTATAAAGAATTAACAATATAAATCATTATTTATTATAAGTAGTTGTGCCAATATTTTTAATTTATTATTTAATATAATATATATGCATTATATAAATTATACAAATATTTATTATTATTAATTTATCAACATGTTATTATTTTTAATAATAATAATAAATATTTATTATCATTTTTGTTGTTACTTTTACTATTATTATTATTATTATTATTATTACATTAAATTATATGAATTTTTTACCTTGTACTAAGGAGGTAGTACAATCAGTGGTGTATTCGTGAGTGTTAGCTTTCCTAGAAAAGGAGGCGGAAAAAAAATAGCCGGAAAAACAGAAGGAAAAATGCGGCGCTCTACAAGCGCTGACGTCCAGTCATAAATCTCCCGACACATTCGCCTCGGCAAAGATAACCGGGTTCAGTGAGTTTAAGGAAGCTGAGGCTGGGGTTCTTGTGTTCATGCTCCAGGTAAAAAAATCTGGAAGACGCTTGATATCGAATCTCCTGATCTTCAATCTGACATTGACAGAGAGACCCGTAACAGTTTATCAGTTTATGTACTTATTTGGTTTTTCCAAGCATTTCAAACCAAAACGATGACACTTAATCAGATTGAATTAGATTTAAAATGATTCCCAAGAACACTTTGCGGTCAAACTTGTGCTTCGTCCATTCGAATCCATAACTCTGGTGCGTAAATCCATGCGTGGGTCGAGCTGAAGTGTCGCGTGATGCCTGCGGACAGGTGGACGCTTTAGCATCCGCTGTTAGACGAAACGGTTTTCTGAGTATCAGCACCTCGGAAGTGCCCGAGGGTAAGTGTGCTTTTCCTAACCGTCTATGAGTGGGTCATTCACATCCCACCTCGGAGTAAAGAGGCCTTTAGCGAGACAGATAAGGAGCCGTGAGGATTCTCTTTCTCCCACTTTACTGCTCTTTTCCCCACTGTATCCGACACTCGTTTCACAGAGGAATAGCTGGGGATCGTCTGCACAGCTTGAGCAAGCGATGGCTTTTTTTTTTTTTTTTTTTTTTGTGGTGCTTCTCAGAATTTCTCAGAAAAAATCTCCAGGCTCCTCTTCTGACAGAATGGGAGTCGCTTGTAGCACTTGATTTGATTTTCTTTAGCAGGCGAACTCGGTGGTTGCTGTCAGTCAGAGAGCCTTATATCAAGGCCCAGATGAAATTTGATTCGTTGGCGGGTGGAGAGGGACGAGGTGGGGGATTCGCCTAACTTTAGCGATGTAGCATGGACAACTGCTTCTGGGATGCTTCAGCGAGCCACAGTGTGGCTTGTATAAACGCAAGCATTGACTAAAGTGTCCACGAACCACTCCAGTAGCCGTGCTGGAGCCAAGCTGTTGACGTGTACAGTATGTGGTAAGAGATTTATTCATCATACAGTGTAGATTGCTTCACTAGCCTTATGCTGGAGCTGGTTTCGTGCATGTAAATAATTAAATAAATTAGTACAATAATGATAATATCATGTATCGCGATCTTGCTGGCTGACTATAGGACCAACAGTACTGTAGCCTATTATTTACTCACCCTCCATTATAAAAAGTGCCTCACATGGCTCCGGAGGGGTCAGTAAAAACCTCCTTTAGCGATCCGATGTGTTTTTTTGTAAGAAAAATATCCATATTTAAAACTTAAGAATCAGTTTAATCTAGCTTGCACAGTTGTACACGGAACTTGCTGCTTTGGGAAGGGGCGTGGCAGTATTGAAACGCTGTCTAAGCTGTTCACCAATCGCAACGCAGTGGGACTGCTAACCAATCACAACACATTTAGTTTTTCGGAAGGCGGACCTTCATCAAACCCGGAACTTATCGAGCCATTTGTGCCAGCCTAGGGAGAAAGCTATTCTGCCCTCCAAAGGCAAAGCGCCGTAACTACACATTTGGTCAAAATTGACTTAAGGCTTAAAATGGACTTTGTGACAACTGTTTTGTTTTGTGGCAAAGTCTCCTGGTTCAATTTTGTCCCTTTTCAGAGAAACGTTCAGAGAAGCGAGAGTGTCAACATGTTTACCTAGCTGTTGTAAAAACTTTAAAGGCATTTTTCTTAGTTTCAGTGTTCGCGTAGTTACTGCACTTTGCCTTTGGAGGGCAGTATTATAACAATGTAAATTATATGAAAAAGAATGCATTTTTCGAGCCACTGAGAATGAGAGCATGTTCTAGTGCACCCCCAAAACAAAATAAAGACCTTGTGAACGAGCATAATACGACCTCTTTAAAAATTGTATTAGCCTAGAATGAACAAAGAGACCGAATTTGTTGAGTCTGTACGATTGCGGTTACAATTGTTTGTTTTTTCGAATGACATGGTCAGTTTTTGAAAAAATATGGTAAAATGTGTAAATCAGAGCTAAAAATAATGTTTTTGTTAGGATTATCAAATTAGCCTATTGTCTACTTTGTTGTTGTTTTGCTTACATTGAAATACATTGATCATTTCAATTTTCAGTCCTTTTTTAAATAATTTATTACATGTATTATTTAGCGCTGAATTTAAATCTAAAAAAGAAAAATATTTATTCAAAATGATTAACTTTAGTTTTGTGAGTGTCAGTAACCCTCACTAAAATCACATTCTAGGAACTTTATGGTCCAGCGGTGACTTCTCTCCAGTTTTAACCAGTAATCTTACAGTTATGAAGGTAAAATCTGTGGTTTTTGCACAAAGCCCCCTTGATCGAGGAGCCGAGGAGGCGAAGCATGATCCCCCTCGCTCAGAGATCGGCTTGCACATGAACACGGGGGTTTTAGTTACCCGTGTGCTTGAACTCTGACACAGATACTTTCTCGCCGTATAGGCCTCTGAGGTCGTCCGACCCATCCGCACCACTGAAACGCTGGCTCGTGCGACACCCTCGAGTGTTTGTGACCGTTTGTGTATGTAAAGGGGAAGTGAATGTGTTAACTGTGTTTTGCAGTTTGTGTATGCGTGTGCCTGCAGGTAAAGAGTGTATGTTGTGTCCGGACAGGAAGTATGAGGCCCTCTGGCAGCAACCAACTGCTGCATGAGGCATAAATGCATTCTACTATGCAGCCGCATACATGGGTCCAGAGTTAACTTGCGTCAAGCATCAAATGGAAGTAAAAACATTTTTTTATTAAATAATAATGTTAAGAATATTGAATAATATATGTATAATAATAATAATTTTAAACATAAGTTAATTGTCAAGCAAAAAATATTACATCAAATGTAATGTATATGCATACAATAAACATTACATAAAATATATGTAAGCATTGTATTATGTAGAAGATGATTTGCATCAAGCATCAGATGCAAGTACAATATTTTTTTTATTTGTTAAAGATGGATTAAATTAAATATGGATGGATGGATAGATTGTAAATGATGGATGGATGGTAGATGAATGAATGGATGGTAGAAAGATGGATGAATGAATGGATTGTAGATGGTAGATGGGTGGATGGATGAATGAATGGATGGATTGTAGATGGATGAATAAATTATGGATGGATGGATAGATGGTAGAAGGATGGATGGATGGATGGATTGTAGATGGACAGATGGTAGATAGATGATGGATGGATGATAGATGGATTGTAGATGGATGGATGGTAGATAAATAGATGGATGGATTGTAGATGGACAGATGGTAGATAGATGATGGATGGATGATAGATGGATTGTAGATGGATGGATGGTAGATAAATTGATGGATGGATTGTAGATGGATGGATGGTAGATAAATAGATGTATAGATGGTAGAAGGATAGATGGATGGATGGATTGTAGATGGAAAGATGGTAGAGAGATGGATGGTGGATGGATGGATGGATAGATGGATGGATGTAAAGATGGCTTGATGGATTGTAGTTGGTAGATGGATGGATAGATGATCGATGGATGGATGGTAGGTGGGTAAATGGATGGATTGTAGATGGATAGATGATTGATAGATGGTAGATGGATGGATAGATTGTAGATGGATAATTGGATGGATGATGGATAAATATGGTCGATGGATGGATGATGGATGGATAGATGAATGGATGGATAGATAGATGGATTGTAGATGGATAGATAGATAATCAATGCATGATAGATGGAAGGTAGACAAATAGATGGATGGTAGATGAATAGATGGATGGATGATGGATGTATAGATGGTAGATGGATGGATAGATAGATTGTAGATGGATAATTGGATGGATAGATGATGGTAGATGAATGGGTGGATGGTGGATGGATGGATAGATAAATGGTAGATGGATAGATAGATAGATAGATGATGGATGTATAGTTGGTAGATGGATGGATAGATTGTAGATGGATAATTGGACGTATAGGTGGATGATAAATAGATATGGTAGAAGGATGGGACGGATGGATAGGTGATATGGATGGATGGTAGATGGATGGATAGATGATGGATGGATGGATAGATGAATGGATGGATGTGTAGATAGATGGATGATGGATGGATAGATGATAGATGGATGGATGGATTGTAGATGGATAGATAGATAATCAATGCATGATAGATGGAAGGTAGATGAATAGATGGATGTAGATGAATGGATAGATTGTAGATGGATAACTGGACGGATAGATGGATGATAAATAGATATGGTAGAAGGATGGGACGGATGGATAGGTGATATGGATGGATGGTAGATGGATAAATAGATGGTAGATGGATGGATAGATGATGGATGGATGGATAGATAGATGATGGATGGATGGATAGATGAATGGATGGATGGATTGTAGATGGATAGATAGATAATCAGTGCATGATAGATGGAAGGTAGATGAATAGATGGATGTAGATGAATGGATAGATTGTAGATGGATAATTGGATGGATAGATAGATGATGGTAGATGAATGGGTGGATGGTGGATGGATGGATAGATAAATGGTAGATGGATAGATAGATAGATGGATGATGGTAGAAGGATAGATATATGAATGTTGGATGGATAGATGGTAAATGGAAGGATGGATAGATGGATGGATGAGGATGGATGAATAATAGATTTGTGGATGGATAGATTTTTTAAAAATTCAGTCCGGTGGTGTGTGTTTTGATTACGATGTACAGATAGTGTTGGATAGTGTGTGTGTGTGTGTGTGTGTGTGTGTGTGTGTGTGTGAGACTGCAGTCGACTACCAACTACGCCAACCTCCATTCATTAGCTGGACAGGAAGCCCTGAGGGAGACGGAGCAGCTCGTGTCCTCGCCGTTATCAATGGCAGTGTTTCTACGGCCCACATTTGCATAGCGCCGCTGACACGCCGTTCTCACAGCCCGTCCTCTCTCTCTCTCTCTCGTCCAGCGCTCGCCCGCTCCCGCTGTCTCGTGCCCTTCAGAGAATGGAGAGGAAGAGCCTCGGGGACCGTTTCAGAAACTAGATCCTTCTGACACGCATGTAAACATAGGAAATAACCCAGAGTGAACGCATTTGCATGTGGCTAATGACAGCAATGCAAACAAATCTCAGCTCATCACTGGTGCATAGGGTCGGGTGCTTTTATGTAAATAATCACATGAATTTTGATCTAGTTGGGGTGGGGAGAAAAAGATTATTTATTTATGCTCAAAAAGGCTGCCTTTATTTATTCAGAAATAATGTTAAAAAGTAATATTGTGAGTTTGTTTGAAATCTAAATCTTTTGTAACTATACTTCGATATTATCTTACTGTATCATCTTTAAATATAACTGATATGTCTTAACACTATAAATGTCACTTTTGATCAATTTAATGCGTTCTTGCTGAATAGAAGTATTAAAATTGAAGTTTTAATGCAACATTATTGCTTTATTATAGTATGGCTTTTAAAAATAATATAATTTTATTTATTTTTTTGATAATTTATTTAACAAAAAGTTGTTTTTAATATCTTAGAACCATTTTTTTTAAATTAAATTTAACCCTGTTGGCACCTTATTTATTTATTGTTTGTTTGTTTGTTTACATTTATATTATTATTTCATATTATTTTTGTTTGTTTGTTTGTTTTAGTGATACAAAAAGTTGTTTAATATCTAAGAACCTGATTGTTTTTATTATATTTAACTCTGTTGGCCCCTAATTAATTAATACATTTATTTATTTATTTATTGTTTATATTTATATTATTAATTTAATTTTTATTTGTTTGTTTGTTTTTAGTGATGCAAAAAGGTTAATATCTAAAAACCTGATTATTTATTTATTTATTTATTTATTATATTTAAATATATATATATATATATATATATATGTATATATATG
Source organism: Garra rufa (assembly GCF_049309525.1). NCBI lineage: Eukaryota > Metazoa > Chordata > Actinopteri > Cypriniformes > Cyprinidae > Garra > Garra rufa. The sequence goes on along the minus strand of NC_133367.1, from coordinate 19,327,887 downwards.
TGTATGTGTATGTAAAATTTTTGTTTGTTTGTTTGTTTGTTTGTTTGTTTGTTTAAGCGATACAAAAAGTCGTTTAATATTTAAGAACCTGATTATTTTTTACTAAATTAACTCTGTTGGCCCCTCATTAATTCCTTATTAATTTATTATTTATATTGTATACGGTTTATATTTATATTATTAATTTTCTTTTTATTTGTTTGTTTTAGTGATACAAAAAAATTATATCTAAGAACCTGATTATTTTTTGCTAAATTAATTCTGTTGGGCCCTAATTTATTTATTTTATTGTTTATATATTTTTATTTATCTATTTATATTATACATTAATATTTTTATTTATTTATACATTTATATTATATATTGTTTATATTTATATTATTAATATGATTTTTATTTGTTTGTTTTTTTATTATTTATTTATATATTTGTATTTATATATTTATATTATACATTATTATTTTTATTTATGTTATATATTGTCTATATTTATATTATTAATTAACATTATTTTTATTTTCTTATTTGTTTCTTTTAGTGATACAAGAAGTTGTTTAATATCTAAGAACCTGATTATTTTGAGTAAATTTAACTCTGTTTGCCCCTAATTTATTCATTTTGTTGCTTATATTCATATATTTTTATATATATTATATTGTTTATATTTATTTATTTATTTATTTATTTATTTTTTTAGTGATACAAAAAGTTGTTTAATATCTAAGAGCCTGATTTTTTTGTATTAAATTCAACTGTTTGCTTATAATTTATTTATTTATTTTATTATCATTATATATCATTTATATTTGTGATTAATTAATTATTTGTTTATTTTAGTAATACAAAAAGTTGTTTACTCTCCAAAAACTGTCATATAAAAAAATTAAATTATTAAAGTATATAACAATGTTTTCTAACATTTATATAATAGAAATAATATAATTTTGTTTTGTAAATTAAAATATATAAATATTACAATGTTTTAAATTTCAATTAATTTAAATAATTTAAATTTAAATGTTTATAAATTTAAGTTACAAAACAAAATTGATATTTCGATTTTCTTTTTATATTATTGTTGCCAATAATATTTAGTTGAATTAACATTGAATTGTTTTTGTTTTTTATTTGTTTCGCACATTAACTAAATATTGCTTCATATTTTTAACAGCTAAGAACCTGAGAAAGTTGAATCGTTTCCAAATGAATTTTCCTCTCTGAGCGCCTCGAGCGCACAAAACAGTTTCTCCAGAAGCGTTGAGCGTTGTATGAGTTGTATTAATAACTGAGGAGGGTCGAGGACACGTGGCTGCTCCTGTTTTCAGGGTTGCCAGGCAACAGTGAGGCGGCTGCGATGAAGAGCGAGTGTCTGAAGGCATGCGTGTTCACATGAGGAGAAACCGCTCCAATATACAAATACACACTGACAGCGAATCTGGCATCTTCCTGACGTTTGCAGAACATTCTTGGAATTGTTTCCTGTCTTTGATATCCGTGGAAGCGCGAGACTCCGCAACTGAGTCTGGAGGGAGCTGTGCATGGATTGGATCGGAGATGGTTATTAGGTACAGTGCATAATTGGATGGTCTACTCAGAACCTGTGCCAAAATGGGACGGTTGGCATTTACAAATTGTATTATATTTTGGCTAATTTGACCAATTTCAGCTACCAGAACATTTTACCATTTAAAGTCTTTTCCAAAGAATTCCTTACAATTTTGTGCATTATGGATTTCAATCTGGCAACATTTCCCAGAGATGTCTGACCTTTCTAGGTATTCTCCAGGTGATTTTATTGTCTGAAGCTTCCTATATCTGGCTTTTTTTTCATAAAAGGATATATATGTATAGGTATTTATTTTTTTACTATATTTAGCAATATTTTTTTGTATTTTTTATCAATATTTATTAATAGTAAATGTTAAAAAATATATAATGATAATAATAAATAATACATAATCCTTTGCATTCTAATTGTGTACATTTGTCAAAAATATAAATAATTTAAAATTTAAATAACGTCAAATATAAGTCATTTGTAATTTTATATAAAAAACAAATAATATCAAGTATATAAATAAAAGTAACACTGTTAATAATTATATTCAATTCTGTGTTATTTAATCGATTATTTAATTGAAACTCTTCAAATGTTGGCAAGAAATTAAATTATATATAGTCTAAAATATTTCTATCACTATTTTTGGTACATTGTATTTTAATTATATAAATTTGTAAAAAAAATATATATGTAAAATGTAAAAACATGTAATTTTTTTTAATTAGACAATTTTATTTATTTACCAATATTCGAGCAATATTTTAATATTATTTTTGTTATTATACTAATAGTAAATAACAAATATATAAATAAGTGTAAGAATATTAATCAATAAAAAAAAAAAATATATATATATATATATATATATATTTTTTTTTTTTATTGATTAATATTCTACACTGAATTGAATATATATATATATTCAGTGTTATTTAATTGATAAACTCGTAAAAATTAGGAAATAAAAGGAAATTAAATTATATATAGTCCAAAAATAATTATATCACTATTTTTGGTACATTGTATTTTAATTATATAAATTTGTAAAAAATATATATGTAAAATGTAAAAACATGTAATTTTTTTTTATTATACAATTTTATATATATATATATATATATATATATATATATATATATATATATATATATATATATATTCAGTGTTATTTAATTGATAAACTCGTAAAAATGAGGAAATAAAAGGAAATTAAATTATATATAGTCCAAAAATAATTATATCACTATTTGACTTTTGCATTCTTACATTTATTATTATTATTTGTAATATTACATGATTTTTTTTATGAAAATAAAATAATAATAAATTGTATGTAATTGATAAACTCTTCAAATATTGGCAAGAAATTAAATTACATATTGTCCAAAATATTTCCATCACTGTTTTTGACTTTTGCATTCTTATTATTTAATATAATATATATAATGTATAGCATTTAATATTATATGTAATATTATATGAAAATGTTTAAAGACAAAAATTTTTTTGATAAAAATAAAAGATGAATGGATGGACTAATGGGGAAAAAATATATATATAATTGTTTTAATTTACAAATTTTAAGCAATATTTTAATAGTGTTTTGCTAAATAATACTTACTAATAGTAAATAATAACAAATAAACATAAAAATGCTATAAAACAAAAATAAAATACAAAAATATATCAAATGTGTTTAGTGTTATTTAATAGAATATTGTCAATAGAATATATAAATAATAGAATATCTTCAAATATTGGCAAAAAATATTTGTTGTTATATATTACATGGAAAATGTTTATAAAATATGTTTTCTTAAAATATATGCATTTTAATTAGTCTTATAAAATGTTAAAAAATAATTATAATTATATGCAAATTTATTCAGTGTTATTTAATTGATAAAATCATCAAATATTGGCAAGAAAATAAATTATACATAGTCTAAAATATTTCTATCACTATTTTTGGCTTTTGTATTTTTTTTTTTCATTTCATCATTATATATAATATTACATGAAAAATATACAATATAAAAAACATATCTACAATTTATATTAAATGTGTGTGTTAGTGTTGGGCGATATGCTCAATTTTCATATCGCCCTATCGTCAGCCTGAGAGATCGCCGATACACGATACTATCGTGCTAATTTAATTAATTATCTATGTACTAAATTCCTTATTCGTTTTGTAAAGGTAGACTTTGCTATTGGCATATGATTAAGTTGTGCGTGTACAGAGCGTTGACTGTAATTCTGCCGGAGTTGTTCAAGTAACTTTCGGTTTCATTCTCTGCTATCGTCAGTGAGTGAGTTGTAAATGTGCGTGCCAGAATGTAAATGAATGAATCTTTCTTTACCCGTCATATTGCGATAATGTTACCGCTGTATGTCAGACCGTTGTCGTCAGGTGATGTTGTAGTTCAGTTCATATTGGATGCGGAGAAGTGATGCGCGCGTAATTCACGTGCATATGTTTAGCGCCATATGATCGCATCGTAATTCTAATTAACGCCTATAGACGTTACTGAGATGAATGTTTATGTTTACTATATACAGACTGATTATGATACATCTTAATTCAGCCTGAACCACGTTTTACTACCTCTGTTATCCTAATGACTGCAATGCTAATATAATATAACACTCCTGTTAGTATCAGTTAATCTATCACCGTACTGTATGAGGAAAATCTCCCATTTTCACTGCACGCGGTGTGTTAAGGCGACGTGGCCTCTCTATGCTTGTGTTTATACCACGGCAAGTTTCTGAAGCATCCTAGAACAGACTCTCTGTGCTGCATTGCTAAAGTTAAGTTCTTTGTTGACGGATAATAATAATAATCGTCTAACTATCGTCAAAGGCATCAGCAACAGGCGATATCTCTGACTATCGTCGATACACGATACTATCGTCTATCGGCACAACCCTAGTGTGTGTGTGTGTATATATATATATATATATATATATATATATATATATATATATATTTTTTTTTTTATTATTATATAACATTAGTAATTATATACATTTATATTTATATAATGAATAAAAAATGTTTGTTTGTTTGTTTGTTTTTTGTATGTTAAATATTGTATAAAATAAGAATGCATATTATTTCATCAATTTTGTGAGTAATTATCGCCATTGGCATCGGCCATTAAAAAGCCAAGACAGGCTTTCCGACAGCTTTCCAAAAATAAGTATTGAAATAAAAAAAGCCTTTTAATGAGCGTATTGGGGCGTTTGTAATTGTTAATGAGCGTCAGCACGTGCGGACCAGAGAGCAAAATAAGTAGCTAGAAGCTCCCTGAAGGCAAGAGTTTAATGAATTGAGGAAAGGAGGAGGCATTGCATAACTTGTTTGTGAGCAAAACAAGCCCTCCCTCCTCGCGGGTGACAGAGCGGATTGTTTTCAACCCTCACAAGTGTCACATAACCGTCATTGCCAGTTCAGAACAGTTTCCTCACCGTTCCCCATCATACCAGTTGTGTTTTGGCAGAGCGACCAAATGCCGAGTTCCACTTGCTTGACAACCTGGCCTTTCGATTGTCGGATCGCTCTCGAAGTGTTTGACTAAGTCAGTTGTTCCCCTTTCAATCCAATGACTCAATCAGTCACGAACTGTGTTGATGTCACGGTCAAAGTTTGATCGACGCTCCGACACAAAAGCAAAAGCATGGAGCCATTTATGGAGGTCATGTGATCCGTCATAACCTACCTATTGTTTAACCCTGAGATCATTTACAAGGGCGTCTCCGTATTTGCCGAGGCCGTGGCTCTTGGGTTACCGGCGGTCGTCGTGCCACATGAAGCAACGTGTTTGTACTCGAAGCAAGAAACATGTTGCCACAGCCGTTACTGTGAATATATATCGGCTGTCCGTTCGTAATTAGGCAATGGTAAATGAATGCAGCATGTTGCTGTCAGAGATTCCCCTCCAGCTTGTTTTTCCCAGGCTGTTGTTATTGTTGTTGTTGTCGTTTCCACTTTGCTGTACATCTGGACGCCTGGTGCCTCCATCATAAAATCCCTGCAGCTGGAGAGTGACGAATGGAAGAACCCAGAGCTCTGGCTTCGCCCGAACGCTCGTCCCCCCCAAGCGTTGGGCCACGGTCGGTGGGTAGTTTTTTGATCACGGGCCCTTTGATCAAAGCGTGAGGCTTCCCTGAGAGTACCGACCAGCTGTGGACGCTCCCACAGCGAGCACTGACTCAGCTCTGAAGGTTTCGGGTCAAAGGATCTGCGCTAACCCATCGCCACAAACTTTCCAACATTCTCTGCTTCCCTAAACATGCCAAACTCTTGTGATTTCTTGCTGTATCTGCAGCTATGTCTATGTTCAGCATTTACAAGGTCAGGCTCGTCAAGAACTTGGACTGAGTTCAGAGTTTGGTTTTCGTGTTCACATTTAAACCGAATTGCAAACCGCTTTGAGACTCCTTTAGGAAAACAAACTCTTTAACTTGGTTATAAAGGGACAGTTTACCCAAAAATGAAAATATTGTAATTTCTGTTCTTTATATGTCATATATTTCAAAGAGGTTTTATTGTGAAAACGACTCTAACAGCTAAATCACAGCAAAAAATAAAATAAAATAATAATAATAATAATAATAATAATAATAATAATGAAAATATGTAATAGTAAATAATAACATATAATTGTCAAGAACTTGGACTGAGTTTAGAGTTTGTTTGTCGTGTTCACATTTAAACCGAATTGCAAACCGCTTTGAGACTCCTTTAGGAAAACAAACTCTTTAACTTGGTTATAAAGGGACAGTTTACCCAAAAATGAAAATATTGTAATTTCTGTTCTTTATATGTCATATATTTCAAAGAGGTTTTATTGTGAAAACGAATCTAACAGCCAAATCACAGCAAAAAAAAAAATATATATAATAATAATAATAATAATAATGACAATATGTAATAGTAAATAATAACATAATTGTCAAGAACTTGGACTGAGTTTAGAGTTTGTTTGTCGTGTTCACATTTAAACCGAATTGCAAACTGCTTTGAGACTTACTTGGGAAAACAAACTCTTAAGCTTGGTTATAAAGGGACAGTTTCCCCAAAAATTTAAATATTGTCACTTTTTTACTTTATATATTGTATATTTCAAAGAGGTTTTATTGTGAAAACAAATCTAATAGCCAAATCACAGCCAAGAAATTAAACAATCGTCAATAATGAAAATATGTAATAGTAAATAATAACATAATTGTCAAGAACTTGGACTGAGTTCAGAGTTTGTTTGTCGTGTTCACATTTAAACTGAATTGCAAACTGCTTTGAGACTTACTTTTGAAAACAAACTCTTAAACTTTATTCTCTTGGTTATAAAGGGATGGTTTACCCAAAAATGAAAATATTGTCTTTTTTTTTTACTTTATATTTTGTGTATTTCAAAGAGGTTTTATTGTGAAAACAAATCCAACAGCCAAATCACAGCTAAAAAATTAAACGATCATCAATTATGAAAATGTTATGGTAAATGATAACATATAATTGTCAAGAACTTGGACTGAGTTCAGAGTTTGTCTTGTTCACATTTAAACCGAATTGCAAACTGCTTTGAGACTCCTTTGAGAAAACAAACTCTTAAACTTTATTCTCTTGCTTATAAAGGGACTGTTTACCCAAAAGTGAAAATATTGTCATTTCTGTACTTTGTATATCTTTTTTTTTTGACAGAAGTTTCAAGGTTTGTTTGTTTTTTGTTGTTGTTTTGTCAGTTGATTAAATATCACCTATTTTGATCAAATATTTTGACAGTTTAAAACTGTTTTGTTTGACACAAAAAAAAAATTCAAGGAGTTATTTGTTTTTGGTTTTGTTTTTTGTCAGAAAGTGTAGATTAAATGTCAACAACAAAGATTTCGACCATTCAAAAATATTTCTTCGATAAAAAATGTAAGGTTTATTTTGATTTTTGTTTGTTTTGAAAAGTGTTTACTAAATGTAACCTATTTTAATCAAAGATTTTGACTAGGGATGCACCGAATATTCGGCCACCGAAAATTTTCGGCCGAAAATGGCCCAAAAATGCATTTTCGGTTTTCGGCCGAAAGACTTTTATCACCGAAACAACACAGCCAAAACAGTGTGTTGACGCAAACAGAAACCGCAGCCTGCACGTGCTTGTCTGAAGCAACACGTCTGCGGTGTGGACGTATTTCAGTATATCTGAGAAAGCCCCACGGATAGCGATTTGCAAAACTTGTAATGCCGAAATTTCAAGAGGGGGTGTGTCTGCAGTCGTGTTTGCAGCCAGTGATGAGAGCAGAGATCGAGACAGATGTAGCTTTCAGTGAGTGAAAAACAATGGTTTTACATTGGTGTTTCGTCGCAATATTTTAAAGATATGTCTTTTCTATGTACTGTATTTTTATAAATATTCATGTTTTAAACCATGGAGGTGAGCCAATGGATATTACACAAGCAACGGGAAAACTGTGCAATATGTTAAAGTGAAAGTAAAAAATTACAGTGCTTTCAGCATCTGACGTGCATTCTCTCAGAGACAATGAATGAGAGACGATTATACTTCATATGCTGATATTAATTTAGTCCCCTAATATTTTTCTTGTGCCCCGAACATGGTTGGAAAAAAATAAAAAGAAACATATTTTGTGTAAGGTTTGTTTTTGAAAGTCGGTTCTTGAAATAAAGCTCTTAATTTTCATTGATGGCTGCAGTGTTATTAGGGGTTAAGAAAGTCTTAATTATGATTTCAGGTGGTCTTAAATGTGGGGACTGAAAGAATTGCGATGAAACTTCAAAAGGCTATTCATTGAATAAATATGAGCGCTGCACATTTCAAAGTCATTTGCTGCGCTGCTTTGTATACTACCATTCTGACAGCGCCTCCTGCTGGAAGAGAAACGCGTAGAGTTGTAAATGTGAACTGATGGATCCACAAGATAATGTTATAAAAATGTAAACAATTTAAACAAAGGCAGTAAAATATATGTGTATGTTATTTAAGTAATATAATACTTGATTGATAATAATTGTTTAAATTAATATAATTGATTTATTCTTTGAAACTTTAATATTCATTTATGCAATTGCAATGCCTTGATTTTAGTAAGATTAGTACACAGTCATAGCCATAAATGTAATGGTACTAATAATTGGCATAATTCTTTCGGTGTCTCGGTTTCGGCCAAGAATTTTCATTTCGGTGCATCCCTAATTTTGACCATTCAAAAAAATTTTGCTCGACGCTAACAATTTCAGATTTTGTTTTGTTTCAGTTGCCAAAATATCAGTTCGTTGTTATTTCTCTTTGTCCGTACAATGTCAGTCTTTGTTTGTACCCAGTGACTCTCACTGTACAGACAAAAGCGGTTAAAGATGGTCTTTTATGGATGAACTATCGCTACAAGTTCATGCGGCTTTAGAGGGGACTGAGTTCGTTTCGAGCATTAACCTAAAAGCCCAAATTCCTGCTTTCTGAGACTCGTCTGGGACTCGATTTGTTGCGTATTAGGATGTTCCATTGTTTACTCTATTTGGCCATCGCCTAAACGACGGCTAGTTTTATGGCTCCCTCACTCCATTTGAGATCGCGCCGGCTCGTTTAAACGGTAATTACGGAGCCAGCCGGACCCGAACACCTGGCCCGCGTGAGGCGCGCGAGCTTGGCCGCGGCTTGTGCAGCTGTGGAGAGTCACCTTGCAGCGAGTCTGGGGGAATTCCCTCCTAAATCAGCCAAGTTTGGGAAGAAAAGCAGCGCAAAACGCTGGATTCTGTCACAGCACCATACTCCACTCCGGACTGTGAGTCAGACCCCGAGAAAACACGCTCTTCTGATCCAATTTAAGGCTGCAGACTCTTGCCGGTTCGCAGTTGTTCCAAGAAAACAAGTAAACATCCCAATCTCTAGCGCTATCGGCGGGATGATCGCAGAAACACGCGGCGGAGCCGTTAGGGGAGGACAAATATTTTTAGATCTTGAAACGGGGGCCATGCGGTTCACAGCCGAGTATTTTTGGCTTATCATATCTCGTTAAAAAAAAATTAGCACTTGTGCTATGATTACCGCTGCCGCCTGTAGCATCTGCGCGTGAGGATTCCCTTAACTTCGGTGTTAATGAAGTTTATGTAAATGAGGCCCGACACAGTTTGTGCATCGTGTGTGATTAGCGTTTGTGTTCATTTGAACAGGTCTTTGCAAATGTATGTTGATTTGATCTTGTTGAAATACGTTTTTACTCCCAGTGCTGTACATTTTTTAAGTCTTTGTGTTAGCACATCTTTTTTTTTTTTATACAGAGCAGTTCACTCTTCTGCATAACAGCCAATGTAGGAGCATTGTTTATACTGGTCTTATAAGTAAACATTTTTTAGTAGTAGCAATGCTTGCTAATATGGATAGGTTACATTTCATCATCTGTTGTTTTAGTTTGTTTTATAGTGTGTTTTCACATTTTCCAAATGTTTTACTGTAAGTGTAAGTTTTACTGACTTAAACTTTAAAATGCTGCGTGTGTGTGTGTGTGTGTGTGTGTGTGTGTGTGTGTGTGTGTGTGTGTGTGAGAGAGAGAGAGAGAAATATTTTTTTCTTAATTTTATTTTTTATCGTGGTAAAACTGTATGTGAAGTTTAATCATAATCATAATATACTGTTTTTTGTTTATTTAGTATTTTTCTGAAATATACTATTTGTTGTTAAACATTATTTTTTAAACATTTGTGATTTGCGAAATTAAATAACAATAATAATTATTTATTTATTTAATAATAATAATAATAATAATAACAAGAATTAACACTATTATTATATAAATAAATTAACAAATTATTATTAGTATTTAAGTGAAAGTTTACAATGAAAATAGATAAATAGATACATTTTTTTTTTTATTCATTGACCAGCAAAATTAATATTTTATTTGAACATTTTATTATATTTTTAAATGTATAAATATTTGTATAAATTATTATTACCGTTGTTGTTGTTGTTATTAAACAATGTAATTAATACAAAATTTAATAATAATAATAATAATAACAATTTTAAGTTGATTTAAATAATAAGTTTATTTATTTTATAAATAAAAAAAATAACAATAACAACAACAACAATGTTACATTCATTAATAAATTATATAATATTAAATTCAATGTATTATTATTAATAAACAGTTTTGTGGCTAAATGTTCTCAGCAAAATTAAATAACAACAATAACAACCACAATAATAATAATAATAATAATAATAATAAAAGTTATATTGTTGTTGTTGTTGTTGTTGTTAAGTTTATTTAATAAATACAAATAATAATGACAATAATAACAACAATAAGTTTACATTTATTAATAAATCATAAAATATATTATTAAATAAAATAATAATAATAATTGTTATTATTGTTGTTGTTGTTGTTGTTGTTGTTATTAAACAATTTTGTGGTGAAATTCTCCAAACAGATTAAATAATAACAATAATAATAATATTATTATCAAGTTTATTGTATAATTGATAACAATAATGGATTTATTAATAAATTTGATATTAAATACAATTTGTAATTATTTAAACTTGGAAAGTTTTATGGTGGAAATCTAAATCATATTTTATTATTTAAATTTTTTAATTAGATAAATATTTGTATATAATAATAATATTATTATTATTATTTTATTATTATTATTACTTTTTAAATCATTATTGTTGTTGTTGTTGTTATTAAAACAATTTTGTGGTGAAATTTTTCCAGCAAAAAAATAATAATAATAATAATAATAATAATAATAATAAAAAAATAAAAGCTATAATAATAATAATAAAAATAATAATGATTATTATTATTATTATTATTATTATGATCATTAAAACTTGGAAAGTTTTACGATGAAAATGTTAATAAATGGATATTTTTATTTTATATATTCAGTGACCAAAATGTACAAATTTTATATCATTATTTTTATTTTTTAATTTTATAAATGTTTGTATGAATGTATTATTTTTCCTATATCATCATTTATTATATTATTACTTACTCAAGTAATAATAAGCTGTTTTTTCTTACTTTTGCATTTTGTTGTTCCAGGAGAAGCTCAGTTTCTTCTTGCATTTTGTATAGGATTTACTCCAACCCATTTTGCTGCCTTTTTATTGATAACTTTCTCAATATGTGAATTATTTTGACTTTAACAGCTATTAGCATGTTGAACGCTCATCTGCAGTGCATTTGCCCATATTTAATCAAATCCACATAAATCTGCAGATTTCTCTTTACGACCAGTGCAGAAGAAGCAGAAAGCTCTGTGTGGGTCCAGTTATTAGCCTGAAAATGTCTTTAGTCAGATCAGATGGAGGTCCGCAAGATCAAGAGCACATGGCGTTCTGAAGGGGCACAAAAGAGACGGTTCAGGAAATAAGCCAGATCTCGCCAATGGGGCCGATCTGATGTACTGCGCCTCTCTGCTTTATCTTTGCTTGTTTTCATGTTTGAGGGAGAACGCGCAGTCCTAATTGCGTCCGGCACATGAAACGTCTCATCCACATTGTTTTTGTGGAATTTTGTTTGTCTTAACATGGAAAAAATATGTAAAATGATTTTTTTCTGATTGTTCAGTCGGAAGTTTTGATGTTTGCCACAAATCTTTCCAATCTCCCACCGAAAAATTCCTTTGTTTCGTGGTTGTTCTGTTTTTGCTCGTGTGGGACCCGCTTCATCTGGCCCCAGGAATAAAACAGACTTTTCTTAATTGTGAATGAGCGTGTTTTCATTATATATATATATATATATATATATATACACAAAAAGTGACGTCCAAAATTATTCATACCCTTTGCAAACTGTCACAGTCTATGGGAAAATCCAAAGTTCTATACTATTCCAAATAGTCCAAGCTTTTTTTAAATGTTTTTTTTATACAATGTTTTTATTGCGTTTTATTCTGAAAAGTATAGCTGACAGTTATATAAAATGATAAATTATGCTTTTAGTGTATTAAATAATTTAAGATAGAAATAAAATAATTGTATAAATTAATAAAATAATAAATACAAAATGGAAAAAATACTTAAAATATAAAATATTACAACAAAGAATTGCTAGCTCTTTTGTATAACACTTAAATTAAGTTAAGCTTGGTGTATAAAATCACAATATTAATATAAAATAATAATTATGATGGCTCCGGTTATATAGCAATTATAAACATTATTCTTTTCAGGATAATATACATGAAATTTTTTTATCAACGTAATTAAATATGCTCATTAATATAAAAATAAAAATAATTATAGCATAATTCATAGCTAAATGTATATAGCTTATTTTATTGTAAACGGTCTATAATAGTTACATAAAACTAATAAATTATGCTTTTTAATGTATACAAAAAATTCAAATATAAAATATTACAACAAAGAATTGCAAGCTTTTTAATGTAACATTTAAATTAAATTTAGCTTGTAGTGTATAAAGTAATTAAAATGTAAAAACATATTGCGACAAAGTATGCTGGCTCAGGTTATATGGCAATTATAAACATATTTTATAAGGAAAATATAGATTAAGTATTATCAAAATTATTAACTATGCCTATTAGTATAAAAACTAAAATATAAAAATGAAAAACTTATAGCTAAACGTATAGCATAATTAGAGTTGTACTAATAAATTTTGCTTATTAATGTATAAAAATAATTAAAATATAACATATTACAATAACGTATTGCTAGCTTATTTTATATAACAATTAAATTCTGCTTAGTGTATAAAATAATAATTAAAAAAAACCTAAATAGAATGTCTGAGGTTATATGACAAATTATATATTCATCTTTGTTTAAAATATGTAATATGTGTAAATAATGATTTTTTTTTTAAATATAATTGTTTTTAAACAAAGATGAAATATTTATCAAAATAATTAACTATGCTTATTGAAGTAAAAATGTAAATATAAAAAAACCCACAAAGCTAATTTTATTCCAAATTATTTTGGATTATTGAATTATGCTTAATATTAATACATGGTTAATACATAAAACGAATTAAAATCTCAAATATTAGAACAAAAAATGATGGATATAATTATAAACGTGTTGTATTCTCTACAAATATTTACCAAAAAAAATAATGATTTAGGCATATTAGTGTTTCTCAGCTTTGTGCAGTCATATATGAGGTTTCAGTTCAGATGCTCACTGAGGAGTCAGCTGCCTATGTAGGGAGCTCACAAGGCAGCTCACTAGGTTTCAAAACATAGCATGTTATTTTCTGTTAATGAAATTGGTTTTCAGATGTGTTAGTAGGTTAGTGATTGCAG
>NC_133367.1:19284996-19313516 GCF_049309525.1 Garra rufa | reverse complement strand
AATATATATATATATATATATATATATATATATATATATATATATATATTATATATACATAATATTTTTTTTGTTTTGTGTATTAAAAAAATGTACAAAAGAAAGGAAATTATTAATTTGTAGTAAATTTAGAGAAGTAAATGGATTTGCATGAAGAATATTGTTTTTTTTTATATTTTATGTTGTTTTTTCCTTCTTCCAAAAATCTTTTTTTTTTTTTTTTTAAAGGAAAATAATAATTTGTAGTAAATTTAGAAAAAATAAATGGATTTGCATGAAGAATATTAGTTTTTTTTATATTTTATGTTGTGTTTTTTCCTTCTTCCAAAAATCTTTTTTTTTTTTTTTTTAAGGAAAATAATAATTTGTAGTAAATTTAGAAAAATATATGGATTTGCATGAAGAATATTAGTTTTTTTTATATTTTATGTTGTGTTTTTTCCTTCTTCCAAAAATCTTTGTTTTTTTTTAAAGGAAAATAATAATTTGTAGTAAATTTAGAAAAATAAATGGATTTGCATGAAGAATATTAGGTTTTTTTTATATTTTATGTTGTGTTTTTTCCTTCTTCCAAAAATCCTTTTTTTTTTTTAAAGGAAAATAATAATTTGTAGTAAATTTAGAAAAATAAATGGATTTGCATGAAGAATATTAGGTTTTTTTATATTTTATGTTGTGTTTTTTCCTTCTTCCAAAAATCTTTTTTTTTTTTTTTTTTTTTTATAAAGGAAAATAATAATTTGTAGTAAATTTAGAAAAATAAATGGATTTGCATGAAGAATATTAGGTTTTTTTTAATATTTTATGTTGTGTTTTTTCCTTCTTCCAAAAATCTTTTTTTTTTTTAAAAAAAAAGGAAAATAATAATTTGTAGTAAATTTAGAAAAATAAATGGATTTGCATGAAGAATATTAGTTTTTTTTATATTTTGTTGTGTTTTTTCCTTCTTCCAAAAAACTTTTTTTTTTTTTTAAAGGAAAATAATAATTTGTAGTAAATTTAGAAAAATAAATGGATTTGCATGAAGAATATTAGTTTTTTTAAATATTTTGTTGTTTTTTCCTTCTTCCAAAAAACTTTTTTTTTTTTTTAAAGGAAAATAATAATTTGTAGTAAATTTAGAAAAATAAATGGATTTGCATGAAGAATATTAGTTTTTTTTTTTTTTTTAAAGGAAAATAATAATTTGTAGTAAATTTAGAAAAATAAATGGATTTGCATGAAGAATATTAGTTTTTTTATATTTTATGTTGTGTTTTTTCCTTCTTCCAAAAATCTTTTTTACTTTATTATTTTTTTTTTTTAAAGGAAAATAATAATTTGTAGTAAATTTAGAAAAATAAATGGATTTGCATGAAGAATATTAGTTTTTTTTTAAATATTTTATTTATGTATTTTTCAAATAGCTTTTAAAACAGAGGAAATTATTAATTTGGTGTAAATTTAGAATAAAGATTTGTAAAGAATATTCGTTTTTATTATGTTAGGTGATTGTTTTCAGAAATCTAAACAAAAAGGATTTTAGTCATTAGGAATTATTTAGAAAAAGAAATAGTTTTGCATTAAAAAATGTTATTTTTTAATTTTATGTTTTTTTATTCAGAAAACAAAAAAGAAAAGAAATTAACTAATTTGGACTAAATTTAAAAAATGGTTTGCATAAAGAATATTAGTTTATATATTTTTTTCTGAAATCTTAAAAGAAAGGAGGAAATTAATTTGGAACAAATAAAAAATGTATTGTTTTGTATTAAAAATGTTATAGTTTTTATATTTATGTTTAAAAAAAAAAAGAAATTATTAATTTAGAATACATTTATAGAAAAAAATGTTTTACATAAAGAATATTAGTTTTTAGACTTTGTTTTTGTTATTTTTTAGAAATCTTATAAAAGAAAGAAAATAATTAATTTGGAATAAATTTAGAAAAATAAATAGTTTTGCATTAAGATTAGTTTTTTGTCTTTTTTCAGAAATCTTAAAAGAAAATATTATTCATGTGGAATGAATTGGAAATTGTTTTGCATAAAGAATAGTTTTTGTATTATGTTATAAATAGTTTTTTATTATATATTATATTTCTTCAGATATAACGTTATAACTATATTTTGCGCTATTCTAGTACAATTTATTTAACATTTTGACTTCATATTAAGTACATTTTTTATTAAATGTTTTTTAACTTTAAAATCTTAAAGAAAAAAGAAAAACATTGTTCATTTAGAATAAGTTGCATAAATTTTATTTTATATTTCATGTATTATATTTATTCAAATATCAAGTTTCTAATTATATTTTACATATTTATAGTACTATTAATATTTTTGCATCGTGATAATTGAGCACTTTTTAAGATTTTTTTTTTAACAGATTTGTTAAAAAAATGTGCATTTATAAATGCATTACTTGCAATATATATATTTTTTGTTACATTATTTTGGGTTCAGTTATAACCAAGAAACTGTATTTGCAGCTATTCTGAGGGCTAGTTGCAGTCTTGTGTTGCACTGTAAGCAGAATCGACACTGATACGTTTTCATATGTTGCACATTATAGACTTGTTTTATAGACTTCCCCATTTCCTCGGTCGTAGATGTGTTTCATATCCTAGGATTCCAGATATAGAGAGCATATACAGGCCAGAAATACTTGTGGGCCATTTCCTGTTTAAATTATTTCTGATTCAGCACCTGTGCACTCCAAGTACACTACATAGTGCATAAAACTCGCCTCATCTTAAGTTGCATTATATTTAGACCGTGTGATCCAAAAACAAGGTCACAGATGCTGAAGGTGTACACAATCTAAATATACAGTATCAAGACTTTACAAGGACATGTTTTTTCCACTTTTCTGCCATGAACTAGTAACAAAATTGCTCCCTGTTTGTCCTTGACTCCCCGCATTTGCCGTCCTATTGTCTTTTCTTAGTGAGTCATAGTCTCCATTGGCATTGCTCACCAACTGAGCTTTACTTTCATTATTTGACGGTCTCGAAGCTGCTCTTAATACATATTCCAGGAAATTAATAGTCGCACACCGGGTTTGAAGGACGTGGCTTTCAAAATATACACTAAACATTGTTGCATTTTGGCATTGAGAGATGTTTTTTTCACATTTTTCTCAACAACAAAAAAAAAAGTTATTGTGTTAACACTAAAATATAAATGGCTTTCATCATTTTTTTTGTTTTAGTCACTCTTTTGACATTGTGACATATTCAATATTGTTATATTCAATATTGTGTGATATTCAATCACAAAAATACCTTAAATTATTGACTGTATAATTTGGAATATTTGAAGTGATCATATTCTTACAAATTTGTTCTTTTTTTGTCATTTTGTCAACACCACGCTTAAATTAAAATCATTTATTTATTGTTGTGATACATAGTTTTCTTTATAAATAACAAAATGTTGACAAATATGATGAACACTGCAAAATATTAGGAATTATTTTGAAATGATTGTAATGCATTTTGTTTTCCCTTATCAGTGACAAATAAAAAATAATTATTGCCTGTTTGTATCACACAGTTGTGAGAAAAAATGTCAATTGCCAGTTTGTGTCACTCAATTACAAGAAAAAAGTCAGAATTGTGAGTTTGTATCACACAATTACAAGAAAAAGTCAGATTTTCAAGTTTGCATCACAGAATCACAAGAAAAAAGTCCAAATTGTGAGTTTGTATCGTGGAATTACAAAAAAAGTCAGATTTGCGAGTTTGTATCATGCAATTACAAGAAAAAAAGTCAGAACTGTGAGTTTGTATCACTCAATTACAAGAAAAGTCATAATTGCCTGTTTGTATCACACAATTGCGAGAAAAAATGTCAGAATTGCACGTTTGTATCATTCAATTACAAGAAAAAAGTCAGAATTGCGAGTTTGTCATGCAGTTACAAGGAAAAAGTCAGATTTGTGACTTTGTGTCACACAATTACAGGAAAAAGGCAGAATTGTGAGTTTGTATCCCGCAATTACAATAAAATAAATTCAGATTTGCGAGTTTGTCGCGCATTTACAAGAAAAAAGAGAGAATTGCGAGTTTGTATCCTGCCATTACAAGTAAAGTCAGAATTGCAAGTTTAAATCACTCAATTACAAGAAAAAAATTCAGTATTGCGAGTTCGTCATGCAATTATAAGAAAAAAGTCAGATTTGCAAGTTTGCATCACTCAATTACAAGAAAAAAGTCAGATTTGTGAGTTTGTATCCCGCAATTACAAGAAAAAAGTCAGATTTGCGAGTTTGTCGCGCAATTACAAGAAAAAAGACAGAATTGCAAGTTTGTATCCTGCCATTACAAGTAAAGTCAGAATTGCACGTTTGAATCACTCAATTACAAGAAAAAAATTCAGTATTGCGAGTTCGTCATGCAATTATAAGAAAAAAGTCAGATTTGCAAGTTTGCATCACTCAATTACAAGAAAAAAGTCAGATTTGTGAGTTTGTATCCCGCAATTACAAGAAAAAAGTCAGATTTGCGAGTTTGTCGCGCAATTACAAGAAAAAAGACAGAATTGCAAGATTGTATCCTGCCATTACAAGTAAAGTCAGAATTGCACGTTTGAATCACTCAATTACAAGAAAAAAGTTCAGTATTGCGAGTTTGTCATGCAATTACAAGAAAAAAGTCAGATTTGTGACTTTGTGTCACACAATTACAGGAAAAAGGCAGAATTGTGAGTTTGTATCCCGCAATTACAAGAAAAGTCATAATTGCCTGTTTGTATCACACAATTGCGAGAAAAAATGTCAGAATTGCACGTTTGTATCATTCAATTACAAGAAAAAAGTCAGAATTGCGAGTTTGTCACGCAGTTACAAGGAAAAAGTCAGATTTGTGACTTTGTGTCACACAATTACAGGAAAAAGGCAGAATTGTGAGTTTGTATCCCGCAATTACAATAAAATAAATTCAGATTTGCGAGTTTGTCGCGCATTTACAAGAAAAAAGAGAGAATTGCGAGTTTGTATCCTGCCATTACAAGTAAAGTCAGAATTGCAAGTTTAAATCACTCAATTACAAGAAAAAAATTCAGTATTGCGAGTTCGTCATGCAATTATAAGGAAAAAGTCAGATTTGTGACTTTGTGTCACACAATTACAGGAAAAAGGCAGAATTGTGAGTTTGTATCACTCAATTACAAGAAAAAAGTCAGATTTGTGAGTTTGTATCCCGCAATTACAAGAAAAAAGTCAGATTTGCGAGTTTGTCGCGCAATTACAAGAAAAAAGACAGAATTGCAAGTTTGTATCCTGCCATTACAAGTAAAGTCAGAATTGCACGTTTGAATCACTCAATTACAAGAAAAAAATTCAGTATTGCGAGTTCGTCATGCAATTATAAGAAAAAAGTCAGATTTGCAAGTTTGCATCACTCAATTACAAGAAAAAAGTCAGATTTGTGAGTTTGTATCCCGCAATTACAAGAAAAAAGTCAGATTTGCGAGTTTGTCGCGCAATTACAAGAAAAAAGACAGAATTGCAAGATTGTATCCTGCCATTACAAGTAAAGTCAGAATTGCACGTTTGAATCACTCAATTACAAGAAAAAAGTTCAGTATTGCGAGTTTGTCATGCAATTACAAGAAAAAAGTCAGATTTGTGACTTTGTGTCACACAATTACAGGAAAAAGGCAGAATTGTGAGTTTGTATCCCGCAATTACAATAAAATAAATTCATATTTGCGAGTTTGTCGCGCATTTACAAGAAAAAAGAGAGAATTGCGAGTTTGTATCCTGCCATTACAAGTAAAGTCAGAATTGCAAGTTTAAATCACTCAATTACAAGAAAAAAATTCAGTATTGCGAGTTCGTCATGCAATTATAAGAAAAAAGTCAGATTTGCAAGTTTGCATCACTCAATTACAAGAAAAAAGTCAGATTTGTGAGTTTGTATCCCGCAATTACAAGAAAAAAGTCAGATTTGCGAGTTTGTCGCGCAA
Organism: Garra rufa; assembly: GCF_049309525.1. Classification (NCBI taxonomy): domain Eukaryota; kingdom Metazoa; phylum Chordata; class Actinopteri; order Cypriniformes; family Cyprinidae; genus Garra; species Garra rufa. Next base: position 19,307,562 of record NC_133367.1, on the reverse strand, counting down.
TTACAAGAAAAAAGACAGAATTGCAAGATTGTATCCTGCCATTACAAGTAAAGTCAGAATTGCACGTTTGAATCACTCAATTACAAGAAAAAAGTTCAGTATTGCGAGTTCGTCATGCAATTACAAGAAAAAAGTCAGATTTGTGAGTTTGTGTCACACAATTACAAGAAAAAAATCAGAATTGCCAATTTGTATCTCGCAATTACAAGAAAATTAATCTGCATCGCAAGTTCATTGCTGGAAACGGTCTTCCATGTATTTGCCATTATCGATGACAATTAAAAAAAAAAACTTTGTGCATTGCTAATTAAATGTCATATTTTCATCAACATTTAATAACAATTATTTATTCATAATTTTCATGCGTATTTTTTTTTTAATGACAAACATTTTCGTCATTATACCTAGAATACACTAAATCGTTTTGGATTACAGTAAATGTAATTTAATGTTCTTCAGAGTTTGCATGAGCAGCAGGGCTAAGATTTGGAAACGTTGCAAGGAAAAAATGTACAGAAACATCCTCGAGGGGAAAAGTTCACGCTACAGAGATACGGCCGTCTGGAAACGACGACACCTGTGCAATCAAATACATAACCCTTTCTCCTGCTCACCCAGAGGTCACTGACGAGGAAACCAGATTATTCGGATATCACCGTAACCCTGGAAACAGTGGAGCTCTCTCTGACGAGGGCTTGCGGGAGAGAAAGCCAGGCGATCCCAGACCCAGGGCCGCGTCTGGCTCGGTGTGCTGCGTCGTGAATATGAAGCAGCTCCATATCTGCACTGCAGCCGCTGCAGTGCCGCAGGTTTCTAGAGCAGGGTCAGCCCAACCCATCCCATCCCATCAGCCCTGTCCGCACATGTACATACACCACAGACCCTCTCCTAATCTCTGCTCCGCTGCTGCTCTCTGGAGTCTCCTTACTGCACTGCCTCGAATCCAATCGGATGCGATCTCAGCACTCTTTTGGATTTATTTTATCTCCGTTTTCTGTTAACCTTCCCACCGTGGAAACCACTAGAGCAGTCGGGCCAAAAAAAAAACGCTAAGACGAAGGCTCAAGATTTGTTTTCCCTGCTGTCCTCATTTGGCACGGCGACTTGGAACGGCGCAATTACACCTGCAAAAAGGCCACCCCGAATCCCAGACATTCCCTGAGTTCGAATACTCTTCGTTTGTTCATTCGAGAAGATAATGGCCTATTCAGTTTGCTTTGAGGCTGAAAAATATGCCCCGCTCATGACTAGCTCTTTTAAACTGAGGTGATCTAGTTACATGGATTAAGCTAATATATTTTTTTCCACCAAAGTCCTATTCCTACGGCTTTATGGTGGGCTAAGAGGCTAAGATATTTCGAGCAAGTATATTGGTTTCGTTAACATAAGGTTGGCAACCAAAACCGATGGATGGACTGTACGTTTCTTGGATTTCACGTTTCACTTGCTTTTTTCCGTCTGTTGCAACATTCACATTTGCTCGACGGTGCCGCTTTTGATGAGACTGTCTCTGTGCAGGTTGAATTGTAATCATTTCCCTTTCTCCGGTTGATATTTATTAGTCGGTTGTGTCTGTCATATGTGCGTCCAATCTGGCTTGCCCTATTCTGGACCCAAAGGAGAAGCTGGAAACTGTTTTTGTCAATGCCATTGTGTTTCTTGTTTAACATTTTTATTATAACAATAAGTTATTGAAATTGAAAAGTTTGCGGGTCTTTGTTAGTTTGTGGGTCTCTAGAATGATTCATATAGAGAGATGGTTCATACGATTCACGAACAAATGAACTGTGCCTTTTTAGATAATCAATAACCATTCAGGACGACCCGTGAAGTCTGATTCACAACCAAATGACTCTTACTAACTGGATCTTTTTAGTCAGTCAAAAACATATGACACAGCCAGTGAAGTAAAGTCTGATTCATGATAAATGACTCTTAAAAACGTCTTTTTTGTGTGAATCAAAAACATACAACATAACCATAACATAAGTCCAATTCATGAACAAACACAGCGCAACCGATGAAGTCTGATTCAACAAATGGGTTTTAAAAAATGCTTTTATTTAGTGAATCAAAAACATAAAGCACCACCAGTGAAGAATTCATGAACCAATAACTCTTAGAAAGTTCTTTGGTTCTTTGTAGTTGATCAAAAACTTAGCACGACTCGTGAAGTCTGATTCACAACCAAATGACTCTTATTAACTGGTTCTTTTTAGTCAGTCAAAAATGATCGATTCTTATGAATCAGTTCATTCAGTATAAACTGAACAAATTAAGTAACTTTCATGCAATGCTCTGGTTCATATGAATCACAAACAAATTACTTATGAACCATTTCTTTTTAAACAATCAGAAAAAGCGCAACCAGTAAAGTCTGATTCCCAAATAAATGACTCTTAGAAATGGCTTTTTTAGTGAATCAAAAAATACAACATAACCAAAACATAAGTCTAATTCACGAACAAATATGTCTTATAAAATTGTTCTTTGTAGTTGATCAAAAGCACAGGACAATCCATGAAGTCTGATTCACAACCAAATTACTCTTATGAACTGGTTCTTTTTAGTCTGTCCACTTCACAAACGATTCAGTTCTTATGAATCAGTTGATATTAGTAAATCAAAAACGCAAAGTGCAGCCAGTGATGGCCATTTCAGGAACAAACGACTCTAGTAAACTGGCACTTTTTAGTAAATAAAAATATAAAAGTCCAATTCACAAACAAATAACTTATCAACTTAGGAAATTTGTTGGTCTTTTTGAATGATTCATGAAAAGAGCTGGTTCATACGATTCATGAACAAATGACTTATGACCATTCCTTTTTAGATAGTCAAAAACAGCACAACCAATGAAGTCTGACTTACAAACAAATGGCTTTTAAAAATGGCTTTATTTAGTGAGTCAAAAGCAAAGCACAACCAGTGAAGTCCAATTCCCAAACAAATAGCTCTTAGAAAGTTCTTTGGGTCTTTGTGGTTGATCAGAAACATAGCACAACCAATGAAGTCTGATTCACAGCCAAATGACTCTTATGAACTGGTTCTTTTTAGGCAGTCAAAAACATACGACACAGCCAGTGAAGTCCAGTTCACGAACAAATGATTCTTATGAACCAGTTCATTTTAGTAAATTAAAAACACAAAGTGTTGCCAGTGAAGTCCAAACAACTCTTATGAACTGTCTTTTTTTAGAGAATAAAAAAACATAACATAACAGAACAAAACTCAAATTCACAAACAAACTTTTATAAATTAAACAAATTGAGTATCTTTAACAAAAAAGCTGGTTCATATGATTCACGAACAAATGACCTATGATCCATTCCTTTTTAGATGATCAAAAACGCAGCGCACACAAATGACTCTTTAAAATAGCTTTTCTTTAGTGAATCAAAAACAAAGCACAACCAGTGAAATCCAATTCACAGACAAATAACTCTTAGAAAATGACTTGTAGTTGATCGAAAACACAGGACAACCCGTGAAGTCTGATTCAAAGCCAAATAACTGTTATGAACAGTTTTTTAGTCAGTCAAAAACATACGACACAGTCAATGACATCCAACTTACAAACAAACGATTCTTATGAACCAGTTTATTTTAGTGAATCAAAACTACAAAGTGCCGCCTGTGATGTCCAATTCAGGAACAAATGACTCTCATGAGCTGGCTGTTTTTAGAGAATGAAAAACATACAAGTCCAATTCACAAACAAGCATCTCTTATAAACTGAACAAATTGAGTAACTTTCATGAAAAGAGCTTGTTCATATGATTCACAAACTAATTTTTACTTTTTAGGTAATCAAAAACACAGCGCAACCAATGAAGTCTGATTCACAAATAAATGACTCTTAAAATAAGGCTTTTTAGTGAATCAAAAACATACAGCACAACCATTAAAGCACGACTCATGAACAAATAACTCTTAGAAGGTTTTTTGGTTCTTTGTGGTTGATCAGAAACCTAGCACAACCAATGAAGTCTGATTCAAAGCCAAATGACTCTTATGAACCGATTCTTTTTAGGCAGTCAGAAACATACGACACAGCCAGTGAAGTCCATTTCACGAACAAATGATTCTTATGAACCAGTTCATTTTAGTAAATCAAAAACACAAAGTGCAGCCAATGATGTCCGGAACAAATTGCTCTTATAAACGGGTTCTTTTTAGTGAATGAAAAACATAAAAAAAACTAATTCACAAACGAACAACTCTTTAAACTAAACAAATTGAGTAACTTTAATGAAAAGAGCTGGTTTATACGATTCATAAACAAATAAATTAGGAGCGATTCCTTTTTAGATAATCGCAACCAGTTAACTCTGATTCACAAAGAAATGAGTCTTAAGAAATGGCTACTTTAGTGAATCAAAAACATTGAGATCAACCAGTGAAGTCCAATTCATAAACAACATACAACTTATAAACTAAGAACAAATAACTAATAAAATGGTTATTTGTAGTTGATCAAAAACACAGCACAACCAATGAAATCTGATTCACAGCTAAATGGCTTTAAAGATCTGGTTCTTCTTAGTGAATCAAAAACATACAACACAAGCAGTGAAGTCCAATTCATAAACAAACAACTTGTAAACTGGTTGTTTTTAGTAAATCGTGAACAAATTGAGGGTTTCAAACTGTAACTCTTAAGCGTCATGAAAGAGCGGGGTCATACGATTTGTGAACCATTACTTCGTAGGAAATCAAAAACACAGCTCAACCATGAAGCAGTTCTTTTTAGCAAATCTAAATACTACAGCACGACCAGTAAAATCCGACTCACAACCAAATGAATCTAATGGACCTTTACTTTTTAGTGAACCAAAAACACAGCTCTGACTCTTGAATGCACTGTATGCACTGTATTCGATTCGCTGAAAAGAATCGGCTCACGAGAGTCATGTGTTCATGTATACTACTGCATTGGTCACGTTGGATGTTATTGCATGCAGCCTGTGATACACAACTATTTGATTTCGTCACTCTCAATTTAGACTGCAAACTTGTGACTTTTCTGTCAGTAATTTGAATACATCTTGTGGATGCAGTATGCAAACTACCTGAAAGAGACATATATAGAAGGGCAAGCAGAGGCAGAGAGAGACTGAGACTCACTGTAGGAACAGCTGCTGTGAGTAACTACTTCCAGACAGATGCCCTCACTGAGGAACCATCTAACCATCTAGATAACAGGTGACTCACTGTCCTTCTGCAGGAACCTCTAATTGAATCACTGTCTCGGCCACAGAACATCCTGCACGGCCTTCATGGTCTGTTTGTCCCCTTTTTATGGTGCCAGAATTAAATTGTTGTCATTGACCAGAAGCTTAGGACCAAGAATGACCCTTGAATGTGAATAGCAGGCGTCAATCGCCAATTTAGACGGATGTTTTTTGATTGGCCTAATTCACACTTTGGTTGCGTAGAGAAGCTAACCTGAACATTTTTTGCCAGTCATCGTGACCATCATGCTTTCGGTTAGTGTGTTAAAGTCTACGTTGATGAGTTGTTCAGTCTAGGTGTAAAGGATAGTTAGACATTAAATTTGGTTGGTGTTTGTTTATCCCAAATATGGAGGGAAAAACCCAAGTGTTATTTTAAGGAATGTGTCTTAAAACACTTCCTTGTGCATTATATGCCGTATGTGTGCCTCCTGGCTAAAATTAGATTCAACAAATGGGAAGTTTATGATTGGAAAAAAAGCAGCATATTTTTTCTGTTGAAAGTTGTTTTGAGCCAGAAAACTGTTTGAATCATCATTTTTAAAAGCAACACTTAGTTTGAGCAAAAAGCTGAGAAAACGGCGTTCTTATCAAATACCACATCAGGATCATATTCATTATGATGATCAAAGCATAGATGCAGTAGATCAACACTCCCGAAGCTTTACAGTCCTTTACCACTTCCTGGATTGACATTTCACCCAGAACATTAAGCAGTTTTCATTTATATGCTGTTTATTGTTGATGATTGCATTATTTGTCATATGCATCGCTTGTGTTTTTGATCGGGAGATTCTGGACTCATTCAGGAGATGCGTAATAGCACCCCGAGTGTATAACAGAAAATGTGAAAACCCAGAAAATTCCATGTTTGGCAGGGAAATGTTGTCTCATAAACATCGGAAAATTACATGTTTGATGGGGAAGCGTTTTCTCATAAACATAAAAAATTCTGTGTTTGGTGAGGAAGCATTGTCTTATAATTATTGGAAAATTCAGTTTGATGAGGAAGCATTTTCTCATATATAGTGGAAAATTCTGTGTTTGGTGGGGAAGTTTTTACATAAATATTGGAAAATAATGTTGCCCATAAATATTGAAAAAATCTGTTTGGTGGGGAAGCATTTTTCATAAATATCGGAAAATTACGTGTTTCCCAAAATATTGGAAAAATCTGTTTGGTGGGAAAGCATTATGATTATCAGGAAATTCCGTGTTTAATGGTGAAGCGTTGTCTCAGAAATATTGGAAAATTATGTGTTTGGCAGGGAAGCGTTTTCTCATAAATATCAGAAAAATATGTGTTTGGTGGGGAAGCGTTTTCTCTTAAATATTGAAAAATTCTGTTTGGTAGAGAAGCATTCTCTCATAATTATCGGACAATTATGTTTCTTATAAATATGGGAAAATATTGTTTCTCATAAATATTGGAAAATTCTGTGTTTGGTGGTGAAGCATTTTCTCATAAAAATGGGAAAATTCTGTTTGGCAGGAAAGAGTTGTTTCATAAATATTGAAAAATTCTGTGTTTAGTGGGGAAGCACTTTCTCGTAAATATCAGAAAATTACGTGTTTGGCGGGGAAGCATTGTCTCATAAAAATCGGAAAATTGTGTTTCCCATAAATATTAGAAAATAAATTTTGGTGGGAAAAGCACCTTCTCATAAATATCAGAAAAATATGTGTTTGGTGGGAAAGTGTTTTCTTATACATATCTCTCTATATATATCTCTATAAATAGATCTCTGTTGTCTCATAAATATCAGAAAATTCTGTGTTTGGTGGGGAAGCGTTGTCTCATAAATATTGGAAAAATTATGTTTCCCATAAATATCGGAAAATTCTGTGTTTGGTGGGGAAGCATTGTCTCATAAATATCAGAAAATTACGTTTCCCATAAATATCGGAAAATTCTGTATTTGGTTGGGAAGCGTTGTCTCATAAATACTGGAAAATTATGTTTCCCATAAATATCGGATAAATCTGTGTTTGGTAGGGAAGCATTTTCTCAGAAATATTGGAAAAATTATGTTTCCCATAAATATCGGATAAATCTGTGTTTGGTAGGGAAGCATTTTCTCAGAAATATTGGAAAATTACGTTTCCCATAAATATTGGAAAAATCCATATTTGTTGGGAAGCGTTGTCTCATAAATATTGGAAAATTACGTGTTTCCTATAAATATTGTAAAAAATCTGTATTTGGTGGGGAAGCGTTTCCTCATAAATATCGGAAAATTCTGTGTTTGGTGGAGGAGTGTGTCTCATAAATATCGGAAAATGAAACATTTCCCATAAATATTGGAAAATTATGTGTTTCCCATAAATATTGGAAATATCTGTATTTGTTGGGAAGTGTTTTCTCATAAATATGGGAAAACTATGTTTTTCCCATAAATATTGGAAAAATCTGTGTTTGATGGGAAAGCGTCTCATAAATATCAGAAAATTCCTTGTTTGGTGGGGAAGCATTGTCTCATAAATATTGGAAAAGTACATCTTTCCCATAAATATTGGAAAATTCTGTGTTTGGCAGAAAAGCGTTTTCTCATAAATATCCGAAAATTGTGTGTTTCCCATAAATATCGGAAAATTCTGTATTTGGTTGGGAAGCATTGTCTCATAAATATTGGAAAATTATGTTTCCCATAAATATCGGAAAATTCTGTATTTGGTTGGGAAGCGTTGTCTCATAAATACTGGAAAATTATGTTTCCCATAAATATCGGATAAATCTGTGTTTGGTAGGGAAGCATTTTCTCAGAAATATTGGAAAAATTACGTTTCCTATAAATATTGGAAAATTTTGTGTTTGGTGAGAAAGGAAAATTACGAATTTGGCGGGAGGCCTTTTCTCATAAATATATCGGAAAATTACGTTTCCCCCAAATATTAGAAAATTCTGTGTTTGGTGGGAAAGCACTTTCTCATATATATTTTTAAAAATTATGTGTTTCCCATAAATATTGGAAAAATCTGTGTTTGATGGGAAAGCGTCTCATAAATATCAGAAAATTCCTTGTTTGGTGGGGAAGCATTGTCTCATAAATATTGGAAAAGTACATCTTTCCCATAAATATTGGAAAATTCTGTGTTTGGCAGAAAAGCGTTTTCTCATAAATATCCGAAAATTGTGTGTTTCCCATAAATATTGGAAAATTCTGTATTTGGTGGGGAAGCGTTGTCTCATAAATATTGGTAAATTATGTTTCCCATAAATATCGGAATAATCTGTGCTTGGTGGGGAAGCATTTTCGCATAAATATCAGAAAATTACGTGTTTCCTATAAATATTGGAAAATTTTGTGTTTGATGGGAAATGACTTTCTCATGAATATTGGAAAATGACATGTTTGGCGGGAGGCGTTTTCTCATAAATATCAGAAAATTACACGTTTCCCATAATTATTGGGGGGGGGGGATCTGTGTTTGATGGGAAAGCTTCTCATAAATATCAGAAAATTCCTTGTTTGGTGGGGAAGCATTGTGTCATAAAAATTGGAAAATTACGTTTCCCATAAATATTGGAAAAATCCATATTTGTTGGGAAGCGTTGTCTCATAAATATTGGAAAATTACGTGTTTCCTATAAATATTGTAAAAAATCTGTATTTGGTGGGGAAGCGTTTCCTCATAAATATCGGAAAATTCTGTGTTTGGTGGAGGAGTGTGTCTCATAAATATCGGAAAATGAAACATTTCCCATAAATATTGGAAAATTATGTGTTTCCCATAAATATTGGAAATATCTGTATTTGTTGGGAAGTGTTTTCTCATAAATATGGGAAAACTATGTTTTTCCCATAAATATTGGAAAAATCTGTGTTTGATGGGAAAGCGTCTCATAAATATCAGAAAATTCCTTGTTTGGTGGGGAAGCATTGTCTCATAAATATTGGAAAAGTACATCTTTCCCATAAATATTGGAAAATTCTGTGTTTGGCAGAAAAGCGTTTTCTCATAAATATCCGAAAATTGTGTGTTTCCCATAAATATTGGAAAATTCTGTATTTGGTGGGGAAGCGTTGTCTCATAAATATTGGTAAATTATGTTTCCCATAAATATCGGAATAATCTGTGCTTGGTGGGGAAGCATTTTCGCATAAATATCAGAAAATTACGTGTTTCCTATAAATATTGGAAAATTTTGTGTTTGATGGGAAATGACTTTCTCATGAATATTGGAAAATGACATGTTTGGCGGGAGGCGTTTTCTCATAAATATCAGAAAATTACACGTTTCCCATAATTATTGGGGGGGGGGGGATCTGTGTTTGATGGGAAAGCTTCTCATAAATATCAGAAAATTCCTTGTTTGGTGGGGAAGCATTGTGTCATAAAAATTGGAAAATTACATGTTTCCCATAAATATTGGAAAAATCCATATTTGTTGGGAAGCGTTGTCTCATAAATATTGGAAAATTACGTGTTTCCTATAAATATTGTAAAAAATCTGTATTTGGTGGGGAAGCGTTTCCTCATAAATATCGGAAAATTCTGTGTTTGGTGGAGGAGTGTGTCTCATAAATATCGGAAAATGAAACATTTCCCATAAATATTGGAAAATTATGTGTTTCCCATAAATATTGGAAATATCTGTATTTGTTGGGAAGCGTTTTCTCATAAATATTGGAAAATGATGTGTTTGGTGGGGAAGCAGAAAACTCGTGAGGAGTGGAACTGAATTTTCTGGTAACCAGCATTTTGGCACAAAATCCTTCAGTTTTTACTAGGGATGCCCAATATTATCGGAATGTTGGCATGTTCTAGCGATATAAATGTTAATATTAATGCTTAAAATGTAAACCTCGGCATCATTCAGAAAAATTATCCAGAAAATAATAAATCAAAATAAATATAATAAAAATACCTTGCTCTGGAGAAACTTGTTTCCAAACAAAAGGAAATATATCGGTATCAACAACGGGCAAAATGAGTTGAAAAATATTAGATATCAGCAAAAATCCAATATCATGCATCCCTAGTTGTCACTTTATAAGTATTTGGTTAACTACTTAAACCAACTATTGGACAATGCACAATGCATATACAGCTATCGCTCATCCTGTATTGCGTTCTTAATACTTTAATGCAAAACTTGCTATCTAACATGGGGATTTTCAAAATGAGCACCAACCAAGTCGAATAAATAACTACGAATGAATGATAATCCACGTGAATCCATTCCCTTTGTCTCAAATGAGTGTAAATTTGTTCTAAAATAAGCCAAGGAGTGTTGTATCTTTTTCTTGTTTGCAATTCAGATGTTGTGGTTCATTACAGACACTCCCACAACTTGCCCAAGCAGGTCCACGGCTCACTCCTGTGGTGAAGTGTGCACACTTACACCCTTAAAACACACAAACATCTTCCAGTCGATTAAATGAACTATTACTATGCGTCCTTTCAGAGGTTAATTCTTCAAAGACTTCGCCGTCTTGGAATTAGCATTCGGTTTTGCTTGTGAACTCCTTGGAATTTACGGCGGCCTGATAGTGAATCACCTTTGCGCTTCCTGTTCACCTGCATTGCGCAATGCGGTGATATCAGCGGCCTGGATGATTCTTCTGAAGCTTGTTTTTGTTTGTCAAGTTCTTGGACTGATGAACCTTGAATGGTGGGTCACCCGGCCACTGTGTTTGTCACATTTCTGTGCGTTTTTTTTTTTTTTCCAGGGCAGGGTTGCATAAGGTGCTTTCATACCTTCGGCCGCGTTCCAGTGCTTTCTTTCCTCTGCTCCTAAGCGAGCGCCTCGAGGCTTTTTCTTCCCTCCCCTGTTTACGGGTTTGTTTTGTTTACATTTCTAGCCTCCCCTCCCCCGACTTCCTCGCTCTGCCTCCGCTCTCGTAAGCCGCACGCCTCTCAACAAATGATCAGTAGCGTTTACAGCAAATCTTTTGAGGCCTGAGACATGCGAGCGCAGCCAAATATAGTAAAACGCCGTCCAAGCGCTCCAGTGCACTCGTGTGAATGCATTAGCGTGTTTCTATGGTGAATCCGCATGAGATTTTTTTTGTGAATGCTGTTGACCTGTGCCCTCAGAGTGAATATAGGGAAGCGTGTTTATGGTCCGTGTCGCGCTCACATGTCACTAGGGCTCGGCGATATGGCAAAAACAATTGTGTTTTGATGATATTTAGTCTTGAAATGTGTGTATTTGCTCAGCCTTTAAAGGGGGTTTGGCCAAAATAGTACTTTCCCCCCCCTCTTTTATTTAGTGAAAAAGCAGCATGTATATGTATAAAACACATAATTCTGTATAATTATGTTGTTGTTTTTTTACTTCTATTACATTATTGACCAAAAACACTAGAAAAATATATTATATTATAAATAATTATTATATTATATTATTAAATAAATAAGATTGTTTATATAATATATGTGTGTGTGTGCTGTGTATATTTATGTATATATAAAGAGACAGACATACAATATATATTTTGAAAATATGTATATATTTATATTAATGTAATTTATATTGTATTAATAATATAAATGTATTTAGTATATAAACATAACCCATTTTCTGAAATATATATACAATAAATATACACAGTACACCCATATTATATAAAAAATACTTTTATTTTAAAGGCGATTAATTATTGGCCAAAACTAATTATATTATGTTTTTTATATCAGTATATTATATTGATTATAATTATTAGTAATTATAATTAACAAAATATGATTAAATATTAATATAAAAAATTATTTCGAATTATTAATAATTTTAAATGAATAATATATTGATATATAAATTAATTATATGTTACATGAGTACCACTTTTATTTATTCATAATTATTTTTTATATGTATTATTTAAAAAATGATCACTGCTAAATTTATTGGGAATTTATTTGGTCTCGCATGTAATTTTAAAATTAATTTTATTTATTTATTTAAATTATTATTATTATTATTATTATTAATTTATTTATTTACTTACATTTGTTTATTTATAGGCAGCTATATAAAAATTCCTAGTAATATACAAAAATGTATGAATTGAATATAGCATTCATTTATAATATTAATTATATATAATTTAGTTTATATATTTTTTTTATTTTTTTTATATTTAATAATTTGTAAATTTTTATTTTTGGCCAAAAATATATAATCAGAGTTTATATATTTAAAATCAAATTTAAAGATGACACACAGACACCTTTTTTTATTATTCATTTTATTTTTATTTAAATTTCATATCACTATCAAAATTATTGTGAATATTCACATATGGCACAACATAGCACCTGCTATAATTTAATTATAATTATTAATTATATATATTTATTTATAGACTTCTTTACTATGTAATGATTAATATTAATACACCGAAAATGCAGAATATAACATATATTAATTTATACAATTTATTATCATTTTTATTTACTAATATTAATTATTATTGTCAAAAAATAAAATTAAGTATTATTAATCTTTTTTTTTTAAATCAGATTCAAATTTTATATCTCTAGCTGAATTATTGTGGACATTCATATTTGTTAGTTTTTATTTATTTACATTTTTATTTATAGGCAGCTATGTCATGATACCTAGTAATGCGCCGAAATTAATATTTAAGATTACATACATACATTAATTTATACAATTATAATTTTTGTTTACTAAAATTAAATATTGTTGATAAAAAAAACAAAGTGAAATTAAAATTAAAACAATTTTAAATAAAAAATAATCTCCCTTTTATATATATCATTGTTTTTTAAATCAGATTAATATTTGATATAGCTAGCAAAATTATTGTGGATATCCCTGTTTGACCCAATGTCGAACCTACTTTAAAAATATTAAAATTAATTAGACATAGTATTGCAATCGATTAATCGATTATATTTGAAGGAAGGACAAGATTCTAGATGCCAGATTAAATTATAATGCGAAATCGAATTTGAATAGTGTAAATGTTAATCCAATAATTTTGATTACCATCAAAGAACTATAAATCGTACATCAGAACTCACACAGTGCTAATGAATGAAATCAGGAGGCACTATAAAGGCCGCAGAGAGAAGATGTGTGTCTGGGATCATCCTTGGGGAGACGACGCTGAGGCTGTCCTGGAAGGGAAGGGTGGGGTGGAGAGGGTGGGTTGTGTTTTGTGCAGGGTTACGCCGTCCTGCAATCGCTGGCGTATGTGAGGAATGCTGCGAGAGTGGAGGCTGCGCCCGTCTGCAAGCTCACTCCTGCCTGTCCTCGTGTATTCTGGCGTTCCCGCTGCATCCGTCTGCCGCCTGTCTGCCGGCGCGTCGGGGGTTAACGCTAGGCGGATATCGCTCTCTGTTGGAAGAGGCCGTTGAATGGCTGCCTTCCACGGACAGCAAAAACATTGGTTAAGGGTGAGGGCGGATCTGAGGCTGCCGCGGAAACCCGGACTGGAGTTTCGAGTGGATCGGGAGTCGGTGAAAAACTGTCTGGTGTGTATAAACGAGGTTGGGCCTTGCAACTGAAGCAGACAGTGGTTAAATAAACCCATTTAGAAGTATTAAACACTTCAGATTGAAACGGAATTTCAGGTTTTTTTTTCTTGGCTTTGTGTTTTTTCATTCTGGTTTGTTGTGAATCCCTTCAGGATTTTTTTTTCTTCTAATCCCCGTCACCTATCGGCCCCATTTGCCCTTTTTTATTTCAATCAGGCAGTGGTATGGTCGGCCCTTTCACTGACAGGCAGAAGGGTCCATGTTGTTTTGCTCCTGTGGGGCGGCCCGGTGTCACATGATGGAGGGTTTTATGGCACTGATGAAGTCCAACAGATTTGCTTCTCCACTGTAACCTGGAAGGCCGGCCGCGTCCGACATCTATGAATTCGTCTCAGGAGGCGGCATTTCTGTTTAGGCTGAATTTAGTGCTGGGTTGCACTGACACATGCTGTGGTGTGCATTCACATGCTTAGACGGTGCTTAGGCGAACTTGAAATAAATAAAAAAATCTAATACCATTGTTTTATATCATTGTTTATTTTGGTTAATGTATTAATTTTTACATTTGATTGTAAAAAGGAATACATAAGTTGATTTATTAGTAATAATTTTACAGTTATGGTTAAATTTAAAATTTAGGTTAAAATATTTATTTAAAAAAAATGTGTGAAACTGTACATTCTTTGATGTTGCATTTATTTCAATGAAAATGTTGTACTTATAGTACATTACTTTAAAAACTACTTCAAAAACTGTACATTAAACCGGTAAAATCTTTTTTTAATTGTATAATTCATTATTAATCGTTTGAAAGTTTGATTAAATTTTAATTTTCACAAATAAATCACTACATTTTTGTTTCTAAAAATAAAATGCTAGCATACTGCATACCGTGGAGTGTATAATGTACAGTAAATACTATTTTCTGTAAAAAAAAAAAATAGTTTAGGGAAGCGCGCACAGTACTGTTTATAACTGTAAATACTTTATACATGTTTAATTGAGTAATTTATTAATTTCTTCAAGTTTTTAAAATGTAAAAACTTGGACCACAAAACTAGTCATAAGGGTATTTTTTTTTTCAAATTGAGATTTATACATAATCTGAAAGCTAAAATAAGCTTTCCATTGATGTATGGTTTGTTAGGATAGGACAATATTTGTCTGAAATACAGTTACTTGAACATCTGAGGGTGCAAAATAAAAATCTAAATATTGAGAAAATCACCTTTAAAATTATCCAAATGAAGTTCTTAGCCATGCATATTACTGATCAAAAATTAAGTTTCAATATATTTACGGAAGAAAATATCTTCCTGGAACATGATCTTTCCTAATGTTTTTTGGCATAAAAGAAAAATTGATCCTTTTGAGCCATACAATGTATTTTTGGCTATTGCTACGAATGTACCCGTGCTACTTAAAACTGGTCACAAATGTTAGCATACTAAAACAGGAAATTTCTCACATTGTTTTATTGATTTTATTGCACACAGGTTATCTAGTGAAGTCATCTAAATAGTTATATATTTAAAGTTATTTAAGTATATAAATGTACATGTTTGTTATTTGAATCAATTTAGTCTTTAAATGTCTCTTGTCAGTATAATTAAATGAGTAAAGGAAAGGGTTTTACAAATTTGTTAACTTCTGATTCGCTTCATCACACTAGTCTTAGTATTTTGGACATTTTGTCAAAATTTTGTCCTTGCATATCGAAAATGTATATACTGTACACAGTATGCATAAGATGTTATTGTAGAATGCTATTCTTCGCATGTTTCTGGAACATGTTTGTCCTGGAGTGTCTTTGTTGTGGTCTAGCAGGCAGCTAGTGTGAGACGAGGAAGATGACTTACAGACCGCTGTATTCATTAATTCTCGCACCCTGCCATGCACAGGCTTCACTTCCAGATGGCCCTGCGGCCAAACACAACTCTGAATCACTTCCTTTCTGCCTGATGGAAGGCGTAGAACGATCCCGCCGACCTCAGATCGACTCTTAGAATATCTTATACTTGATTTTATCACGTTTGATTTTTAATGTGATGTTGCAACTGATATATGTTACTTATTTCAGGCCAAAACATAATGTTAATGTGAAATAATGGTAAAACCCAAACTGAATAGACTCAAACATTTCACTAATGGATATCACCACACTAAAAAAAATATTTTTCGAAGTTGTAAAAAAAGCTATAAAAGATAATTGGATTTTTTTTTTTTTGTCTACTTAAAATTTTCATGGTTAATTGAAAGTGTTACTTGCCGTTTCTTTGTAATTTTGAAATTTACTTGCGATTTCTCAGTAAAATGTTTCTACACCGAAGTTTTTTTTCAGTGCATGTTTCTCCAGTTGATTGAATACTTTAAGAATTGCAAATAGTTTTTTGTTTTACAAGTTTTCAGTTGTGTTTAATATGCAAACAAGTTTTTCGCTAGTTAAACGTGCTTTAATTCACAGAACTTTCCAGAACATTGAATAAAGCCGGGTTTAAAATTCTTGTTTAATTTTGTTGACACATTAGAGTTAAAGGTTTTTGTAGAAGGAATTTTGGATATCTCTTTCTATCAGTCTGTAAATCAGAAAATACTGTCAAAAGCCAGAAAAATGCGCTTTTTAACCATGTTTTTAAGAATGAAATGTTGCAAAAAGCCAACCGAATGTTATATAAGCAATCCCTTCTGTAAAATCCTTCAGAACATAGATGGGAATAAAACTCTAAGTTTTGGTGTATGTAAGTGCTGCTGTAGTGGAGGAAAAACTTTTGTACTGAGAAAAGGGCCTTTAAAATACGTAATTCAATTGAAATCTATAGACGCAAATAGATAAACTGCAATAAAATAAACACACAAAAGGCATTTCAGATGTTCTCTTTACACTAATCTGAAACAACATGTAATGAAAAGCCAAATAAAGATCTCAAAATTGACCAGTGTGTTAAAAAAAGACAATGTTTTTACCTGTAGTTTCTTCTATTAAAGAAAATGAATCTAACAAGTTCTTTTCTCTCTTTTTTTCTCCCCTCACAGTTTGCCCTTCCGAATGTGTCCACGGTGCTTGTACCCCCCATAAGGAGTGCTGTCACGACCAGTGTCTGGGCGGCTGCTCCGTGCCAGGGAACTCGACCAAATGCGTGGCTTGTCGCAATTTCCAGTTCGGCGACACCTGCGTGGATCGCTGCCCTTCGGGCTACTACACCTTCAAGGGATGGCGCTGTGTGTCCTTTAAATTCTGCCAGGACCTCCATAATCAGTGTAAGGGCAAGAGCGGCGACTGCCACGAGTACGTCATCCACAAAGGAGCCTGCATCCCAGAATGCCCGTCTGGATACACCACCATGAATTCCACCTCGTACGTACCACCTTTTCTTTTTTTGTGAATAAATGCAGCTACAGGAGCCAGACTGCTACCGTTAAACAGCGTTACACTTTCCAAACAACTCTGATCAGAATTCACCCCACGTAAGACATGAGTTGGTGAAAAACAGTGGCAAAATGAGTTTTAGGAGACAAACAAATCACAATGTTGAACGGTCAAGGCCTTTTTTTAACATGCCAGGGAAATATCAGGGGATGTTCACAGTGAAAATCAGTCTTACATTCGGAAGAGAGTCTTAAAAGGTCACAGGCCATATTTCACTGTGAAATAACAAGAAAAAAGAGAAAAAGAAATACATTTTCTGAAATGTTCTTAGAGTTAAATTATTTAAATATTTCATAGTATAGAAATAATCTTAAAGAAAAATTAAGATTTAAGCTTTTTTTTTGGTGCTTATTTGAAATTTTGAATTTAAGTTAAACATTTTCCCTCTAAGTTGTCTTCAGCATTATAAGGTAAATATGTAAATATAATCTGGTTTATTTCATATTTGTAAACGAAAAATATTTATGTTATTAATCCAAAATCAAAAATTAAGACTTAATTGTATTTTAATATAATTATTAAAATATATAAATAATACATTTCTTCTTTGACACTGGACATGTTCTTGACGGGTTTAGTAAGACTTTTATCCCCTCCTATATATTAAAGAGTGAATCATGTGCTGCAAGCATGGAGTAGATGTTTCTGGTTAACGCTGTGATTTGTTTTGGTCGTTTAGAAAATTAACGAACCGGTTGTCACGCTCAACTTGACCGGGGAGAAGATAAAACTGTTCTGGAAGTATCATAACATCATTTAGTCTTTTCGTCAGTCACGGCAAATTGAAAACGAGCAGATTATAATGGCCGGTGTCAAGTGTTAAGAGCGTGATAAAATGCCACCCTGATTATTCCAAGCGAGTCATTTGCAATCCGGCTGAATTTGTCAAGCTAAGCGGAAGTATAATGAGCCAAACCAAAACAACATTGCGTGTTGGAAAGCGACCCTTTTTTTTGAGCCTGAGTCAGTTTGGCTGCCCGGGAACGTCCGGAAGCTTGCGCACATGCTGGTTTGCACGTCCAGCTTCATGTGTGGGAATTATTAACGCACAAATAAACAGAGAATTAACACTGCGAACGGGAGTAAAATGTAGCCTCGCGGGAACAATGGCAGCCTTTGTTTGCGTTCGCTGGGGTCTCGGGGGGCTTTAAAAAGGTGGCTGTTTCACTGGCCTTTTGATTCTTTTGTCTCCACGTCGAAGCGCTGCAGTTGTGGGAGCTTGATGGGATCTCGGTTTTCCAGGAATTTTGTTTTGAAGTGACGTCATTGGCTTGTTTTTCGCCGTCCCTCCACCTTTCGCCTTTGTGAGGGGCAGTCGTGCGGCTGTAAGTCCTGTTTCGTAACAGCGTGCCCCATCCTTCCCTCCCTGTTGTTTTCCAAATCAGAAGACGACGCAGCGGGAACGAAATTTAGGAGCATGTGAATAATGTTCGAATGAGTTAAAATCTAAAAACTGTGTTTTCGGCGGCGCTGCGCATTTGAAACGAATTTGCGCGGCGTGGATCTCCAAAACTGGAAGGGCAGTTGAAAGAGTGGGATTATGGGCTTAAAAACCTGAGAAAGAGAAAAACACTCATTTGTGAATAAACTGCTGAGGTACGAATCCTTTTTAGTGAAACAAAAACATACAGTATGACCAGTGTAATCCAATTCCCACCAAAATGAATCTTTAAGCTGATTCTTTTTAGTGAATCTATAACGTTCAGAAAAAACAGTGTAATCTCATTGCTAAACCAATGAGTCTCATGATCTGAATCAGTTTAGTGATTTGAACACATAAAGTGTGACTAGAGTAATCTGATTTCCAGACCAACAACTCTTATTAGTCGAATCTTTTCTGATTCTTGAACAAAAGACTCTTTAAGTGAATCAAAAACATAGTCCAACAAGTGTAAATCTTATTTCGAAACTAATGACTCTTGTAAGATTATTACATTTAGTAAATCAAAAACATACAGCACGACCAGTGTAATCAAATTCCCACAGAAATGACTCTTTTCAGCTGATTCTTTGTAGTGGATCAGTAATGTTCAGCACTACCACTGTTATCTCATTCCCAAATGAACATTTTTTAGGAGCCGATTTTTTTCAGTGAACCAAAAATATACACTGCAACCAGTGTAATTCAGTTTCCAAACAAATGACTCATATGAGTCGATTCATACAGTGTGACTACTGTAATTTGATTCTCAAAGAAGTGACTCTTAAGAGCTGATTCTGTTCAGTGAATCATAAACGTACAATGTAACCAGTGTAAACACATTCCTAGACCAGTGACTCTCAAATGAACTATTTCTCTTTAGTGAGTCAAAAACTTAACAACCAGTGTAATGTAATTCCTATTTATGAATGACTGAGTCTGCTCTTTTAAGTGAATCAGACATTTTCAGCACAAGTAGTGTAATCTGGTTCCAAAACAAATGACTTTTATAAACTAATTCTTACAGTCAAAAGCATACAGCACAACCAGTGCAATCTGATTTCCACACAAATGATTCTTTGTGCTGATCCTTCTTAGTGAATCAAAACCATACAGCACAACTAGTGTAATCTAATTTGTGAATGAATGACTCGCAAAAAAGCAAATGATAATCAAATGATGTGAAAAATCTAATAACTTCTTATAGTCAGTCAAAAACATACAGCACAACCAGTGTAGTCCGATTTCCACCCGACTTATTCTTTGAGCTGATTATTTTGTAGTCAAGCAGAAACATATTGAATGAGTGACTCTTGAGTCCATTCTTTGTAGTGAATCAAAAACTTACCGCATGACTCGTGTTATGTGATTCCTGAACGCATGGTTCTTGTATGGAAAAATATATGAAATATGAAAAATCAGGTTATGACTTATAGTCAGTCAGAAGCATAAAGCACGGACAGTTTAATATGATTGCCTGATTGAACTGATTATTTTTGTTGAATCAAAAACATACAGCACAATCAGTGTAGTTTGATTCCTGAATGAACGACTCTTATGAGTCGATTCCTTTTTGTTCATCAAAATCGCACTGCACAACCAGTGTAGTCTGATTTCCGAATTATTGACTTTAATTCCCAAACAAATGATTCTTACAGTATATGTGAAATCAAATGATCCCAAAAATAAAATATAAAAAAAATCAAATGACGACTTTTAGTCAGTCAAAAGCATAAAGCACAGCTGTTTTATTATGATTCCCAAACAAACGACTCTTATGAACTGATTCTTTTTAGTTGGATCAAAAACGTACAGCACAATCAGTGTAGTTTGATTTCTGAATGAACGACTCTTGTGATTTGATTCCTTTTAATAAATCAAAACCATATAGCACAACCAATGTAGTCTGATTTCCGAATTAATGACTCTCATGAACTGATTCTTTTTAGTGAATCAGAAACATACAGCACAATCTTTGTAATCTGATTCCCAAACAAACGACTCTTATGAACTGATTCTTTTTAGTTGGATCAAAAACATACAGCACAACCACTGTAGTCTGATTTCCAAATTAATGAGTCTGAGTCTGTTCTTTTAAGTGAATCAAAAATGTAACTTACGTCATTTGATTCTCAAACAAATGATTCTCGAGGTATGTGAACAATCAAATTATTATTTTAGATTTTAGTCAGTCAAAAGCGTAAAGGACAACCGGTTTAATATGATTCCCAAACGAATGAATGACTCTCATGAACTGATTCTTTTTAGTGAATCAAAAACATACAGCACAACCAGTGTAGTCTGATTTCCAAACAAACGACTCTTATGAACTGATTCTTTTTAGTTGGATCAAAAACATACAGCGCAATCAGTGTAGTTTGATTTCTGAATGAACGACTCTTATGATTTGATTCCTTTTAATAAATCAAAACCATACAGCACAACCAATGTAGTCTGATTTCCGAATTAATGACTCTCATGAACTGATTCTTTTTAGTGAATCAGAAACATACAGCACAATCTTTGTAATCTGATTCCCAAACAAACGACTCTTATGAACTGATTCTTTTTAGTTGGATCAAAAACATACAGCGCAACCACTGTAGTCTGATTTCCAAATTAATGAGTCTGAGTCTGTTCTTTGAAGTGAATCAAAAATGTAATTTGATTCTCAAACAAATGATTCTTACAGTATATGAAAAATCAAATGACTTCTTTTAGTCAGTCAAAAGTGTAAAGCACAGCCAGTAAAATATGATTCCCAAACGAAAGACTCCTATGAGCCAGTTCTTTTTAGGCAATAAAAAAAAAAAATGGTGCAATCATGGTAATCTGATTCCCAAACAAACGACTCTTATGAACTGATTTGTTTGAGTGAATCGGACACAGACAGCTAACAACGTACTGTATGAATCAAATGTTTTTTTGTTCCTCAATGTTTTTGACTTGTTTTAGTGGAATCAGAGAATAAAGACAGATGGTGATTGATGAAATCTCAATGTCGTAACTCCAAATTAATTTAGGAAAATAGCATCGGATTCCCCTCCCACCAACTCCTGCAACATCTGAGCAAGATTCGAGCGCGATTACGTAACGTTACTCTCTCGTTTGGTTAAAAAGTGATCAAATTAAGCAACAGAATTATACAAATGCTCCGCGCCACGGGGATTCATTCCGTTCCCGTTCCACGATTAGATCTTTCCACAGTATCTTATTGCCGATTCTTGCATCAAAAGACCTCGTCTCCAGAGTCGTCTCTCTTCAAACGGGACGGATGCGGAGGTCACATACTTCAAAGCCAACACAACTATCCATGGTATTTAGTGGAGTCTCGGTGGGATTGTGTTTTCACGTTTGCCCTCGCTGACCCTCTCCATTCAGATGCATTGCTGCATTGCAGCACACGATCCGTTCCAGTGCGCTTGGGCCCGTTCCAAACACAACAATGACACCAGCGCAGGTGACTTGAGATTTTAGCGGGCAGGGAACAATATGTTTGGCCCCGAGGCGATCGCAATCTCGAAAAGCGGTGCCAGCTGCTGACATCATGGCAAATGCATGCGTAAAGCAACAGTTATTGGTTTTTAAAACCTATCGTTGTCTTTTATTCAGGTTGAACTGCACGCCCTGCACCGGTCACTGTCCCAAACTCTGTACGGGGGTGAAGACGGTGGACTCGGTCACCGCCGCTCAGGCTTTGCGTGGCTGTACTGTGCTCAATGGCAGTCTGATCATCAAGATCAGCAAAGGAAGTGAGTATCTTGCACTTCGAAATGCAAGTATGTTGGTTGTGTTTACATGCATATTGTCTTTTTTTGTTTATAAATCCACAAAATTATTGTGCAAATTATGTGAACTTACCTTTCTGTTACAAAATGTCAAATATGTATAATATAATATAGAATAGAATATAATAATAATGTAATATAATATAATATAATATAATAACATTTGATATAAATAAAATAATAATAATTAGACGGAATTTATACTTTTATATATTTATATTTGTAAGAATGATTATTAAATAAAGT
>NC_133367.1:19237130-19284496 GCF_049309525.1 Garra rufa | reverse complement strand
AAAATACATAATACTAATACTATAATTTTACATTAAAATTATACACACACACACACACACACACTATATATATATATATATATATAGAGAGAGAGAGAGAGAGAGAGAGAGAGAGAGAGAGATTTTTTTTAATATAAATCTTACCTTTATTCAATAAATCAAAATAAAAAATCAACTGACTAAATGGTTATCAGAATAGTTTTTAGCTGCAACAATAGAATGAATATTGTAGAATATATTTACTACTTATTATGAAAGACCAATATCATTCACAAACATTATTCTCTGTGGCAGAAGTGATAAAATAAAGCATAACTTACACATTATCTGCTCTTCATTATGATGCAATAGAACTAAAATCATTGAGGGGTTTATTTTGGTTCATTTGCTCCAACTCATTCCGACTTTCAACCCACAGACCCCATCGACGGCGGCGCTCAGTCGGCGTGGCCAATGCCACTCTACCGAACTTTGCGAGCACGTCATCCAGCCTGCCCAACTTTTCCACCACTTCGAGCCCGGAGAAAGACAAGAGTCAGAAGATGGTGTTCAAAGCCAGCTCCAAAGAGTTCATGGTCATCTCCAACCTAGACCACTTCACCAGCTACCAGATCGAGATCCAGGCCTGCAACCATCCCACAGATCCGAACCGCTGCAGCATGCCAACATACGTCAACGCCCGGACCCTGCCTGAACGTAAGACCACCACACCACTCTTCTCTATTATTTTGGTTTAGATTCACATTCTAACATGTCAACTTCCTGTTTGTGCTCTTAGTAAAAGCTGACAATGTTGTGGGGCGAGTGACTCATGAATTTTTCCCCGATGAACCGGATTTCGTCTACATCAAATGGCAGGAGCCGAAAGCACCCAATGGCATGATCATACTGTACGAAGTCAAATACGTGAGGATGTCGGATAACTATGTAGGTGTTCAATTATTAAGAAATTCATGCATTTCATTATTTATTACGTTAAAATATTACACAATTATACTGTATATTTTTAAATTTGTATGTTCAAAAAGGTGTATATGTTTTGTGTTATTTTGTTCATCCCACAGGAGGATCAAATTTGTGTGTCCAGAATCACTTATGAAAAAATTAATGGCTATCGATTACGAGTAGGGCATCCTGGGAATTACAGCGTGAGAATACGTGCAACTTCACTGGCCAGCAACGGTTCCTGGACTGAACCTGCATACTTCTTTGTTCAAGATAGTAAGCTTTACTGTATTTATTATATTGCTTGACTGTTATTTTGGTTATTATGGTTTCTAACATACATGTTTTGCAGGGGATATGAACATGAAAATCATCATCGGCCCACTCATTTGCGTCATTGTACTGCTGTTCCTGGCCAGTACAGTCTTCATTGTCCTTAGGAAGAAGTATGTGCTAGAAACTTAAAGTTAAGTCCTTGTTTATCATCTGGACAATGCATTTATGTATAAATATGTTTTCCCTCAGACAAACCGAAGGACCGACTGGCCCACTGATTGCTTCCTCAAACCCAGAATATATAAGTGCGAATGATGGTAAGATATCATTTTAAATGTAATTCACTTCATTAAAATTGATCATTAAAAGATTGTGAATGAATGTCATTATCAATAAGTTTATCTAAGTAAAATTAAGATGAATAAAATAAAATTTGGCATCTTTATAAAAATTGTGACTCTTTTTGTTGATTTTAAGCTTTCAATTTGCATACTTTTGGTTGGAAAGCAAAAAATAAAAAGTGATTATGATTAAAAATGTAAAATTTTAATTACATTCGTAGTGTACATCCCAGACGAATGGGAGGTGCCTCGGGAGAAGATCAGCGTTTTGAGAGAGCTTGGTCAGGGATCGTTTGGAATGGTTTATGAAGGCTTCGCTAAAGACATTGTGAAGGGCGAACCAGATACGAAAGTGGCCGTTAAAACCGTCAACGAGTCGGCGAGCCTACGTGAGAGGATTGAGTTCCTCAACGAGGCTTCAGTCATGAAAGCCTTTAGCTGCCATCACGTGGTAAGTGTGGAGAACCTAGAGATCCAAAATAATCAAGGAGAAAAGCCTTGTCTAAATGTTCAACGTGTTCGCCTAGGTTCGCTTGCTCGGTGTGGTATCAAAGGGGCAACCGTCGTTGGTCGTCATGGAACTGATGACACACGGAGATCTGAAAAGCTACCTGCGTAGCCTGAGACCTGATTCTGAGGTAAGTCTTCCTGTTTCTAATGTAATAACCCCTATTCCAAATGTTGTATCCCGGACGAACTCATTGTTATATCAGTACATTTGGACCACATGCTGCCGTTTGATGCTGAATAATCCTAATCCCAAATCGTCATATCCCAGATGAGCCCCAAATTTCATTGCATGTCATTTGAGGATGTTATAACAGCACATTTGGACCACATGCTGCCATTTGATTCTGGAAAATTGCAATCCCAAATCGCTGTATCCCGGACGAACCCCCAATTTCATTGCATCTCATTTGAGGATCTTATAACAGTACATTTGGACCACATGCTGCCATTTGATGCAAAATTATTTCAATCCCAATTCGTTGTATCCCTTACGAGCCCCCAAATTTATTGCACCCCATTTGAGGATGTTTTAACAGTACGTGCCATTTGCCATTTGATGCTGAATAATCCCAATCCCAAATTGTTGTACCCTGGACGAGCCCCCAGTTTCATTGCACCTCATTTTAAGGATGTTATGACAGTACATTTGGACCACGTGCTGCCGTTTGATGCTAAAAATAATCCCAATCACAAATCGTCGTATCCCGGCCGGGTGAGCCCCCAATTTCATTGCATCTCATTTGAGGATGCTATGACAGTACATTTGGACTGCATGCTGCCATTTGATGCTGAAAAATCCTAATCCCACTTCGTCATATCCCGGACGAGCCCCCAGTTTCATTTCACCTCATTTGAGGATGTTATTAACCATAAAAAGGTCCAAATGCTGTCATTTGATGCTGAATAATTCCAATCCCAAGTTGTTGTATCCTGGACAAGCCCCCCAATTTCATTGCACGTCGTTTGAGGATGTTATTAACCATCAAATGGTCCAAATGGTGTCATTTGATGCTGAATAATTCCAATCCCAATTTGTTGTGTGCTGGACGAGCCCCCCAATTTCATTGCGCGTTGTTTGAGGATGTTATTAACCATAAAAAGGTCCAAATGCTGTCATTTGATGCTATATAATTACAATCCCAAATTGTTGTATCCTGGACGAGCCCCCCAATTTCATTGCACGTCGTTTGAGGATGTTATTAACCATCAAATGGTCCAAATGGTGTCATTTGATGCTGAATAATTCCAATTCCAATTTGTTGTGTCCTGGACGAGCCCCCCAATTTCATTGCACGTTGTTTGAGGATGTTATTAATCATCAAATGGTCCAAATGCTGTCATTTGGTGTTAAATTATAGTTTCACTTCATCTTCAAGGGCTGTATAAGCATATAAAACAACCACAAGGAATAGCTAACAGTAGCCGTGGCCATTGATTTCAATATTGTTGGGGGTTTTTTAACAGAATAACCCAGGTCGTCCACCGCCAACCCTGAAAGAGATGATCCAAATGGCAGCGGAGATAGCAGATGGCATGGCGTACCTCAATGCTAAGAAGTTTGTCCACAGAGACCTCGCTGCCAGAAACTGTATGGTGGCTGAAGATCTCACTGTGAAAATTGGAGGTAAGAAGACCAAAATCAAGCATATTTAGTGTGAAACTCAGGATTTGTAGGATGAACAACCTTTCGGTTTTTGTTGCAGATTTTGGTATGACACGAGACATTTACGAGACTGATTACTATCGCAAGGGCGGAAAGGGCTTATTGCCCGTCAGATGGATGGCGCCAGAGTCCCTAAAAGATGGCGTTTTCACTGCTCACTCAGACTGCTGGTGGGTATTTCTCTGGGATTTTTGATGCTTAGTAGATCGTTCAGATCCCTCACAACAAACTAGCCGAGAAGTCCTGTTGAGTGTCCAATCATGTTTTTGGAGGTCCACTATCCTCTGTATTACTGGGAACTTCCAGGCAAGTGTGTTGATACTGGTTTGAGTCTCCTGGACATTGGTCCTCCAGGATCAGGATTGGACATTCTTGGGTTAGAAGACTAAGATGATGGTAGAAGGTTCCACAAAAATAAACGCATATGTGGACTGTCCCTACCTATTGAGTTATCAGTGCTGTAATAAAAATCTGCCAACTTTTCAGGTCTTTCGGAGTGGTATTATGGGAGATCAGCACACTTTCTGAGCAGCCTTACCAGGGACTGTCCAACGAGCAAGTGCTCAAGTTTGTAATGGATGGAGGATACCTGGACAGACCGGAGAACTGTCCAGAGAGAATGTAAGTACCAACAAAGAAATTAATCTTGGTGAAAAGAACATCTTAGACCATCGTTTGTAGTTGGTTGGATGAAGATTAGTTCACTCCTGAATAAAAATGTCCTGATAAATTACTCACCCTCATGTTCATGTCTTTCTTTCCTCAGTTGAAAATAAATTAAGGTTTTTGAGAAAAACATTCCAGGATTCTTCTTCATATAGTGGACTTCAATGAAAGCCAATGGGTTAAAAGTCCAAATAGCAGTTTCAATGCCGCTTCAAAGGGCTCTACATGATCCCAGCCAAGGAATAAGGGGATCCTCAGCTTGAAGAACCCCTTTGAAGCTGCAATAAAACTGCAATTTGGACCTTTAACCTGTTGATTCCCATTGAAGTCCACTATATGGAGAAGAATCCTGGGATGTTTTCCTCAAAAACCTATATTTCATTTTGACTGAAGAAAGAAAGAAACTGAGACGCGTCATGGAGAGACACATGGAGATTGAGGTTAAGGTGGTTTAAGATTGTCTTCTCTCGCTTGAATTCTTCTCCCAGGCACAACCTCATGCAGATGTGTTGGCAGTACAACCCGAAGATGCGGCCCACCTTCCTTGAGATCATCGAGATGATCAAGGAGGACCTGCATCCCACTTTCCAGGAGGTCTCGTTCTTCTACAGCGAGGAGAACAAAGCGCCCGAGAGCGAGGAGTTCGACATGGACTTCGAGAACATGGAGAGCATACCACTGGACCCCTCATCCTATTCCCAACGCGAGGAGAGCCTCAGTAGAGACAACGGCCCCTCGGTGGGCCTACGGGGCAATTACGAGGAGCACGTGCCCTACACGCATATGAACGGTGGAAAGAAAAACGGCCGAATTCTGTCTTTACCCAGATCTAGTCCGTCCTAACATTCGCCTCAGCTTTTTCCTCTCTCGTTTTTTTAAAGAGAAAAGTTTTTAAATGCGTTATTTTTGCAGAGGCCCTTAAAGATACAGATCTCAGGTCTTTTTTGTTGTCGTCGTCATCGTTGTTGTTGATGTTTCCGTCTCACGGCTACACTAGTATGGTTACAACGAAAACGGACGTTATTTTCGCCCATCATCCAACGCACCATTCGCTTTCTGACACTTTTACACTTTTGCCAAGTTTCCAAGACAGTTTGGTTGGGCGGTGGGGAAAAGCAAACTGTGAACATGACTAAATCAACCAGAAAAGCTGCTTCAGCTACGTCACCTCAAAGTCCACTTTCTTTTCCCTTGGATGCTTATTTCCTGTCTCTCTCTCTCTTTATTTTATTTTATTTTTTTAAAGATAGTGGCCTTTTATTAAGTGGCCTATAAAAAGAGAAGTGTCTATCAATGCTTGTGTTAATTTCATTAGAACAATGACTTTACAGTGTGGAACTATGGGATGGCTTATATTCTTTTAGAACAAACCTTTGTTTTGTAGAGGAATGACTTTTATTTTGTCCTGGAGAATTCCTGAATTCACTTAGATGACATTCACATGGTGTTCTGGTGAATGAGGTTTAATTTATTGGCTTTATTTGTTTTTTCTCTGAGCTTTTTACTCCTGTGTCCTTTTACCGGCTGAAGGATATTTAACAGTTATGAATTGGACAAAAGAGTTTCTCAGACTGACCAATAGCTGCTGCTCTGATATAGTGGGTATTTAATATTATATATATATTATATATATATAATATTTAAATATTGATTGGTATCAGTATTTTAAATATACTATTTACAACATCCGAACTTTTGTACATAATTCTAATGTCTTTTTCTAATGTCTTCATCCATCAGCTTTGCTTATACAATATTTTTTGCAACAATGTCTCTTTTTATGAGCTGTTTTTTATGTCTAACCAAAAAAAATCGCATTAATTACCGTGAAAGTTGACTCGCAGTGATATTCCAGCGTACAGTGGGGAGCGTTTTTGGTTTGGCCTGAATTCAAATCATGAAAATGACAATTTCATTTCGGAATAATGAATAATAACAACTACTCAATTCAAACGAGTAAATATGTTCATATTTCCTGTCATAAAACAGATTTCGGGATCCCGATAGGTGTTGTGGAGAATGTTTTAGGAATGTTTCGGAGCTTTGTCTTCAGTGGGATACGAAAGGTTGTTTTTGGCTCTGATTTTTCACATAGATTTAGGATCTTAGTGTGAAGGATAAGCTCTGCCGAGGGATTAGGTTGTTAGTTTTTCGACGACAGAAATATAGGCTAATATAATAGTCGACCTGATGATATTCGAATCGGATCATTAAAACATTCCTGTAATTTATCCGCAGTTGGGCTCCGGTACCTGTTAAAGTATCAAAAGTGAGTGTAGTTCTTAAACAGCTTTGCATAATAATGTTTACGCTGTAGTTCTGAGAAAGGGAAGTCGCTTTTTCCAAAATAATCCTTCAAAGCTAAAAAGCAGACAGCTTTCGTATAGGCAGAAGTTCGATTCCTCAATTTTGTGCCTTCTCCGATCGCCAGAGGCAAGAGAGATGGCGTTTCTACTGGATCTTGCTCGTTGCCATCAAAAATGTGCACATTTCATGTATGTGCGTGTATATTTGTGTGTGTATGTATATTTATTTGTGAGTAGTTTCGGAGGGAAACGACAGAACGAGGCTGAAATTCACACGTAAGCGTTTTGCCATTTCATCTTTCTTTCCTCACCGTAGCCTGATAAAAAAAAATCCCTTTCTTGATCCCATTGGCTTTGTTTTAGATGTACATAGAAAATCGAATCGAAGAAACCAACCTGCTTGTAGCTTTTCGTACACTATTACAAAGAACGTAACGTTTTTTTTTTTTTCCTGTAGCAGTGAGCAGACGTGTTTTTCGTTTTTCTTAATTAACAAGCTATCTTTGAAAAGGCAAATATTGATATTTTATTTATTTCATGATCCTCATAATTATGTAAATCCCTGCTAGTTTTTATTACAATACTCTAAGGCGGGTAAAACTAGTCTTTTAGTTGATTATTTTTTCGTTTAAAGAGAGATACAGCCGGCGTGGTCACGAACGCAGTTGGTTTGCTAGCGCTAATGTCTTTCTGTTGGTTGTTCGGACACAGTCTACCTCAGTACGTTGTTAGAAAAAATTGTTTTAGAGCCAAGTGCATCTCTCTTTAGTTGTTTGAATTTCTTTAACAGGTTTGTTTCGAGACAGCAAAAACCACGTCCGCAATCCCAAATTCGCAAATATTACATAGGCTATAACTCCCCTTTGATTTTGTTTTTTTGAGAAAGCTTAGAACCCAAAGATTCACTTGAACGGGTGACTTCTTTGTTTCGAGTCGTTTGAAATGCGCTGCAAGTTTAGTTGGAAAAACAAAACGAAAGTTTAACCGTAGAGTATTACGAAGGTACAAAAACGTTCGAAAAACAAAGCGGGACGTTCTAAAACGCTTAACGTACGTAAAAACGACCAGGAAACCCCAAATTTCTGTCAAACCTTACTTGAAACAAACACTAACTACTACCAAAAGAACGAGCCCTTATTCCACAGATAAAGTGAAAAATATCACATTAAGCGTTTTCTCCCCCATAGAAGCCCATTATAAGGAAACAGCTTAACGTATATCTTAACAACGACTGGGGAAAAACAAACTTCTGTCAAATATTACTTATAATAAGTACTTGCTGCTGTTAAAAGAATGAGATCTCATTCAGCATATAAAGTGAATAATATCACGTTAAGCGTTTTCTCCCGATAGAACTCCGTTAAGGAAAAAGCCGAAGGTTTTTTATAATGGACTTCTATGGGGACGATCACTTTTTAAGCTGAATAAGAGCTCGTTCTTTTGACAGCAGCAAGTATTTATTATAAGTAAAATTTAACAGAAGTTTGGTCTTCCCTGGTCGCTGTTGAGGTACGTTAAACCACATTAAGCTGTTTCCTTATAATGGGCTTCTATGGGGAGAAAAGGCTTAACGTGATATTATTAACTATATCTGTGGAATAAGGGCTCGTTCTTTTGATTAGTGTTAGTGTTTGTTCCAAGTAAGGTTTGACAGAAATTTGAGATTTCCTGTTCGTTTTTTACGTACGTTAAGCGTTTTAGAACGTCCCAACAAAGCTTGTATTTTACGGTACATCGTTTGGCGCGTCTAATCTAAATGAGGTATTATAGAGTTTGTTTATTACATGAAGCACTTATTCTAATACAACAAAAATTTGTAAAGCCACTTACTTCGCAAAACATTTAGCCCGTGTTTTCTCTTTCTAAGTTGAATTTAACCTTTCAAGTCACTTCCTGAGAGACTACTGAATCACAGTTCGTTGCGCAAAAACGCCTACAAAATATTTCGCGTTGTTTTTTTTATTGGCTATCAAGTTACAGTGGGCCTACAACCATTTGTGATTCGCTTGGTGAAACAGCTCTTCTTCGCTCACTGCAGTATCTTACTGAACAAACTTTCTGGTGCCCCGAGTTCAGTAGTTTCGCATACAAAAACTTTGTTCAGTTTTTTTTTTTTGGTTTGTTTGCACCAAATGTGATTGTCAATGTCTTTTTTTGTTCCATGTGTTTTCTACTGTGAAAATGTCTATCAATGCCATAGTTTATATAGTAAACACGGACTTCACCTGCCTCTCCTTACACGTGCGTTCAGTACTCTCGCGGACAATCCTACGTGCCATAGAAATGTTTTATTTTCCTCAGGGAGATGTGAGCGTTGGGTTTCGTTTATCGGAGGAGCGTCAATTTTATCCACTGCTAGCTTAATCGGATGGACAACTGCAATTAGATGCCTTTGGAAGCATTTCGCATCTTTCGTTGCCTCTCCAATGTGTTTGGGGGAATGAATTGAATCGAATCGACCCCTGGTGGATCCGTAGTGCCTTGCACAAACCTAAGTATCCTCCAAGCCAAACCTGGCCAACAAACTCCCTGGACCGGATTGTTTTTCACCCAACATCCTCAAAATACTGGAGCCTATTGTACAGATTTCTCGACAGGTTAGCACATCTTTTGGCTCTCGATGCTTGGCTCGGTTTTACTGTATTGGTAGGCCTATATGTGAATGATATTCTTTTATTTTTGGTTTTAATTAAGCTGAACTTGTCTCTTCTTGGATATGCTACGGCTTGCTTCGTGCGCTTGACAACTGCCCGACGTCGTACGATTGATTCACTGTTACCCAAACAACAACTTTGGCAGCTCCCAGTGTAAAAGTCTAAATTGAGAGAATATAATTTTGATAAATGACCTTCGACATACGTAGTAACACAAAGCCGAATGCGGTTTTCTACAGCAAGCTAGAAAAGCGGAACAGGTCGAGCGCAAGGCATTGTATGTATTTTTATTGTTTTTAAAAGGAAAAAGTATTACACTTAGAGATATTAATTTCTATTTTTTTAGTCAAAATAGGGAGGGCAAATTCAATTACTTTTTTGACTGTAAACTTTTACTATTTCATGTACATTACGGAATTAACATTATCAATGTATATAGCTTTCTTTTCGATAAAAGGTGTGATGTCTTTTGTTCATGGCATTACACTGTGATTCAGAGATAGAAATGACATCGATTTTACTCTCCAAACTTGATTCGGGGGTTTGGCCTACAATGATGTTCTTTGTACGACGTTGCATTGTTTGACTTTTTTTTTTTTCATGTACAACTACTTGTTTGCCATCCAAGAAATGATTGCATATCCTTTGTCAGCATTTTGTATTTGTAAATTGTTACCCTTTTCTTTGTACGATACGGACAATTCCTCTACATGGCGATTCATAAAGCTGACCGTTTGAATAAACAATTGTTTTTCAATGTGAAAAACTGGAAAAGACCACTGCAGACTTTATTATAAGCTACGATCGCGCAAAAATAAAGAATAACAGGTTACTATGGAAGCTTGTTTCCGCAACAAGAGAAAAGATTTAAAAAGATAATTGCGAATTTTTTGTCTGTCTGCGAAAGTCTGAATTGTGAAATAAAAAGGCAATTTTGAGACATAAAAATAGAAAATTTGTAGGATATAAACTCACAAATGCAAGACCCAAAGTCAGATTTGCCAAATACAAACAAATGAGACATAAATTTGCAGTTTCCAAAAAAAGTTTCAATTGTGAGATAAAAAGACAATTTCGAGATATAAACTACCAATGTGAGAAAAAGTCCAAATTGTGCAACAAAAAAAACATTCGCGGCATATAAACTCACAAAAGCAAGAAAATTTTTTAGTTGTGTGATAAAGGCAGAATTGCGAAATGCAATGTGCATATAAATGTGCAATTTCCAAAAAATGTCAGAATTATGAGAGATATTACTGGAATTTTGAGGGAAAAAAATATTGAATTTGTAGGATATATACAAGTGTGAGAAAAAAATAGAATTGTGTGATTAAAAAGTCCAAATTTGTGAAATACAAACTCAACAATACAAATTACGAGATATATATATTCGCAATTTCAAAAAAAGTCTGAATTGTGAGTTAAAAAGTCAATTTTGACATATAAACTTTTTACAAGAAAAAGTCCAAAATGTGTGGGAAAAGAAACATTTGCAGGATATAAACTCACAAACACGAGAAAACAATTAGAATTGTGTGATATTAAAAAGTCCAAATTGTGAAATACAAACTCAATACAAATTACGAGATTTAAAATCGCAATAAAAAAAAAAGTCTAAATTGTGAGTTAAAAAAATCAATTTTGAGATATAGACTTATGAGGAAAAAGTCTAAAATGTTTGGGGAAAATAATAAATTTGCAGGATATAAACTCACAAATGTGGAAAAATTGCAAAATACAAACTCAGCAATACAAATTACGAGATATAAATTCACAATTTCCAAAAAAAGTCAGATTTGTGAGATATATATTCGCAATTTCAAAAAAAGTCTGAATTGTGAGTTAAAAAGTCAATTTTGACATATAAACTTTTTACAAGAAAAAGTCCAAAATGTGTGGGAAAAGAAACATTTGCAGGATATAAACTCACAAACGCGAGAAAACAATTAGAATTGTGTGATATTAAAAAGTCCAAATTGTGAAATACAAACTCAATACAAATTACGAGATTTAAAATCGCAATTAAAAAAAGTCTAAATTGTGAGTTTAAAAAATCAATTTTGAGATATAGACTTATGAGGAAAAAGTCCAAAATGTTTGGGGAAAATAATAAATTTGCAGGATATAAACTCACAAATGCGGAAAAATTGCAAAATACAAACTCAGCAATACAAATTACGAGATATAAATTCACAATTTCCAAAAAAAGTCAGATTTGTGAGATATATATTTGCAATTTTGAGAAAAAAAAAGTCCGAAAAAAAGATTGAATTTTTGGGATATAAACTCACAAATGCGAGAAAAAAAAATGAGAATTGTGTGATTTAAAAAGTCTGAATTGCGAAATACAAACTCGACAATACAAATTACAAGACATAAATTTGCAATTTCAAAAAAAGTCTGAATTGAGTAAAAACGTCGATTTTAAGATATAAAATCACAATTCTGAGGAAAAAGTCCAAAATGTGAGAAAAAAGACAGAATCGTGAGATAGAAAGTCAGAATTATCAAATACAAACTTGACAATACAAGTTAATAAAAAAAAGTCGGAATTGAGAGAGATAAGACAGAATTTGCAGGATAAAAACTTACAAATGTGAGAAAAAAGTCATAACTGTGAAATACAAAC
Source organism: Garra rufa (assembly GCF_049309525.1). NCBI lineage: Eukaryota > Metazoa > Chordata > Actinopteri > Cypriniformes > Cyprinidae > Garra > Garra rufa. Next base: position 19,272,506 of record NC_133367.1, on the reverse strand, counting down.
TCAACACTACAAATTACAAGATAAAAGTTTGCTTTCCAAAAAAAGTATGAATCGTGAAATAAGTCAGTTTCGAGATATAGACTCGCAGTTTATAAGAAATAGTCCAAAATGTGTGAAAAATTCTGGGATATAAACTCACAAATGTAGGAAACCAATTTAAATTGTGTGATTTAAAAATTGAGAAATACAAACTCGACAATACAATTTACGTGATATAAATTTGCAATTTAAAAAAAAGTCAGAATCATGAGATACGAACTTAGAACTATTTTTATATTATGTAGGCGAAAACTTAGAATTCAGAGTAAAAAAAGTAAAAACTGCGACAAAAAAGAAGAAAGTCGGAATTTATTAAGTCAGAGTTTGCATCTCGAAGTTCTGACCTTTTTTCTCAGAATTGTGAGAGATAAACTCTTAATTTACGAAAAAGAAGTCCAAAATGTGTGAAAAAATAGAGTTTGTGATATATAAACTCACAAATGCAAGAAAAAGTCAGAATTGTGTGATTAAAAAGTCAGAATTATAAAGTATGAGATAAATTAGCAATTTCAAACAAAAGTCAGAATCATGAGATATAAACTCAGAACTATTTTATTTTTATTATGTAGGGGAAAACTTTATTCAGAGTAAAAAAGTTTTTAAAAGCGACATAAAAGAAGAAAGTCGGAATTTATTAAGTCAGAGTTTACATCTCGCAGGTTTCTCAGAACTGCGAACCTATATCTTGCAAATCCAATCCAAGTTTATATCTGGCATTTCTGACTTCTTTCGCAGAATTGTGAGAGAAAAAGTTGATTTTTTTTTTTTTTGCGAAAACAAGCTTCCATAGGTTACAGAGAACAACTCTGGTTAAAAAAGCATCATGTCAGCCCCAGTTACATCGTAAATGTAAGTTCTGTTAATATTGAATGTGTTAAATGTTTATGTCTTATGTAAATCTGACATCTTTAGGGGGCTTATATAGATGATAGACGTGTTTCAGGTGGTCCGGCCTGTTCCAACATCAAATAATCAGCGCCCTTGTGTATTTTTCTTTTTTCAGTTGTTGTCCTGTACAATTTTGTTTGGTTGAACGTTTGATCATTTTGTTTGTTTGGTTTATCCCTGCTGTTTTCTGCGTTTTGTTTTTCCTCTGAGCACATAGATGATCCACACAGCTGTTTTTTTTTTCTTTTAGATGTTTTTTTTTTTTTTTTTTTTTTTTGTAGGTGATGTTCTTTAATCACCAACACACACTTTGCCATCAATACTTTCCCCTCGCTGGTTGAATTTGTGCCATTTATGTTGCGTATGGAAACCACCGTCACTTATTTAAACCAACAAATCCATCAGACCAGGATCAAACTGTGCCATGATTAACTATACGGATCGACAGTTTTAGTTTTTCAAATAAAGCCAAGCAGTGACATGTACAGTAAATGTTGGAATGAAATGAAAATGAATCTTGCTGTGTGTAAATTATTCAACAATTAACTGTTTATATGAAATTTATGAATTAAAATTTATTGGGAAAAAATGGCTTGAAGTTGTGTCTGTTTCCCAAGATAATGAACGGTTTTATTTGTAAATGTTTAGGAAAAGTAAAGGCAGTCTTTTTTTTAATTGACATTTACCTTTCCACAGAAAGCAGAACTTTGTGGAATGACATGAGGGTGAGTAAATGTATTATTTATTTTAAAATCTTACATGAGCTGTTATTTCGAACATTGAACTTGTTTTCAATTTTAGACAGTTACAAAATTACAAAATTTAGACAAAACGCGACAACATAAATGTTTCATATTAAAAACTTACTTCCCAAATTTTAAATCTTAAACTATGAAAATCGTTTTTTCAATTAAGATTTTTAGCTTAATTTAGCAAAAATAAATATAAGTAAAGCAAAAGGATTTTTTTTTTCTCAGTTTACTCTGTTGGCACTGAAGATGGCAGCATCACTGAAGCATTTTAGATGAATTATGAAGACAAATAAAGGTAAATATCATATATGGACTGTATTTTTGTTGAATTATGCAGAAAAGTTTGAAAATATTTAATTGTGTGTATTTGGAATGCATCAAATGCTATATAGGGATAGTGTAAAAAGTGTTTTAGAGTAGTGTTAATTTAGTATTATATATATATTTCATAATTATGTATTTTAAGAAATTTTGCTTTTTGGTTTTATCATTTTCATTCTTTTTTATATTTCTTTTGCATGTTTCTATATAGTTTATTTCAGTTTTAGTAGTAAAATTTAGACACTAATGTTTCAAATTTGCATATACATTTTGTAAGTTTAAGACAGAATTAGCAAAATAGAAACTCATAAATGCAAGAAATAAGTCAGAATTGTGTGTTAAACCCTTTAAATTGTGAAATACAAACTTGACAATAACAAGACACAAATTCACAATTTTAAAACAAAGTTTAATGATTTTGAGAAAAAAAAGCCCAAATTGTATACAAAAAAGATATAAGGATATGAACTCACAAATGTGAGAAACTATGTCAGAATTTTGTGATAAGTCCAAATTGTGAAATACAAAGTCGACAATACAAATTACGTTTACATAAGTTATAAATTTGCAATTTAAAAAAAAAATCTTAATTGTGAGATATATACTTGCAATTTTGAGGAAAAAATGTTCAAATTGTGCGCAAAACAAGAAAGAATTTGTAGGATAAAAAACTCACAAATGCAAGGGAAAAAATTCAAAATTTTGTGATTCAAATCGACAATACAAATTACAAGATATAAATTCGCAATTTCAAAAAAATGTCTGAATTGTGAGATATATACTCGCAATTTTGTTCAAAATGTGAGCAAAAAGGACAGAATTTGCAGGATATAAACTCACAAATGCAAAAAAAGTCCAAACTGTCAAATACAAAATCGACAATACAAATTACAAGATATAAATTTGCAATTAAAAAAAAAGTCTGAATTGTAAGATATATATACTCACAATTTTGAACAAATTGCAAAATGTGCGTAAAAAAAAACAGAATCTGTGGGATATAAACTCACAAATAAGGGGAAAAAGTCAGAATTCTGTGATAAAAAGTCCAAATTGTGAAAAACAAACTTGACAATACAAATTACAAGACACAAATTCACAATTTTAAAACGAAGTTTAATGATTTTGAGAAAAAAAAAAAAGCCCAAATTGTACACAAAAAAAGATATAAGGATATGAACTCACAAATGCGAGAAACTATGTCGGAATTTTGTGATGATAAGTCCAAATTGTGAAATACAAAGTCGACAATACAAATTACGTTTACATAAGTTATAAATTTGCAATTGAAAAAATTTAAAAAATCTTAATTGTGAGATATATACTTGCAATTTTGAGGAAAAAATGTTCAAATTGTGCGCAAAACAAGAAAGAATTTGTAGGATATAAACTCACAAATGCAAGGGAAAAAATTCAGAATTTTGTGATTCAAATCGACAATACAAATTACAAGATATAAATTCGCAATTTCAAAAAAATGCCTGAATTGTGAGATATATACTCGCAATTTTGTTCAAAATGTGAGCAAAAAGGACATAATTTGCAGGATATAAACTCACAAATGCAAAAAAAAGTCCAAACTGTCAAATACAAAATCGACAATACAAATTACAAGATATAAATTTGCAATTAAAAAAAAAGTCTGAATTGTAAGATATATACTCACAATTTTGAACAAATTGCAAAATGTGCGTAAAAAAAGACAGAATCTGTGGGATATAAACTCACAAATAAGGGGGAAAAAGTCAGAATTCTGTGATAAAAAGTCCAAATTGTAAAAAACAAACTTGACAATACAAATTACAAGACACAAATTCACAATTTTAAAACAAAGTTTAATGATTTTGAGAAAAAAAAAGCCCAAATTGTACACAAAAAAAGATATAAGGATATGAACTCACAAATGCGAGAAACTATGTCGGAATTTTGTGATGATAAGTCCAAATTGTGAAATACAAAGTCGGCAATACAAATTACGTTTACATAAGTTATAAATTTGCAATTTAAAAAATTTAAAAATCTTAATTGTGAGATATATACTTGCAATTTTGATGAAAAAATGTTAAAATTGTGCGCAAAACAAGAAAGAATTTGTAGGATATAAACTCACAAATGCAAGGGAAAAAATTCAGAATTTTGTGATTCAAATCGACAATACAAATTACAAGATATAAATTCGCAATTTCAAAAAAATGTCTGAATTGTGAGATATATACTCGCAATTTTGTTCAAAATGTGAGCAAAAAGGACAGAATTTGCAGGATATAAACTCACAAATGCAAAAAAAAGTCCAAACTGTCAAATACAAAATCGACAATACAAATTACAAGATATAAATTTGCAATTTAAAAAAAAAAGTCTGAATTGTAAGATATATACTCACAATTTTGAACAAATTGCAAAATGTGCATAAAAAAAGACAGAATCTGTGGGATATAAACTCACAAATAAGGGGAAGTCAGAATTCTGTGATAAAAAGTCCAAATTGTGAAAAACAAACTTGACAATACAAATTACAAGACACAAATTCACAATTTTAAAACAAAGTTTAATGATTTTGAGAAAAAAGCCCAAATTGTACACAAAAAAAGATATAAGGATATGAACTGACAAATGCGAGAAACTATGTCGGAATTTTGTGATGATAAGTCCAAATTGTGAAATACAAAGTCAGCAATACAAATTACGTTTACATAAGTTATAAATTTGCAATTGAAAAAATTTAAAAAATCTTAATTGTGAGATATATACTTGCAATTTTGAGGAAAAAATGTTCAAATTGTGCGCAAAACAAGAAAGAATTTGTAGGATATAAACTCACAAATGCAAGGGAAAAAATTCAGAATTTTGTGATTCAAATCGACAATACAAATTACAAGATATAAATTCGCAGTTTCAAAAAAATGTCTGAATTGTGAGATATATACTCGCAATTTTGTTCAAAATGTGAGCAAAAAGGACAGAATTTGCAGGATATAAACTCACAAATGCAAAAAAAAGTCCAAACTGTCAAATACAAAATCGACAATACAAATTACAAGATATAAATTTGCAATTTAAAAAAAAGTCTGAATTGTAAGATATATATACTCACAATTTTGAACAAATTGCAAAATGTGCGTAAAAAAAAAAAAAAACAGAATCTGTGGGATATAAACTCACAAATTAATAAGGGAAAAAAAGTCAGAATTCTGTGATAAAAAGTCCAAATTGTGAAAAACAAACTTGACAATACAAATTACAAGACACAAATTCACAATTAAAAAAAAAAAAAAGCCCAAATTGTACACAAAAAAAGATAGAAGGATATGAACTCACAAATGCGAGAAACTATGTCGGAATTTTGTGATGATAAGTCCAAATTGTGAAATACAAAGTCGGCAATACAAATTACGTTTACATAAGTTATAAATTTGCAATTGAAAAAAAATCTTAATTGTGAGATATACAGTACAGACCAAAGGTTTGGACACACCTTCTCTGTACTGTAGATATGAATTCAACTGAAAAAAACTTGTGAAAAAATATCTTTCAGGTGGTCAAATAGCAAATAGTGGAGCTCTGCAGCCACCTACTGGTAAAAGTTATTTTTTTTTCCTTTTAAAACTGGATTTTCCAAAAGATGGGCAAACATCTTACACTAAACCATGTGAAATTATCCCCATGAATTAAAGTTAGAAATGTGGGTCTTTTATAAAGTGAATTTTACATAAAAAAGCAGTTTTTGTATAAAAACCCATTTAAAAAAATATTTATTTATTAATTTATATATATTTAAAAAATATCACTAACCCACTGAAAACTGCACAAATGTAGAGTAAAAACTTTAATAAACAGAGAAATATACAGTACAGACCAAAAGTTTGGACACACCTTCTCATTCAAATGAATGAGAAGGTGTGTCCAAACTTTTGGTCTGTGCTGTATACTTGCAATTTTGAGGAAAAAATGTCCAAAATGTGCGCAAAACAAGAAAGAATTTGTGGAACTCACAAATGCAAGGGGAAACTGCAAACTGTCAAATACAAACTCGACAATACAAATTACAAGATATAAATTTTCAATAAAAAAAAAAGCCTGAATTGTAAGATATATACTCACAATTTTGAGAAAATTCCAAAATGTGAATAAAAAAAGACAGAATCTGTGGGATATAAACTCACAAATAAGGGAAAAAGTCCAAATTGTGAGAAACATACTTGACAATACAAATTACAAGACACAAATTTGCAATTTAAAAAAAAGGCTGAATTGTGAGATACAATAATATGTGGGATATAAACTCACCAATGCAAGAAAAAAAATCTGAATTTTGTGATTAAAATCGACAATATAAATAACAAGATATAAATTCGCAGTTTCAGAGTTGCTGAAAAAAACATATACTGTGGCCCTGATTGTTTGCCATATTCATATGCCATAATATTTACATGATCATGATCTTCCATTTAGTAAAACCATAAAAAGACACTCTGATCTTATTGATAAAATTTCACTACATTGGCTTTTCGAAAGAGCAATATAACCATTTGACAGCAGGAAATGACTGTTTTATCTCTAGTAGTCAGTGAAGTGTGAACATCAGCTAGTTTAAGAAAAACAAACTTGTCGAAGGGGTTCGCTCACCACCTTAACCACCGGCGTTCTGCTTATCTTTTCCAGCCCCTGCACAAGTGCATGAGTGTGGGAACTATGCAGTTCACAACGCATGCACAAAAAGACTGGCCTTTCTACAGTTCCAATTAAAACGTCCATCATTGACACGTTATAACTGTACCACATCCGAAAAACGGGCCTCATATGTGTGTGTGTGTTCATGTAAAGGCCATGTGTCTGTGCTGAATGTTCATCTGAAGAGGAAGTTGTAGCAGTGTTGTGTGTTTTAGGCTGTGGTTAACGCAGCACTCTGCTCTTTTCAGACGCTTGAGCTGGCAGAAAGTCGTGCGTTCGATTCAGCGGAGGAAGTTTTTGCTAGCTGTGGATTGCTGTTTGTATTTTTGGATTGGGGTGAGTACGCAAAAAACATTTGCTTTTGTTAATACATACTAAAAATGCTAACTTTGTTTGATTTGAACTGAATCTGTGCCATTGTTTTGGTTAGCCATTATCTTCTGCAGCTCCAGATAAGCTATCGTGCAACCTTTAGGTGTTTAATCTTAAGTTTTTAATGAAGGTTGGATGGCCTGTAAGAACCCAACTTCAACTCGTCTTGATGGATTTGACTGGTGCTTTCGGCCATTATTGCTTCACCGGTTTCATTTAAGGAACTGCCTAAGCAGAAATGCAGCTTACTGTGGTGCAACTGAATGACAAAGTGTAAAAAATGATGCATGGTGTTGGTTGTGTCTTTTTTTCTTATAAACAAACTTGTTATTTTTCAAGAGCAACCGTTACGACGCTTGTTTGTGCTCGTTACAGATGGCGTTTTCCACTTTCACTATTATACATCAGATCACGCGCACCATTATAGATTTCATTTTAGTTTATCTTGCCATTGTTTGACTGTTTTTTGAGCATGTGAAAATACTGTGGTACTTTAAAATATACCATACACAATGGTTTTTATATGGTATTTTCAAGAATACCATGGTAGTACCACAGTACTTTTGCGTCATATATTTTTGTCAGAAATTCTATGGTAGCTGTATGACTATGGCAGTTACACAATCGTTTACACAGTACATTGGCCACAAAAGTATTTTGACATTTGAGCCACACTTAAAATCAACCGTTTTTTCAATTTATTGCCATTACCTGAGATATTTTAGGAGTCTAAAAATAAGTGGCCTTGATGATGTCATCAGAAATGGAAAGTCGTTTGAGGGGCGGAGCAAGTTATTATGTTTTGTTAAAGGGTCACAAAACCCTAAAACACATTTTTTAGTTGTATACAGATATATACATGTTGTACATTGCTTAAAACAGTAATATATGACACTTAAAATGTTACAAAGTGGAAATTGGTCATTTTTGCGCTTTTTGTGACCATTTCGTGCATCTGGTTTTAAAAGTTACGTTTGAGCCCGTGACGTAGATGCATTTTTTTTTAGCGCTCATTGGCTGCGTGGCTTGTACAGTACCTATTTACGTCATCGGCTTGACGGCCCCGTTTAAGCAATATTAGTGAGCAGTGTAATTATTAAAGGGGTGGAGTCTAAAAATAAGTGGCGTTGAGGATGTCAGCAGAAAAGGGAAGTCGTTTGAGGGGCGGAGCAAGTTGTTATGTTTTGATAAAAGGATACTGAAGGGGAGGAGTCTAAAAATAAGTGGCCTTGATGATGTCATTAGAAATAGAAAGTCGATCGAGGGGCGCAGCAAGTTGTTAAGTTTTGATTAAAAAGGTATTGAAGGGGAGGAGTCTAAAAATAAGTGGCCTTGATGATGTCAGCAGAAAAGGGAAGTCGTTCGAGGGGCGGAGCAAGTTGTTATGTTTTGATAAAAGGTTATTGAAGGGGAGGAGTCTAAAAATGAGTGGCTTCGATGATGTCATTAGAAATAGAAAGTCGATTGAGGGGCGCAGCAAGTTGTTAAGTTTTGATTAAAAAGGTATTGAAAGGGAGGAGTCTAAAAATAAGGGCCTTGATGATGTCATCAGAAAAGGAAAGCCGTTTAAGGGGCAGAGCAAGTTGTTACGCTTGGATTAAAAGATTGTTGAAATGGAGGAGTCTAAAAATAAGTGGACTTGATGATGTCAGCAGAAAAGGGAAGTCGTTTGAGGGGCGGAGCAAGTTGTTATGTTTTGATAAAAGGATACTGAAGGGGAGGAGTCTAAAAATAAGTGGCCTTGATGATGTCATTAGAAATAGAAAGTCGATCGAGGGGCGGAGCAAGTTGTTAAGTTTTGATTAAAAAGGTATTGAAGGGGAGGAGTCTAAAAATAAGGGCCTTGATGATGTCATCAGGAAAGGAAAGCCGTTTAAGGGGCAGAGCAAGTTGTTACACTTGGATTAAAAGATTGTTGAAATGGAGGAGTCTAAAAATAAGTGGCCTTGATGATGTCATCAGAAAAGGGAAGTCGTTCGAGGGGCGGAGCAAGTTGTTATGTTTTGATAAAAGGTTATTGAAGTGGAGGAGTCTAAAAATAAGTGGTCTTTATGATGTCATTAGAAATAGAACGTCGATTGAGGGGCGGAGCAAGCTGTTACGATTTGATAAAAGTTTCCAAATAATGTGAAATATGTATTTCCAAATAATTTTTGAATAGACAATAGGGTGATTTTCAACACCTGATACCATCACTTTGCCATTTTTTTTTTTTTGGGGTGGTATTAAACACAGTTCCGTCCCATTCTGATCCAACAGTGCTACTTTTCTCTCTTTTAGCCCATCCTCTCTCCCTCTCTCTTTCTCTCTCTCACTGTGAGTCCGCACTGCTGTGCCTCTTGACTTTGAATCATATGTTAGTTAATCCCCAGCGATTCCCTCCTCTGATCCAGCTGTGGGAGTCTAGTTCTCCTGATATCTCACTTACTAACTCCTCTGGGAGAAACTCGCACCATCCACATGGCAGATCCACCGCTCCACAACTCCTGGCCCTCATTCTCATGGATGAAACGATGGTCCTTCAAAAGAGGTAGAAGAGATGATTGTGTCTTTCTGGATCTCTGGAATCTTTCTTTCCACTTCTTTTAAACACTTTTCTGTGCTACTTTTGACAAAAAAAAAAAAAACATGGCAGTACCATATGTTATTTTGGTACTTCTTTCTTGTTTTAAATATAAATTGACATTTTATAGTTAGATATAGATATTTTAAATATAATTTATAATAAAATAATTTATTACATGTTTCATTTATTACATTTTTATTGCATTTAATGATATATATTCAGTAAATTATAACTAATGAAAGTTTGTTTTATTTTGGCTTTGTGTGTTTCTAGAATTGTGCAGTGGAGGTTTTTTTTGGTCCATCTTTTCTGTCTAAAACTATAAATAGCTAATGAAGTGTTTTGTTTCCTTGTGGTTGAGTATGTCACTGATGTTTTGGTACATGCATTTGTGGTCTGTGAGACCACGGTGCTCAAGAGGACCGGTCACATTGCAAACAGAATGAGCTTTTGCATGCTGCTCTCATGACTGTGTTAGCACATGCAAAACCACATTTTCACTCTTACGACAGTTCTGTGTGATTATGTCATTACTGTATTTTCTGATAAAAAAACAGAATAACTGGAAACCACCAGACTCAGGAATTTTGGATATGTATTTAAATACTGAACACAGACAATTAGTGTGTTATGCTCTGAAATATGGTGCTTGAACAAGTGATGTAAGCTTGAAGTGCAATTTCCTGATGCCATGTCATTTCCTCTCTTTGCTCTACTACTCTTTTTAAAAAAAATGGCAAAAACATGTTAAAAAAATAACATGTACTTTTCATGTTACACTGAGTTTCTGACATTTCCTGATCCTATACCCCATCTTGTTACCATTAATTTAACTGTATATCTACTATAGACAGACAGACAGATAGATAGATCTTTTTAGGTAGGTTATTTCATGGAGCTCAACATTGCTTTAAAGCTTTGGGGTTGCCATGTAATCGTCTTGAAAAACTCACATAACATAATTCTGAAAATTGCAATTGGCAGACATTTAACTTCCTCCAGGCATTCGGCTACTCAAACGCATGGCACAGTTAGGCTATTTCGAGCCAGTTTTCTTTTATTCAGTCCAAAATAAAACTGTGTGCACTGACCTCGAAGTGTGTAAAAAAACGGATGTTTTCTGCGGTAGACCTACAGTAACCCTTGTAAAAGCTAAGAGGCCCCTTTGTTTGAGTATTTATGTTGGAGCATATGGTAAGAAGGGGCAGCCATAAAAGGATATTTGAACATGACAAGCATCATGGTGCTCTTATAGTTTACATATCACTTGTCTGATTCGGATACAAACAACCTCACCGCTCTCAGACTCTGTCATTCGTCTAGGGCTGAGATGATTTATGCCTGAAAGTACTGCACAGCTCATTCATACATTGTTTAAGGACAGGTAGTCGGTGAAGGAGAACGGTTCTGGATTGGACTGGATTATGACCGGATTGTCATAATTACCTAGTCAATCGGGCACTCTGAGGTTTGGAAAGGTAATTTCAGCAGTGCCCCAATACTGATAGGCCTTTATTTTACTCCAAGGAAGGTTCTTTGAGTCTACATACATAAAAATACAGGTTCTTTTGGAAATAAAACAAGTTCATTTTCAGTTTCATGTTTTTCAGGTAAGTGATTTAGTTTTATGTAGAGGAAAAGCCAATAATGTCTTGTTTTTTTTTTTTTTTTTTTTTGAAGCATACGTACTTGGCTTTCTGAAGAACCCTGGTTTCTCCTATAGCATGAGCCTGGAGGCCATTATGTTCCCACTATCAAACGCAACCCAGAGTTTTTTTGCTTCTGTAAACTAGTGCTTCCATTTTACATCAGATTAAGATCATCTGTTTACAGGGAAACGTTTCCAACTTCAACCGACTCCAGCTGTGTGTTGATATAATAGGCTGGAGTTAATGGAAGCCACTGATAAGTTCTGGCAGTAGCTATTTAGTTTCTTATTTAGAGTATACCGTCATACTGGCTCTCCAGAGCCATATCTCTCATACTACTATGTCACAATCCTTAGGAATAAACACAATAGATATGATGTAATTAGATATTCAAAATGTCACTCCTTATTTGTTTTGTCTGGTGCACAGCGACAATATGTTTGATAAGGTGTAACGGAGGCCAGCTGGTAAGTGCTGTGCAGGTTAACTTCACTGTCCTGACGCTAGAGGCTCCTGTCTGTGGTCTTTAGCCTACTTGTTGACCTGGGTTTGAGTCCCGCTCAAAGCAGGGTGTGAGTAAGACCTGGTAGGGTTACATTAGCCGCGTTTCCACTGTCGGGCCAAAAGCGGGCGTGCTAGTGCGTGCCACGGCCAGTCGCGTTTCCACTGTCACTTCCGGGGCCTGATCGTGCCTCGTCGGTGCTTCCTCAGGGCCAATGCGGGCCAGCTGGGGCTTGAGGCGTGGTCAAAGTGAAAGGCGGAGTTTATGCAAAGTTTCGATAAGCGTGCAGTCAGGTAAAAGTGTGTCTGCGGTAAGATGCGCATTTCGCTGTATTATGTCGTGCAAAGAACTCAAAAACTTAAAATGGACAATCGTCAGTACTGGTCTGTGGAAGATACCAGTGCTCTTCTGAGTATTTGGGCCGAGGACAATGTACAATGCCAGTTAGACGCCGTCTGCAGAAACGAAGACGTGATAAAATACATCCGTTGCTGAACTCGCAAAGCTAAATATCCAGTTATGCACCATTAACTGTTGTTACAGACAACTATGTGATGAAAACATTATTTAAACGCATGTCTGATATACTCTTATTTAAATTTGGACAAATGCAAAGAAGATCCTATAAAAATGAGATCTGATGTAGAAGTTGATTTACATCGTCCAAAGAAACCCCCCAAAAACTCACCAACACACCTTGATAACAAGTTAACATACACTGTATCTGTACCTAAATAAATGCATAAAAGATTATACTAGAGGTACAACTGTGTCGTTATTTTTTGCAGTAGTGTGTAGATAGTATGCAACATTTTGTTTTATGTGATACAAAGTGTGTATGTCATAAAAACAAAGCTTCTTTTCACGTGATTTATTAGTGTAATATATTACAAATATTGCTGCTGCATTAACAACTGTTGCAGAGCATTTCTTGCATCAGAACAGACATCGCCAACATTACAAGGCGTTTCTGCATTCGCTGTTTCCGGTTTCCACGTCGCTGTATTGTTCTTTTTTTCACCTTGCCGCTAACATAAGCTTCCATCTTCGCATCTGGGTTTCGCTGCCTCATCTTCCACCAAGAAAACGCCGAAAGGAGCAAACAAACAGCCACTTCGGCTCTCTCCATTTTGTTTGTTCGATAATCACACTAATACTATGGTGGCCTACCTGACTTACTTTCAATCTCCCCGCTGAAAGGGGAGGGGTTTCGTGACGTTTGATCCAATGAGGTGTGTAAAGGGCGGGCTTTAGGTTTGCGCAGCGAGGCTACTGGCTCGATAGTGGAAACGCAGCTTACTTTTGGCCTTAGTGCTTGCGACTCGAGGCCATTGGCCCCGCCCGGCACGCTCTTAGCACTGGCTCGCACTGGCCCGACAGTGGAAAAGCGGCTATTGGTGCCATAGCCCAGATGGGAGGGAGGTTCAGGGGGGTGAGTGCAACAGAGGCAATCTAGTAAGTGCTTTGCAGGTAAACCTCTCTCCCCTGATTTCAAGAGGCACACTTGCAACTGACACTAGGGGCTGCAGTCTTTAGCATCCTTGCTAGTGTGCCCACCTCCCATGCCGGCAACTCAGGTTCGAGTCCCACTCAGAAAAGGGTGCAAGTAGGTTACAATGGCACCTGAGCAAAAGCCACATTGCAAGTCTAAGATCAAGAGTCCACAGCTGTGGATAACTTTCCTAGCTAAATTAATGGTGGGACATTTTGTGTTTCAGCCTCAGATTGCAAACCATGCTCTCAAATTCATGCCCCGGTCTCAGCACCCAGCTCCTCCTCGTCCTTGTCCCCGACTTCAATCCCAGAAGACGTCTTCTTTAGCAGTTCACCTGAGGACAAGGTAAGACCCTACCATAACCTAACCCAGGGCTGGGTACTTTCGGTCCTGGAGTGCCACTGTTCTGCATAGGACTGAAGTTGCCCAGCCCTGCCCTAACCCTTAAACTAGGGCGAATGATTGATAAGAATGATGCTGAAGTTCCTAATCAAACCTTAAACGTAACCCCAACATTAGCCCTAAACTATCAAACTCATTGCTTGCCAGGAATGTTGTTCTAGGACCCTCAAAGATGTTCACCAGGAACTCGGCAAGACCTTGATCAAGTCACATTAGCACTGGTTCCTCCATTGGGATTGGACTAGTCAGTGTACTGTATTGGAGAGATGTGTCTGCTCAATGACTTTGTGCTTACTTATAGCCAGTCTGGCTCTTGCATCACACAAGAAGTTCAGCTTACTGCATCCTCTTTCAGTCCATGAATGACACTGGCTTAGATTTCACATTATTAGTCATATGTCATGTGACCTTTTTGTTGTGATAAATCAGCTGTCCGTGGCTTTCCTGTTTTCAGAGAAACGAGTGCAGCAGTGAGGAGGACCTTTTAGACCTCTGCTCTTCTTTGAGAGATTCAGAATATTTCAGAGACCTGCAACTCGGATCCGCTGAACCACCTGACCAACAACAAGGGTACAAAGGTATAGCCCCTTTGGTGCCTCCTGTGTCCACACCAAGTGGATCTAGGCATAATTCCACGGAGTTCGACACCCATCAACTTTTCCAGACAGACGACACCGTGATTTCCACTGGAGGGGAAACCATGGATCGCTTGGTTGCTATCAGAAACTCAGAGTACCAGGATTATCCGGAATCAGACCAAGATGAGGACTCGGACATGGATAACTTTCCTACATTGGTTAGATCTATGTCCACGTCACGTAGACACAGCTGGGAAGTGCCAGTGTCACCGATCGACCTGGGAAGAAGGTAAGACTCACTTTTTCAGTGGTCCCAAATAATTGTGTCATTACTGTAACTAACTGTGACGTTAGAAAGTTTTTGAGCAGTGCATGTCTTCTGCCTGGTAACAGAGTTACACTGATGTATTGTGTAGGTTCAGTCTCGACACTAACGGCATTGACAGCGATGGGGAAAGAGAGGACCACTGCTTGGCCAAAAGTCCCCATCTACCATCTTCCTCCTTCTCCGAAAGCTCAGTGGAAGAAACGACCAGTGCTGTTGAAAGTGAAAGCCCCCAAATACCAGTAAATGTCCTTATTGAAATCTGTCTCAGTATGAACAAAGCAAGACATTCACATAGCTCTATAAACCATACTCCTGCTCCTGGAGGGATGCCATCCTGCAGAGTTTAAAGGGATAGTTCATCCAAAAATGAAAATTCTCTCATTAATTTCCCACTCTCATGTCGTTCCAACCCCGTAAGACCTTCGTTCATCTTCAAAACACAAATTGAGATATTTTTGATATATTTCACAAGCTTTCTGACCCTGCATAGACAGCAATGCAATTGACACATTCAAGGCCCGGAAAGGTATATATGGACAATGTTAAAATAGTGAAATAAGTGGTTCACAATGGTTCACAATGCATGCGTGGGATGCTGCTGATGCATTCTGATGTAGAACCCGCATGCGGTACTCTTGTTGTTGAATAAAGTTGTTATTTTTGTTTTCTTAGTGCACAAAAAGTATTCTTAGAGCTTCAAAACATTACGGTTGAACCACTATTTAAATGATGTTCTTACTACCGTTCTAGGCCTTGAACATGGTAGTGATGTAACCGTCTATGCAGGGTCATAAAGCTCTTGGATTTTATCAAAAATATCTTAATGTGTGTTCTGAAGATGAATGGGTTTTACGGGTTTGGAACTATGAGTGATTAATAATTGACAGAATTTGAATTTTGGGCTAAAGTAACTCTGTAACTCCAACTCTAATCAAACATACTTGAACCAGCTAATCAAGGTGTTCAGGATCGCTTGAAAACACCAGAGAGGTGTGTTGGAGCATAGTCGGAACTGAATTCTAGCCAGAAGGTAGCCCTCCAGGAGCACGGGTAGCTTCCCTTGCCATAACTTTCATTGAAAAAGTTTTCACATGATTTGCTTTTTAATGACAGAAGCCACCCATACCACCAAGGACAGTATATTCCAGATCAGAGATTCTTGCGACTGATGAAAAATCCCAAGCTGACAGAGTCTCTCGCATACTGGAGACTTCTAAGCAGGCTGCCAGAGAGGCTGGAGGTTAGTGAAATGATTCTCCAATTAGGCAGAAAACTCCAGTCAGGTTTTGTGGGCTCTAGCTTTGAAGCAGTCAGATAACGTCAATGCTAGTTTTGTCAGGAGGAATCCTTGGATTAAAAGTTGCAAAACACACATTTTGCCATTTTAAGTCTTCACAAAGGCCTTCTTTAGTCATTACCCTGTTGAAAAAAAAAACAGCACGTGCTGGTTAAGTATGTTTTGAAGTATGGCGGCTGGTTTGAGCTGGTTTAAGCTAGTCCTTAGTTGGTCCTGAGCAAGAGCTAGTTGCTTAGGACCAGCTCAGGATGAGCCCATGACCAGCTTAAACCAGTTCATTTTCAGCAGGGTAGTTCTATAGATAAACTATGTTTTGGTACTTTCAAAACCCCAGAAAACTGAACAACCTGTAACTTTTTGAACCTCTAGGGAACCACATAGAAGCTAAAGAACCCTACACAGCCATTTAGCGTTTTTGCTTAGTAGACTGAACCTAAAGTGCTACAAAGAACAGTAGAATACGTGCAGTTTTGACTTGTTTTGCTTTGGAATTCCAGAAGAGCAGGAGTCGGAAGAGGGGCTGCAGTCAGTGGAAGGACGGAGTCATGTGTAAGTTTTCACATCTTTGTTTTGTTTAAGAGCACCATAGTAGCTATGGCGAGGTTTTTTTTTTTGCGTCAGCGAAGTTACATAATTCAGAAGGATTACTGAAGCACCTTGGAATCTGTCAAGATGATCAAGTAGCTTTCATGAAGGCTTTCTGGAATGCACTTAGCATATAGTTGGATTAGCAAGACCGGTCTTTATTAAAGTCCTGTAAAACTAGCTGGTTTGGGGTGTCTTTTTTTCACAAGCAACCTAGCAAATTAGCAATATTTATGCAAATATGCTTTTGATGTATTTCCTGTTGCAGGGTGGGAAATATTAGAGGACTTCCACTTCTTAAAGGGTTAGTTAGTTCAGCCAAAAAATGAAAATTCTGTCATTAATTGAAATCCGAGAGCTTTTTGGCCCTGCATAGACAAGAACACAACTGAAACGTTCAAGGCCCAGAAAGGTAGTAAGGACATTGTTAAAATAGTCCATGTGACATCAGGGGTTCAATGCTATTTTAAGAAGCTGTGAGAATACTTTTTGTGCGCAAAGAAAACAAAAATAACAACTTTATTCAACAATTTCTTGTCTTGCGTGTCAGTGTTCAGTGCGTGTTCACTAGAGCAGTGTTTCTCAACTCCAGTCCTCGGGACCCACTGCTCTGCACATTTTGTATGTTTCTGAGTCTGACACACTCAGTTCAGTTCATGAATCTTTCTACTAATGAGCTGATGATCAAAATCAGGTGCCTTAAATGAGGAAGACATACAAAATGTGCAGAGCAGTGGGTCCCGAGGACTGGAGTTGAGAAACACTGCACTAGAGTACCATGACGCATGCAGCATGGGTGGTTATTTTGATTTTCTCTGTGCACAAAAAGTATTTTGGTAGCTTTATAACACGGCGGTTGACTATTTATTGATGAATATTTATACTATATTTACAGTATAGTATAGTATATACTATACTATATTTATATATTTTATTGATGTGCTTACAACTTTTCAGGGCCTTGAACGTGTCAGTTGCATTGCTGTTTATGCAGGCTCAGAAAGCTCTCGGATTTCATCAAAAATATCTTAGTTTGTGTTCTGAAGATGAACGAAGGTCTTACAGGTTTGGAACGACTTGAGATGAGAAATGAATGACAGAATTTTTATTTTTGGACCTCAATTTCAAGTATCAACTGTATGTCAACTTTCAGAAGCACGCTACAATATACATTAGCCCCAAAGCTAACAGACAGGAACTAAGGGAAAAAATAGATGAACTAATCTAAACAAGCATTTTTTCTATTAAACTGAAGGAAGTCATGGGTGATTTGGTTGTAGCCCACCGCTGCCTCTGTATGTGTGAGCTAGGCAGTAGATTTTATGCTGATGGTTTTATTTGGACAGCGGCCCACCGTGTGCCCTGCCGCTGCCACACATACTTAGCCTGAGTGTCTTGTTTGTCTCAGGCTGATGGTACAGAAAGTTCTGCAGGAGCTTAAGCAGTATCATGGGTAAGTAAACAGTGTGAAGGAGCCTGTCGTGCCCTCCTACAGACTAACAGAGTGGCCCACGTTTGGTTTGCAGGCCCGAAATAGAATGCATTGTTTCTTACTTGGCTGTCTTGAACATGCTGTGTATGTTTGTGTATTTTATCTGCTGTGTTTACCACTCTTGCTGTATTTTTAAACCTGGTGGGGCTTTTCCTGGTTAGGACGTCCTTGTTTTATCTCAAAACCTGCATGAGAAACCAGAGCGTGCTTTTAACAAGGTCATGAAACGTCTGCACAGTAACTGACGCTTCTAACAGCAGACTAGCACAAGGCTGTGTTCGGAATGGAAAACTAGCATACTGTTTAGTGCATACTGCGAAGTACATATTGTATACTTCTTGTTTTAAGCTTTTGGTTTAACAAGTAGTGTACTGCATTGTATAAACTGGCTGT
The DNA here is from genome assembly GCF_049309525.1 of Garra rufa. NCBI lineage: Eukaryota > Metazoa > Chordata > Actinopteri > Cypriniformes > Cyprinidae > Garra > Garra rufa. Next base: position 19,254,176 of record NC_133367.1, on the reverse strand, counting down.
CTGGGTAAAATGAGACAAGAAAGAAATACTAAAATTATGGTTGATGCAGTTGTTGCAGTAAAATGGAAGGTTTATTCAAACATGTTGCATTGTGGGTTGCAGGAAATCTGCATACTGCAGAAATATTATGGTAGTATTCTAGGGCTGTCACTAATGATTTTTTGGTAATCAAGTAATCTGTCAATTATTTTGATGATTAATTGAGTAATCAGATAATTATATATAATTTTTATGGTTGAAAAATTGCCTATAAAATTACTTAAAGGAGAAGTTCACTTCCAGAACAAAAATTTACAGAAAATTTACGATTTTACTCAGCCTCTTGTCATCCAAGATGTTCATGTCTTTATTTCATCAGTCATAAAGAAATTTGTTTTTTCTCTCCATATAGTGGACTTCTATGGTGCCCCCGAGTTTGAACTTCCAAAATGCTGTTTAAATGCATCTTCAAAGGGCTCTAAACAATTCCAGCCGAGGAAGAAGGGTCTTTTCTAGCAAAACGATCGGTTATTTTCTAAAAAAAAAAAAAAAAAAAAAGACAATTTATATACCTTTTTAACCTCAAATGCTCATCTTGTCTAGCTTTGAATGAACTCTGTGTATTTTGGGTTCAAGACAGTTAGGGTATGTCAAAAAACTTCTCCAACTTCAAAATCATCCTAATGAAATCTTATTTATCTGTAAATATTTGTTCTGGAATTTAACTTCTCTTTTGTATATCCCTTTTATATATGCCGCAACTCTCAAAGCCTAAACAAAAACAGAGAATATGTGAGCTGTTTTAAAAGTAATTAAATTCTTTAACCTTGTTTGGCATTTTTGGAGTAAATCATCACTGTTCATGTCAACTGTTTTAGAGACTCCCTTTAAAGGAGTAGTTCACTTTCAGAACAAAAATTTACAGATAACGTACTCACTCCCTTGTCATCCAAGATGTTCATGCCTTTCTTTCTTCAGTTGTAAGGAAATTATGATTTTTGAGGAAAACATTTCAGGATTTCTTTCCATATAATGGACTTCTATGGTGCCCCTGAGTTTGAACTTCCAAAATGCAGCTTTAAAGGGCTCTAAACAGAGACTGGGGCAGTCGTGGCCTAATGGTTAGAGAGTCGGACTTGTAACCCAAAGGTTGCGGGTTCGAGTCTCAGGTCCTCTCAGGTCTCTCCACTCTCAACACCACGACTGAGGTGAGTCCCTTGAGCAAGGCACCGAACCCCCAACTGCTCCCCGGACGCCGCAGCAATGGCTGCCCACTGCTCTGGGTGTGTGTTCACGGTGTGTGTGTGTTCACTACTGTGTGTGTGTGCACTTGGATGGATTAAATGCAGAGCACAAATTCCTAGTATGGGTCACCAGACTTGGCCTCACGTCACCTCCTTTCCTTTCCTTAAACGATCCCAGCCGAGGAAAGATGGATCTTATCTAGCGAAACGATGGGTTATTTTCAAAACAAAATTACAATTTATATACTTTTTAACCTCAGATGCTCGTCATGTCTAGCTTGGCCAAACGAGAGTTTGAGATTAAAAAGTATATAAGTTGTAAAGGTTTTTAGGAAATAACCGATCGATTCACTAGATAAGACACTTCTACCATGGCTGGGATCATTTAGAGCCCTTTGAAGCTGCATTTAAACTGCATTTTGGAAGTTTAAACTCGGGGGCACCATAGAAGTCCATTATATGAAGAGAAATCCTGAAATGTTTGCCTCAAAAAACACCATTTCTTTAGTCATGAAGAAATGGTGTTTTTTGAGGAAAACATGTACATTATCTGTATATTTGTAGTTCTGAAAGTTAACTACTCCTTTAATCGCGGTAAAATGAGATTAATAATCGTTTTGAGTAGGACTGTCGCTAAGGATTATTTTGGCAATCGACTAATCGGTGGATTGTTCTGATGATTAAACGAGTAATCTGATCATTATAAATAATTTTTTTGTAGTTAAAAAATAGACCTAAGTGAACAATAGCCTTTAAAATGACTTAAAATACATATATGATAGCAATTAGGCAGTAATAATTAGTTCAAATAAAATATCAAATGCAAGTAATCATATGGCTTCATTGAACAAAACTGTTAAAATACATAATGTATTATAAACAATAGAACTAATGTACATTAGGCTACGGATGGCTGTAGATGGCGCCAAAGACCTGACGAAGTTTTACACTTTAAAACACGGTCTAATCCTTGTTTAATATTGACTAAACAACGTTTAATATAAATGTCCACTTATTCTTTAACATTTGGCCATTTGTTTTCGACAAAAATGCTACAGCCACTGGCATTTCTTGAACATGTGGACATCAAAACAAAACGTGTAAACTCAGTGTGAGGGTTTGAGCTTTTACTCTGAAATCGCGATGAAGTTAGCAATACTAGCATATTGATAAAGATAATAATGCATTCTCCTGTGTTTGCTAAAGTTTATAAATGACTTACCTTACAAATCAGATGAAATGGCGCACGTAGCGTTAGCAGGTGAAGGTTATAATAGACCCAAACTCATAGCAATATCAGGAGATGGAGTTTGAGACTGGTCACACATGTAAATGATAACAGTTGATCGTGTGAAACAGTACTGTGAATGGAGCCGTTCTGACGCACGTACGTAACCTACACAATATATTACTTTAACGAAATCGTAGCGTTTGTGACTTCACAATAGCATTATGCTTTATTTAAATTTTAAATGGGTTTAATATATCATGCAGCCTAATAAAAAAACGATCTAATAATGCCATTCATGGATTTTCGTCTGTGAAACGCGCCACTTCCAGTATTTTGACGGTTACTCAAGGCGGGCAAATAGAAGCCTATGATTTTTTTTTTTAAATCGAAAACTCAGTTTGAATCGAGGAATAGTGACAGCTCTATTAACCAGCATGTTCAAGCAGTATGTGCACATTGTCACGTCACCTTTGGTAAAACAAGACAAAACTAAACTTTTGATAGTGTAATTAGGTCAAGTAAGCCGTAAAAATGGATTTGATTGACAATTGGTTGACAGTTTGGTATAGTTGTCAGTTATCCGCATACTGCATACTGTAAAATACTTAGTCTAGTATGCTAGTTTGCCATTCCGAAACATATCCAGAGTATTCTTGTAGTAAGCATGTGGCCAGTGAAGAAACTCATGCCAAATTCGTTTAATCCTGATTGCGATCATCTTGGATTTTCCTCAGAGCGAAACGCAGAACAAGCATAGAAAGAAAAGAGACGACAGGGAGTGTCACGTGGTATGAGTTTCTTGCCATCGAGTAAGTCATTGACCTATTTATGCTGTTCATATTTAATATATACTCTTGTTCTCAAGAAATCATTTGACTTCGAAATGGGTTTGACAATGTTGTTGTTGTTTTTTTGTAGAAATGACGATGAAGAGGAGGAAAGACCGGAGCGTCCGGAAAGAGGCACCAAGGTCAAGCGGACTCTAAGCTCACTGAGGAACCGCATGACCGGATCCTTCAACAAAGACAAAGTAATCACGCACACACACACACACACACACACACAGACACACACACATGTTTGTTTTTGTGAATTGTGGGGACATTCCATAGACGTAATGGTTTTTATACTGTACAAACGATATTTGCTATCACCCTACACCTTCCCTACACCTAAACCTAGCCCTCACAGGAGATTGTGCATATCTTTACATTCTCAAAAAAACGTAGTCTGTATGATTTATAAGCCTTTTGAAAAGTGGGAACATGGGCAATGTCCTCATAAGTCACCTTCTCCTTGTAATACCTATGTCATACCCATGTTATTACACCAATTTGTGTCCTGATATGTCACAAAAATAAACACACGCACACGCACACGCACACACACACACACACACACACACACACACACACACACACACACACACGCAAGCTATCATCACTCACGCTCGGACTGTGGGATAAAGTCATGTCCATTTCTGCTGAACTTTGCAGCAACTTCTGTGTCTCTGCAACTTCCTCCTTTTCTTGAAAGGAGAAAGACAGTAAACTCGCTCATGCAGAGGGGAAGTTTTGACCTGCTTTCTAAACTAGACAATGTGGTGACTGTATATAGTCTTTCAAACATAAAACCACATCAGTTCAGTCATGACAACTAAAATCTTTATTAATGTAAAATAGAAAATGCATAGGCTTGGTTTTGGCGGACTAGATCTGCTATGCTGCCACTGCGGAGCAAGTAGACTTGCTTTGACTAAATGCTCAGATCATAAAATAAAAGGAACATGCTGCTGCTGCTGCTAGAGGAAGATCCCCCATAGCAGATCTAGGCAGGTGGTGCTGGGGAGGTGGTGGGCTAGCAAGAGGATACAGATGTGGCATACATAAGCTGTGTCTCATTTAAGGCTGCGTGGAGGTCGCATTTGAAGTGTCCTACTTGCTTTTCTGAAATGAGACAGCCTTGATTACAGCCTTCAAATGCGACCTCCGGAGGGCGCAGCCTTCTAAATGAGACACAGTAGAATACATCAGGTTAATATAGGCATGCTATAATAATTAAGAGAATCTTATTGGCTCAGAACGTTGATTTGACTGAACCTATTAGAGTGCAAATAGAGTTAGATATTTCAGATTATAATAATTAGGAAATGCACATAAGAAAGTAAAAATATACAAACATTTTATGAAATTAAATGTTATTAACTGATTCAATATTTGTATTTTTATTCATATGCTTTTACTATAGTAAATATTTCAGCAAAATTAGTCAAATAAAATAAAGTTAAATAATTAGGAAATGCACACAAAAAAATACAAAGTGATTATCTCTGGTCTAAAATAAATTAAATTAAATAATTAAAATGATTAAATTATTAAAAAATAAATAAAGATTCTATATATTCTATATATATATATATATTTATTTATTTATATTTATATGGATATATATTTTTAGCAAAATCAGAGTAAAGAATAAAATTATTAGGACATTTTAACAAAAAAACAACAACATACAAACTGTCTATCCCTGGCCTTATTAAATTGTATCTAATTAAATTAATATCTAATTAAAGTTTCAAATTAATAAAATTCTATGTATTCTGTATATATATTTGCATTTTGTATTCTTATGTTTTTTCTATAGTAGATATTTCAGCAAAATAAAAATAATTAAAGTAAAATAATTAGGAAATGCACAAAAAATTAAAAATACAAAGTGACTATCCCTGGTCTAAATTAAATTAAATTAAATTTAATTTAATTAAAAAATACATTACAATTCTATATATTCTATATTTTTTTATTTATGTTCATATGCTTTTACTAAAATTAAAATTAAAAATAAAATAAAATAAAATAAAAGTTAAATAATTAGAAAATGCACCCACACACACACACACACACACACACACACACACACACACACACACACACACACACACATATATATAGCATCTATTTCTACTTTCACAAAATTTAATCAAATTAAATTACATTTTAAAATTAAATTGAAATTCTATGTATTCTGTATATATTTTTATTTATATTCATATGCTTTTACTATAGTAGATATTTCAGCAAAATTAGTCAAATAAAATAATTAAATTTAATTTAATTAAATACTTAGAAAACGCCTATCCCTGGTATTCACTAAAAAAAATAATAAAATAAAATAAAACAAAAAAATGTTTTAATTAAAATAACAATAAAGTAAAATTCGATATATTATTTATTTATTTATTTATTTTTATATTCATATGCTTTTCCCATAGTAGATATAAATGAAATTAAATAAAAAAAAATCCATGTATCCATATATCCATGTATTCTTTTGCTTTTCCTATAGTAGATCTTTCAACAAAATTAGAGTAAAAAGTAAAATAATTAGAAAGTGCACAAAAAACACCTACCATTAAATCAAATTAAATTAAATAAAAAATAATATGTATGTATTTATTCATTTCATTATAATAATTATAATTGGTGGAAAATGGATAATAAAAAATTTGTAAAAGCTGTTTAAGCATTTATCCCCACTCTTCCCTATAATTTAATTTCAGCTCAACTCAGTAAGTTTATTATTATTAAATTTACTTATTAAAATTAAATAATTACATTAAAATCCAGCAAAACAGCAGTACAATTTGTATTTAATAAAATACATATTCATATAAAATCAAATTGCATATAGAATAAAAAATATCTACACAATTTTACATAATTGTATTTTGTATTATTTATTTATTTATTTTGCTTTTGGATGAAATACAACCCACGACCTTTTGGTGACTATCACAAGCTAATGCGACACATCTCTTGTTTCCTCTGTTTCAGGGTAAGACCCGAGAGAAAGAGCAGCAGAAAGACAAAAGCAGAGAGAGAGAGAAGGACAGAGAAAAAGAGAAAGAGTTTCGCGAGCGTGAGAAAGTGCGGCGCCGCAGCGTGAGCGGCCACCAGCTCGTGCCTGGCTCTTTCTCCAGCTGGGCGACCTGTTCACTGTGCAGCAAGACCCTGCAGAGGAAGCATGGCCTGCAGTGTTTGAGTGAGTAACACACCACCACAAGCGCAAACACACACCTGTGCACACACGCAGCTGCTCCACGCCGCACTCCGCTTCCACCACAGCGCATGTCACAGTAAAACCCAGGCCTGCTCACCGTTTTTATAGGGCTTTTTGCATCTTTCACAGGGTTTTGTTAGATTATGAGCTGTGATGAGATATCAGCCCCTTGACACACTGACTCAAACTGGCACGTGGTGCAGCGTTGCTCCAGCTTGGGCTGTTTTGCAAGCCTCTTTGCGCTGCAGAGAACTGCGGGTCTGTGTACAGATGAACTAGTTAGATTTGTCCGGGTTTCTGGTGATTGAGGGAGTTTACGAGAGGACTTAAAGAGACAGCTCACCCAAAACTGAAATGGCCATTTTTATAAATGTATACATTTTTTATTTATTTATTTATTAGTTTGTTTGTTTGACATAAACTGGAAATATAAAGGCAATGCTTTTTTTAATCTTTAAATTTAATTTAAAATTTAATTTAATTTAAAATTTAATTTAATTTAATTAAAACAAATACTATCATGATTTATCATGTTTGTTTGACAAAAAATGGAATATAAAGGCCCTGCTTTTTCTAAATGAAATGAAATTAAATTAAAACAAATACTATCATGATTTATCATGTTTGTTTGACAAAAAGTATAAATATAAAGGCCCTGCTTTATCAATGGAAATATAAATTTAACTAAATTTAATTTAATTTAATTTAATTTAAATTTAATTAAATTAAAACACAATACCATCATGATTTATCATGTTTGTTTGACAAAAAGTATAAATATAAAGGCCCTGCTTTTTTGTAAATGATATTAAATTAAATTTAATTAAATTAAAACAAATACTATCATGATTTATCATGTTTGTTTGACAAGAAATGGAAATATAAAGGCCCTGCTTTTTCTAAATTAAATTAAATTTAATTTAATTTAATTTAATTAAATTAAAACAAATACTATCATGATTTATCATGTTTGTTTGACAAGAAATGGAAATATAAAGGCCCTGCTTTTTTGTAAATTAAATTAAATGAAATTACATTAAATTAAATTGAAACAAACACTATTATGATTTATCATGTTTTTTGTTAAAAAAGTGGAAATATAAAGGCCCTGCTTTTTCTAAATTAAATGAAATGAAATGAAATGAAATTAAATTAAATTAAAACAAATACTATCATGATTTATCATGTTTGTTTGACAAGAAATGGAAATATAAAGGCCCTGCTTTTTCTAAATTAAATTTAATTTAATTTAATTTAATTTAATTTAATTTAATTTAATTTAATTTAATTTAATTTAATTTAATTTAATTAAAACAAATACTATGATGATTTATCATGTTTGTTTGACAAGAAATGGAAATATAAAGGCCCTGCTTTTTCTAAATTAAATTAAATTAAATTTAATTTAATTTAATTTAATTAAAACAAATACTATCATGATTTATCATGTTTGTTTGACAAGAAATGGAAATATAAAGGCCCTGCTTTTTTGTAAATTAAATTAAATGAAATTACATTAAATTAAATTGAAACAAACACTATTATGATTTATCATGTTTTTTGTTAAAAAAGTGGAAATATAAAGGCCCTGCTTTTTCTAAATTAAATGAAATGAAATGAAATTAAATTAAATTAAATTAAAACAAATACTATCATGATTTATCATGTTTGTTTGACAAGAAATGGAAATATAAAGGCCCTGCTTTTTCTAAATTAAATTTAATTAAATTAAATTAAATTAAATTTAATTTAATTTAATTAAATTAAATTAAATTAAATTTAATTTAATTTAATTTAATTTAATTTAATTTAATTTAATTTAATTAAAACAAATACTATGATGATTTATCATGTTTGTTTGACAAGAAATGGAAATATAAAGGCCCTGCTTTTTCTAAATTAAATTAAATTAAATTTAATTTAATTTAATTTAATTTAATTTAATTTAATTTAATTTAATTTAATTTAATTTAATTTAATTTAATTTAAGTAAAGTAAATTAAAGTAAAGTAAATTAAAACAAATACTATCATGATTTATCATGTTTGTTTGACAAAAAATGGAAATATAAATTTAACTAAATTTAATTTAATTTAATTTAATTTAAATTTAATTAAATTAAAACAAATACTATCATGATTTATCATGTTTGACAAAAAATGGAAATATAAATTTAACTAAATTTAATTTAATTTAATTTAATTTAATTTAAATTAAAACAAATACTATCATGATTTATCATGTTTGTTTGACAAAAATGGAAATATAAATTAAATTAAATTTAATTTAATTTAATTTAAATTAAAACAAATACTATCATGATTTATCATGTTTGTTTGACAAAAATGGAAATATAAATTAAATTAAATTTAATTTAATTTAATTTAATTTAAATTAAAACAAATACTATCATGATTTATCATGTTTGTTTGACTAAAAGTATAAATATAAAGGCCCTGCTTTTTTGTAAATGAAATGAAATTAAATGAAATTAAAGTAAATTAAATTAAATTAAAACAAATACTATCATGATTTATCATGTTTTTTGTTAATAAAGTGGAAATATAAAGGCCCTGCTTTTTCTAAATTAAATTAAATTAAATTAAATTAAAGTAAATTAAATTAAATTAAAACAAATACTATCATGATTTATCATGTTTGTTTGACAAAAAATGGAAATAGAAAGACCCTGCTTTTTCTAAATGAAATGAAATTAAATTAAATTAAATTAAATTAAATTAAATTGAAACAAATACTATCATGATTTATCATGTTTTTTGTTAAAAAAAGTGGAAATATAAAGGCCCTGCTTTTTCTAAATTAAATTAAATTAAATTAAAGTAAATTAAAGTAAATTAAATTAAAACAAATACTATCATGATTTATCATGTTTGTTTGACAAAAAGTGGAAATAGAAAGGCCCTGCTTTTTCTAAATGAAATGAAATGAAATGAAATGAAATTAAATTAAATTAAAACAAATACTATCATGATTTATCATGTTTGTTTGACAAAAAGTAGAAATATAAAGGCCCTGCTTTTTTGTAAATGAAATGAAATTGAAACAAATACTATCATGATTTATCATGTTTTTTTTTGTTAAAAAAGTTTGGGATCACTAATATTTTAGTGTTTTTAAAAGATGTTTCTTATGCTCATCAAGGCTGCATATATTTGATCAAAAATACAGAAAAAAAAAACTGTGAAATAGTATTTCATTTTAAAATAATAGTTTTCTATGTAAATATATTTCAAGCTGAATTTTCAGCATCGTTACTCCAGTCTTTAGTCTTAAGGGTCACATGATCCTTCTAATATGCTGATTTATATCAATGTTGAAAACAGTTGTTTCAGTGCTGCTTAATGTTTAGTTGGAACCTGTGAACCTTTTTTCCAGGATTTTTAACAAATAAAAAGTTGAAATCAAAAATCTTTCGTAACAGCATAAACTATACCATCTAAAAGTTTTTCTTTCTTTTTTTGAATACTTTTATCCACCAAGGATGTGTTAAATTGATAAAAGGTGAAAGAAAAGACTTATATTTAAGAGACAACGATTCATATTTTGAATAAATGCTGTTCTTTTTAAACCTTTTATTTATCAAGAATACTGAAGAAGAAGAATCACAGGTTCCAAAAAATATTAAGCAGCACAGCTGTTTCCAACATTGATAATAAAAGTAATAAATCAGCATATTAGAATGATTTTTGAAGAATCGTGTGATACTGAAAGTTGCAGTTGCTTCATTTATTTTTTATCATTTACCCAACATTTTCAGTGATATTTATTGATGGATAGATGAAATGATAGTACTGTGCATATTTATATTATATGTTTATATTAGAAAATATAGGTCACAAAAAATGACATACATGTTTTTTGAACATTTTAATATAATACAATATTAATACATATTACATACAATATATTTGATATATAATATATTTGTATTATCATAAATATAGGTTACTAAAAATGAAAAATGAAATCTAAAATTTTGTATTATATATAATAAATTATAATTTACATAGAAGGATCACAAATATTTGTTTACACACCGATAAAAAACTTGTTTATTTATTCATATTGTTTCCTATGTAAATAAAACACTTACACACGTTTCTTTAAAGTTACAATATTAATCATATTATATAGTATATTATTGGTAACACTTTACAATAAGGTTCATTAGTTAACATTAGTTAAAAACATTAGTTAACATGAATTAATAATGAACTGCACTTATACAGAATTTATTCATCTTTGTTAATGTTAATTTTAACATTTACTAATACATTATTCAATCTTCTTAACATTAGTTAATGCAGTGTGAACTAACATGAACAAACAATGAACAACTGTATTTTCGTTAACTAACGTTAATGAAGATTAGTAAATATACAGTAACAAATGTATTGTTCATGGTTAGTTCATGTTAGTTAATACATTAATTAATGTTTAATTAATGAACCTTATATTATAAGATAAATTCTTTACATTGAAAATATAAAAAAATGTATAATAATAGCATTCACCTATATATATATTTATATATATAAAATTATAATATATATATATATATATATATATATATATATATATATACTTATATAACATACATAATATGGGTCACTATATATATATATATATATATATATAGACAGGTAGATGATAATAGATATTTTTATATATATATATATATATGGTATATTTAATAGATAATATATTTTTATTACAACATAATTAAAAAGTAAAATATAAAAATAATTAATTTTTTAATTTAATTTTATTTTTTATTATTATTTAATTATTTGATTTTAATAATTAAAATTTAAAAGTAAAATATAATTTACACATTTTTTCTATTTAAAAAAGTATTATTCATGAGAAATATATAACATAAAAAAGTGGATGGGGACTGGAGCTCCAAAACAACCATAAAAAAATGGTAAACATAGTCCAAATGACTATTTTCCAAGTCTTCCAAACATAACATATGTTTAAAAAAAAATGTTTTATCTGACTAATTTTCTGGTGTTTTTTTGAAAGTCAATCAGTCCCCATTCACTTTCATTATATGGAAAACACAGGCCTGCAGAATCTCTTCAGAATCTCTTCTTTTGTGTCCTGCTTCAGAGAACGCTCCAGGTTATACGGGTCTGGTAAAAATGCTATTATTTTCATATTTAGGTGATCTGTCCCTTTAAGAATCAAGATGAATAATTCAAGTTTACATTCCTTTTTACTGTTAGTGTCACTTCAAGTCAAGTCACAGCTTGTTTTCCGTAAGTCCCTGAAGATGCTCATTTAGAAACTATGAGTTCATTTGTTGACTGTTTATTTCCCTATTTTAGAAAGCCTGCTTTTTATATTCAGTGCTTTGTCGATGTCGGCTGAGCTCGAGAATTTACAAAAAAGGGGAAACAAAAGTGTTGCTGCTATTGATTTGTTTAGCATGCTCCGTTACTTTGATGGGAAATCCCCTCAAATTCTGCTCGATCAAATACGAGCATTAAAATCAAAATAGTTTTTTTTCTTCTACCTTTATTTGTATTTTCTAAAATCAGTTTTTCATAATAGTGATGTCAGTATTTATATATCAGTTTGTTGTTATGTGTGGTGTCTTCTGGACAGTGTGCGTTTCTTAAGTGTGACTCATGTGTTTATTCAGAATGACAGAAGCACAATCATCAAGTCCAAGTTGTAAATTTAAAGGCGTTTGGTGACGACTGGGAAATATTATATGTGACTCTTTGCATGGCACTGCTTATTAAACAAGTCATGCTGATGTATTTCCTTCGACTTCAGGCTTTAGAGGAGGAGATTCTCGCTTTAACCAGTCATGATCATTTACCGGTTCAGGTTTATTACAGGAGACATAAAGTAATCACTGGTGTGACACAGAAATATTACACTACACCGATAATGCAACACCGTATTTGCAGATCATGTGTGCCTTTATTTTGGTAAAAGGTTAGATGAGGGCTTATAACATTTACACTTTTAAAACAGTGGAAATTTATGGCAACTATAAGTATATTTTCATTTTTATTTTAAACTTTGACAGAAAAAAAATACATTTCATCTTATTATTTAAGGTAAATCCCAAAAATCATACAGGGATCACATTGGATCAATATTTATTGATCCAATATTTATAAAAAAATATATATTATTAGATAAAAATATTATATAATATTTACCTAAATCTACATTAAATAGGTGTACGTATCTCTAAATGTGCACTGATAGAATAATTTATATATTTACATTTTAGAAATGTGTGTTTTGTATTTTGTATATATATTTCAACATTAAAAATAGAAAGTTAGTATTTTTTAGTTATTTAAAAAAATATATATAATAAAAATAAAATTTAAAATAATTATTTTTATGTAAAATATATTTCAGAAATATGTGAAAATATATGCATATATTTATCATTCAAGTATTCTAGAAAGTAAATCCCAAAAACAAACAAAAATATTTATCACATGTATTTATTTGTTTTTACGTAAATAAAACACATAAATAAATAAAAAAATCCTATATTTATATTATTGTTTTCTTAGAAAATATATTTTAGAAACGAAAACCAAACAACCATTGTTTTTATATTCATAATTCATAGAACTATGTGAAAATATATGCTATATATTCATATAATATATGCTAGAAGTATACATTTATTTCATGTATTTTAACGAAATGTATTTAAAATCTTATCCATTCATAATTCGTGGAAATATGTGAGAATATATGCATGTTGACATATTTATAATTTCTATATTCTAGAAAGTAAATCACAAAAACAAACAAAACAAACTGATTTATTTATTCATTTATTTATCACATGTATTTATTTATCGATTAATGGAAATATGTGAAAATATATCCACGTTGATTTATTTATATTTTTTATAAATGTATATATTTATTTGCTTATTATTTATAATTTATATATTTTCTAGAAAGTAAATCTCCAAAACAAACAAACAAAACAAAACAAAATAAGCAATTTTTATTTATTTATTAAATATTTTTTATTTAATTATACATTGGTTTGTTTACACGTAAATAAAAAGTCATTTGTAAGTCGTTATTTATATGTAATATCGGTCCATATGTTAAACTAAATTTAATTTAATTTAATTTAATTTAAAAAAATACATAAATTAAAAAAGCATAAATTATTCACTGAAACAAATAATATATATAATAATTTATAATGAAAAAAAGTTAATATTGATAATTTAATCAATAATAAAATACATTTAAGAATAAATAAATCTTGTATTTATTTATTTATATATTTCACCTATCTATATAGGTGGACTGGTCTTTTTTACATGCCAATAAACTTATCCACATTAATGAATTGATAAAATGATGAATTATTAGCTTAATAGTTGAAAAAAAATATTATTTTAAAATATTATCCATTTATGATAAATGGAAATTTGTGAAAATATTTATAAAAAATTTGTATTAAATTTATTTTTATTTCTTTATTTAGGTTGTTTGTTTTTGTAACACACAAATTAACTATTCCTTTGGTTTTTCTATTCCGATATACAAATTACGATATTTTTCCAGATTTTTTTTTTTCAGTGAATGGATAAAATGATGGATGGATGGACAGATTTTCTCATCCATTCATGATTCATTAAAATATGTAAAATAAATGGAAAATAAATATATATATATTGTAAAATTCTTATTTTTATATCTAATACTATGTATTTAATTATTTATTGACTCGCAACCCAATTGAAAATCCAAACCTCTCCAAACACTCGAAAATCGCGCCTGTCTCTTTAAATATGGGACTCAGCCTGTGGAATGCGCGTATGCGCCTCATGTCCCATAATGCCGCGCGGCGCAGTGCTGGGACAGTCCATCTACATACAGCAGTCGCGATTGGCGCTGCTTTTTTTTTTTTTTTAGGTTGCCAGGTGATGTGTTGTGTTTTTGTGCGGCTGTCATAGTAACCTGAGTGATGTTTGAGGTGATGAGGCCGTAACGCTCGTCAGCGGCGTCACAAACGGTGAGTTGGTTCAGTGCAACAGGTGTTTGCTAACAGCGCTAATAAACACCGAGCCGCTAAAACACGCTCAATTCTTAACAAACGGCTGCTTTTTAACCTCGCATGCGTGAATGTTCAGCTACAGGTGGCTCTTTTGAACTTTTGAAATGTCAATTGCGTTAAAACAGCTGAAAGTTTACTCAGTCGCTGGTTGGGAGGTCAGCTGGCCATTGTGTTTAGTGTGATTGGCTAGTCAAGCAGGTCAGTGTTTATGCGGGCTTGAGGAACCTCAGTCACACACTCACTGACATTTTATGCATCGCAGACGTTGTTTTGTTTATCACAGTTGTTGTTTTGACTAATTGCAATGGGTTGAGATCATTGTGTGCAGCTAGAAAGATTTCAACTTGTAAACATTACAACATAAGACCCAGCTAATCAATACTGACATCAATTTGGCAACAGATTGAGTTGCTAGGGTGGTCCAGCCGGTTGTTACGTGGTTGCTAGGGTGTTCTGAGTGGTTGTCTACCTCCACGTCTCTTGTTGTTTGGTAGTTTTGTTGTCTAACAGGCAAAAATGTCAGTCTGGTAAGTTAGAAAAGTAGGTTACGGTCTAAAAAATAAATACAAGCATTTATAGTACATAAAAGAAATATCAAGTTCACAAAATGATAGCACTTTTAAAATTCATGTTGCTTCTGTTTTAACTATACATTTGTTTATAATGCATTTATTTTTATTTTATTATGACAAAATCATTTATGCTATAATAATTTGTTTTATTACACAGTTCATGAATAGTATATTTAATAATATGCTATATATTTAGTAGGATATTTATCTTTTATATTATATAGTCAGAAATAGTATATTTAAATATATATATATATATATATATATATATATATATATATATATATTTTAAATTGCGTTTTAAATAATAATGGATTATATATTATTATCGTGTTATAGTTTTTATTAAACTTTACTATTATTGTTATTCAAGTTTCTATTTACAATCCATTTATTTTTTTCTGCTAAATTAGATTACATTTTTGTCTGATTTTGAATAAATTGTGATTATGCTATGTCTATATACTTAAATATTAATATTTAAATCTTATGTTATTATACAATTTTTATTATATACATTTATTATTTTGTTTTAATATTTATTTTCATAAGAACACATTAAATAATCACAATGCATCTGTCTGTTGTTGTAGTATAAACATTGCTATTGTAAAAAAAATGGAAGTAAGCAATTAATCAGTTGTTTGTTATTACCCAAAGTAATACATTTAAGTGTGTGTGTGTGTGTGTGTGTGTGTGTGTGTGTGTGTGTGTGTGTATATATATATATATATATGTGTGTGTGTATGTATTTTTATAATAATTTATATATTATTATTGCATTATAGTTTCAATAAAACTATTATTATTATTACGTTTTTTGCAATAATAAATATAATTTTTAAAATAAATCATGATTATACTATATCAATAGATATGAATATTTTAATTTATTATTATTATTATTATTATTACATTGTTTATACACATTTATTTTGAAATCTAATATATATATATATATATATATATATATATATATATATATATATATATATTTCTGATTTAACATAATTGTTTATCATTTTTTATTGCAATAAATAAATGTAAAAATTACTGTTAATGTTTGTTTACACACAAAACTTTATAAAAAAATTATATTTAAATTTATTTATTTTTATTTGACATTTTTTTAAATTTATTAGTTTATATTCTATAAAAATTATATATACACATTATATTATACAAGTCCTTTTCAAAAAATTAGCATATTGTGATAAAGTTCATTATTTTCTGTAATGTACTTATAAACATTAGACTTTCATATATTTTAGATTCATTACACACATTTGAAAGTAGTTCTAGCCTTTTATTGTTTTAATATTGATGATTTTGGCATACAGCTCATGAAAACCCCAAATTCCTATCTCAAAAAATTAGCATATTTCATCCGACCAATAAAAGAAAAGTGTTTTTAATACAAAAAAAGTCAACCTTCAAATAATTATGTTCAGTTATGCACTCAGTACTTGGTCGGGATTCCTTTTGCAGAAATGACTGCTTCAATGCGGCGTGGCATGGAGGCAATCAGCCTGTGGCACTGCTGAGGTGTTATGGAGGCCCAGGATGCTTCGATAGCGGCCTTAAGCTCATCCAGAGTGTTGGGTCTTGCGTCTCTCAACTTTCTCTTCACAATATCCCACAGATTCTCTATGGGGTTCAGGTCAGGAGAGTTGGCAGGCCAATTGAGCACAGTAATACCATGGTCAGTAAACCATTTACCAGTGGTTTTGGCACTGTGAGCAGGTGCCAGGTCGTGCTGAAAAATGAAATCATCTCCATAAAGCTTTTCAGCAGATGGAAGCATGAAGTGCTCCAAAATCTCCTGATAGCTAGCTGCATTGACCCTGCCCTTGATAAAACACAGTGGTC
>NC_133367.1:19214247-19236630 GCF_049309525.1 Garra rufa | reverse complement strand
CAATATCCCACAGATTCTCTATGGGGTTCAGGTCAGGAGGGTTGGCAGGCCAATTGAGCACAGTAATACCATGGTCAGTAAACCATTTACCAGTGGTTTTGGCACTGTGAGCAGGTGCCAGGTCGTGCTGAAAAATGAAATCTTCATCTCCATAAAGCTTTTCAGCAGATGGAAGCATGAAGTGCTCCAAAATCTCCTGATAGCTAGCTGCATTGACCCTGCCCTCGATAAAACACAGTGGTCCAAAGTACTTTTTTCGGATGAAAAGCAAATTTTGCATGTCATTCAGAAATAAAGGTGCCAGAGTCTGGAGGAAGACTGGGGAGAGGGAAATGCCAAAATGCCTGAAGTCCAGTGTCAAGTACCCACAGTCAGTGATGGTCTGGGGTGCCATGTCAGCTGCTGGTGTTGGTCCACTGTGTTTTATCAAGGGCAGGGTCAATGCAGCTAGCTATCAGGAGATTTTGGAGCACTTCATGCTTCCATCTGCTGAAAAGCTTTATGGAGATGATTTCATTTTTCAGCACGACCTGGCACCTGCTCACAGTGCCAAAACCACTGGTAAATGGTTTACTGACCATGGTATTACTGTGCTCAATTGGCCTGCCAACTCTCCTGACCTGAACCCCATAGAGAATCTGTGGGATATTGTGAAGAGAAAGTTGAGAGACGCAAGACCCAACACTCTGGATGAGCTTAAGGCCGCTATCGAAGCATCCTGGGCCTCCATAACACCTCAGCAGTGCCACAGGCTGATTGCCTCCATGCCACGCCGCATTGAAGCAGTCATTTCTGCAAAAGGATTCCCGACCAAGTATTGAGTGCATAACTGAACATAATTATTTGAAGGTTGACTTTTTTTGTATTAAAAACACTTTTCTTTTATTGGTCGGATGAAATATGCAAATTTTTTGAGATAGGAATTTTGGGTTTTCATGAGCTGTATGCCAAAATCATCAATATTAAAACAATAAAAGGCTAGAACTACTTTCAAATGTGTGTAATGAATCTAAAATAGATGAAAGTCTAATGTTTATCAGTACATTACAGAAAATAATGAACTTTATCACAATATGCTAATTTTTCGAAAAGGACCTGTACATGCATTTTAATAGAAAATAAAGCAAATGTATATTTATATTATTTTTTTACAGTCTATTTTTTATTAAAATGCATTTTTGTCCAAATTCTATATATACATCATCTATATATACATTTTAATAAAAATAAAACATGTATATTTAAAAGTATTTTACTAATACTAATATAAAATACTTAATGTATATTTAAATGCATTTTTACATTTATTTATTAGATTTTTTTTATTAACTTGTGTGTGTATATATAATTTAAACAAAAATACATTTTAATGTATATTAACAACATTTAATATTGTAATATAGTTTCAATGAAACTTTTATTATTATTTTGTTGTTATTGTTATACTTAATTTATTTGCAATGCAGTTATTTTTGTAGAACCGATTTTAAGTAAATGACAATTATACTATATCAATAGACCTGAACATTTTAAATAAACAGCATTATTTATTCTTACATATTATTTATGTTTATGCAAATCTGAGAAATATGAAGAAAAAACCTAGCAAACTACTAACTAGTAAAAGTGAATAGTAGTAGTGATGCTTGCCTAAATAAATACGACTAAAATTTTGAAGTCTGACAAAATCAGGCATTTAATTGGAATATTTTGCAACAATGTGTTGAATATTACATCCTATCTTATCTATAGTTAGTGGTCAGTCTTGCATTGGTCTGAAATGTCATTTTGTGATACAGAAGCTAAAAACAACATGTGAGACATTTAATACTCAAAGAGGTTCTTGCTGCTTTAACTCTAGTGGTTTTCTTGAATTTGTAAGCACTTGTAGTCTGTTTTTGGAGGAATAATGGTGTTCGAGATCCTCCCGTCCTGATGCTGCTAATTGCGTTTGGCAGTTCAGTGCGTCTGTGTCCAGATTCTCCTCCTCCGCATGCCTGAGTGCGGTCAGGTGCACCCGTCCCATCTGGGTCTGTCCCGTCGGCTCCTCTGAAGCTGCGGTTTGATGTAGATTTGCTGACCCAAGCCGGTTTGTAGGTGTTTGTCAGAGCGAGAGATAAATAACCGCAAATCACGCTTCTGAATTTGGCTCACGTTCACATTCCAGCGAGTGGATCATGTGATGTGATAACGGGATTATGAATGATCCTCGCCAGGCTAATCGCCGAGTTGGAGTTCCTGTTTCGTTTTTGAGCTTGTTTGATGTTCTAGGAAGTCATTAGACGTTTGCTTAATCTTGAGGCTGAGCTGAATGTGTTTCGAATGAAGAATCTCTTTTTGGACTTCCTTAATGTTGGTCACAGACAGAAGTGTTTTATTTCCGTTTATTCCGTTACTAAGAATTAAAGAGATTTGCTCAAATAAATGGGATTTTGGAATACTGCCTCTTCCCCTTCAGACTTGACTGGATGCATTTTGAGTTCTTAGGTAAATGCGATCTGCTAACTAAATTATGTAAAATATTGTTTATCTTTCTCAAAAAAAAGGGGAAAAATATATTTAGAAAAATATATTATTTTTAAAAACTATTTATTAACAATGATTATTGCGGAATAAAGATAAACTGAGATTGATTTTAATGATTATTAATAGAATATTTGTCTCTTATTGATAATTATTATTATGCATTATGAATATTCTAATATAACAATATTATTATTATCTAATATAATTCACGTCATGTTTATTTTTTTTCTTTGGACATAACTAAATAATAATTATAATAATTCAATTAATTAATTATGAATATTTTTATATAACAAATAATTTGCCAAATTTAGAGTATAATCATTATCATATTTTACAAATGTTTTACATTTATGCCATGTCTATGTCTGATAAATGATATGGATAACTTACGTTACCTTTTTTCGCTTCTCTATTTTATTTATTTACATAATCTAGTTAATTATGAATTGAGTATTTTAATATAACAAATAATTAGCAAATAATTAGTAGTAGTAATAATAATAATTATAATAATGAACAAATGTTTTTAAATTTGTGCCATGTTTATGTCCGATAAATGTATTTCATTTATTTTTCTGTATTTTATTTATAATTAATTAACAAAAAAAGTAAGAATTATTTAAGTAATTATTAATTATGAGTAATTTTAATATAACAAATAATTTGTAAAATTTAGTAGTAGTAATAATAATAAATAATGAACAAAAATTTTTTTTATTTATGCCATCTTTATGTCCATAAATGATGACTAACAGAAGTGTTTTTTTACTTCTGATTTTATTTATTAATTGACACAATAACTACATAATAATTGTGATAATTATACAAAAAAATGTAAGAATTATTTTATTTATTTAATTATGAAATATGAGTGTTTTAATATAACAAATAATTAGCTAAATCTAGTAGTAGTAATAATAATAATAATGAACACATTTTTTTACTTTTGTTATTTATTTATTTATTTATGGACACAATAGCTAAATAATTATAGTTATACAAAATACTTATGAATATTTAATTATGATTATTTTAATATAACAAATCATTTTTTTAAATTTAGTAGCAGTGGTAGTAATAATAATAATAATAATAATAATAATAATAATTATTATTATTATTTATTATTATTTATGCCATTGTTTTTGCATAGTTGTTAGTTAAAATCGTTTGGTTATTTGCTGGAATAATAATAATAAAACACATACTTTTTAAAATGTAACAATAATAATAATCATTATTATTACAGGAACCTAATTTTAAAAATCATTTAAAATATTAAAAATTTACAATAAATTAAATAATTCGTTTATTAATAATTAAATAATTCATAAATCTTTTCATTATTAGATTCATGAATTAATTATTAACAAACAACTGAACTGTTTAATTTATTATGAATATTTAAAATTATTTTAATATTAATAATAATAATAATTATAGTAACAAATGTTTAAAAGTTGCCTTGTTTATGTCAGATAAATGATATGGACAACAATTTTTTTTTTTTTTTTTTTTTACTCCTGTATTTTTTTTTTTTATATAATTTTTTTACTCAATAATTAAATAATAATTACACAAAAAATACTTAATTAATGAATTATGATTTAGGAATATTTTAATATAACAAATAATTTCTACAATTTAGTGGTAATAGTAATAATCATGATCATAATAATAATGAACAGTTAATGAACAATTTATGCCATGTTTATGTTCAGTAAAGTAAGTTTTTTTTCTTCTGTATTTTATTTCTTTATTTGACACAATAGCTACATGATAATTATGACAGTTATAGACTTATATTTAATTAATGAATTTAATTTTAATCTAACAAATATATTTTTAATTATTATTATTATTATTCATGCAATATTTATGCAGAGATGTTTCGCAGTCTAAATAATACACTGATCAAATTCGTTTTCATCTTTGTTTTGAGCTTTTCAATTAAACATTTCTTACTTGAGTATGAAAGGTTGTTGTTTGGTTGTTGAGTAACTATCAATGGCTAGATGTAAGCAGTTTTTCATGTTGAGAGCACTATATTGGACAAAAAGTTAATTATGCTTATAAACAGTTTATATACACCCTTGCAAACCAGATGAGAAAGAACTGAAGTACATTTAACGAAGTGTATTCATCTGCTGGAAGTTCAGTCTTTATGCTAGCATTCCTATATATGTCCTCAAAACCAGTAGACATAGACTAACATAAACTATGTTACATTTTTGTCAGTTTCCATGTTTTTATAGAATAAAAGTCTTAAAGTACACTGTGAAACATGTATAGCTTGTCAGATGTCAGTGTTTAATGCTCTGGGACCCTGTGAAGTAACAAGCATTGATCAGATCCTCAGTTTGTGTGTGTTTCTATTTAGGTTTGTGGCTAAATGGATGGAATCAGTCACATTGTGGGGTGAAAAGTGGAAAAAGGCCTGCGGGGATGCAGGGATGCATAATGAGCACTTCTGAAAGCTCTTTACCAGAGAAAATCCTGCACAGAGTTAATTTGCAGCCTTTTTGTAGAAAAAACACTTGTTTTCTATCCAATTGTACTTCTAAATACAAACATCTCCCAGATTTATAAGTATGTTTCGAATGTTACTGCATTGATGCTCTTTTAAAATGACTGAAGTATTGTGAAACATAACTTTCCCGCAGCGTTACGACATCCGCCCCCGTTCTTCAAGTCCTCCCCTTCACATGTAAATTGCGTTTACGGGGCAGTCTGATAAACTGGTTTTGATAAGGAAAGCACTAACCTGTCCTTCTCTCCGCCGCTGTGATCTGTTTGGACGTCAGACTGCGCCGTCAACGTCCACAAGAGCTGCAAGAACCTGCTGCCCGAGTGTAGCAGCAAAAACAAGGTAAGGTTCACTCAGATTTAGACTTTTAGTTGAACAAACTTCACTCTGAATTTGGTTGAATCAGATCAATTAAGTTCCTACAGACCGTAAAAGAGTCTATCTTTGGTCAGAGGAGTGGATGGGTGCGGTTTGTTGTAAATGATAAACTAAATGGTCACTGTGTTAGTAAAAATGTGTTTGTTTGTTTTTCTCAGACGAGAGACTGGGTGCAGAGGACGTCAAGCGCCGCAACTCAGTCGTATAGTCAAGGTAAACAGCCTTTAGCTACTAGTTTTTTTGTACTGTTGTATTTGAAGGTCAATGATTCAGTTGTTTAATCATATCACTGTTGATGCCAAAGTCTTCGTGAAACAATTTTTGTAGTAAATGTTTGTATATGTAATGATACTTGAACGTGGTTAAACTCCAGTGAAGACCTTTTTGAAAAACACTACAAGGTTATGGGGTAAATATTGAATTTATTTATGGATAGTCAATGGAGCATTTTTTAAAATGTAATTAAATTAAGTTTTAATTTAAAATTTGATATGATTGTTAACTACATGCGTTAAATATGCATTTTAAATGCAGCATTTAATATATTACATTTTTATTTTATTTGTAAGGTTGCACTGTTTTTTTTTTTTTTTTTTACAAAAACGATGAGAATCATTCAATCAGTTAAAGTACTGTACTGTACTAGCATTAAACAACTTTTAAACCAAGTAATGTGTACTAAACCTCACCAAAAATTCAAGAAGACCTAGATATGGAAGCCCGTTTCCCCCACTGAATAAAAAATGTAAAAAGGTAATTGTAAAAAAAAAAAACAAATCAGAGTTGCAAGATATGAACTTGTAGTTGTGAGAAAAAAATATTTTCGCTATTGTGTTAATATACACGCTTCTGAGGAAGAAAAAGTCAGAAATGCAAGATATAAACTCGTAGTTCAGACTTTTTTTCTCAGAATTGCAAGATGTGAACGCATTTGCGAGAAAAATATCTTTTCACAACTGTGAGTTTATATCAGGGCTATTCAATTAGATTCATCAGAGGGCCGATTATCGAACCGAAAAATTAAAGGGGGCCAAGGGTGGGGGCCGTCCCGATCTCTTTCTAGGAGGGGCCTATACAATTTAACTGAAATGCATATTCACTAAATTGAATTAATATTACCAACACCAACATCTATAAAAGGTTAATATAAGAGCTGTCTGTCAATCAATAAAAAAAAAAAAAAATCACACATATTTCTGTAATTAATCATGATTAATCGCATATTTATATTGTCATAATTTCACACTGAACCTCCAAATTAAGGTAGAAACAATATAAATTTTAAATATGTGTTTAATGGCATCTTTTTACCAAGTAGCCTATTATTAAAGAAGTATTGATACTGCTACTAGTGTCTCTATTAAATGAATTTTTTCTCAGTTTTACATATTATGTCCATTCAACATTAATGTATAATTAAAAGCCAATATTTTCAACATTTAATAGGCTCTGAAATATATAACAACTTTTAATTTAAGTGATTTTAAAACAATCTTCACATAAACTATAAATTGTTTATGCATAAACTACAGATTATTATTGCCATATACTGGTTAAAATTGTGATTTGATGTTATTTTTAATTTTACATAAGTGTTTGTTTACCACAAAGTATATTTTGGCCATCAAAATAACATTCAAATTGGATCATAAGAGCTTTAAAGTGGTAAAACTCTTGTGCAAAATGCTTGAAAGTCATTGAAAAGTGCTTGAATTTCTCTCTCAAAAGGTTGTATAAACCCTGAAATGAATACTGTAATAACATTCGACTATGCTTAAGTTGGCGTTATTTCTGGTTTTCTGACATACATCAGCGCTGTTTATAACAGAATTCTGAGCAGAATTTGAATGATTCTCACTAGGTCTTGCAGCAACCTTAATTCATTCTGTGCGAATTCAAACACTTTTCACTGGATCTCGCAGCACTGTGCAGTAACAGTGTCGCGAAATCAACTTTGGTTCCTGAGTAAAGGCTGTTCTGAGCTCGCACAAGTGTGTTTGCGTTGCGGTCTGAGCAGTATGTCTCTCATATGAATCAGAAATAGCAGTGCTTATGAGTTGAATAACGGGGTGGTCGCTCCAGTGCGACCGCTCACAAAATTTAGTCGCACCGGCAGAAAAAATGCGACCATTTGGTCGCAGTCTAGAGCCCTACGAGCGCTTGTCAAATCTGCCGTTGATGTTGCGGTCTACGTTAGATTGTTGTTGTTGTTCTTGGCTTTCTTGCTTTTCTTTTTTGGCTGGCCCGGGCCAGTGTTGCCGCCTAGTGGACAAACTAAAAAACAATTCAAGCCATCTGCGCGCACTTCTCCCTCGGGCCGGTCGAAGTTGATTTGCGGGCCGCCAATTGAATAGCCCTGGTTTATATGAAACAATTCTGAGAGAAAAAAGTTAGAATTTTCGAGACAAACTTCAGATTGCGAGATATAAATATTTTTCGTAACTGAGTTTATATCGAGCAATTCTGAGAGAAAAAAGTTAAAATTGCGAGACATGAA
Organism: Garra rufa; assembly: GCF_049309525.1. NCBI lineage: Eukaryota > Metazoa > Chordata > Actinopteri > Cypriniformes > Cyprinidae > Garra > Garra rufa. The sequence goes on along the minus strand of NC_133367.1, from coordinate 19,228,699 downwards.
CTTGCGTTTGCGAGATATAAATATTTTTCGTAACTGTGAGTTTATATGAAACTATTCTGAGAGAAAAAAGTTAGAATTTTCGAGACAAACTTCAGATTGCGAGATATAAATATTTTTCGTAACTGTGAGTTTATATCAAGCAATTCTGAGAGAAAGAGGTTAAAATTGCGAGACATGAACTTGCGTTTGTGAGATATAAAAATTTTTTGTAACTGTGTGTTTATATCGAGCAATTCTGAGAGAAAAAAGTTAAAATTGCGAGACATGAACTTGCGTTTGCGAGATATAAAATTTTTTCGTAACTGTGAGTTTATATCAAGCAATTCTGAGAGAAAAAGGTTAAAATTGCGAGACATGAACTTGCGTTTGCGAGATATAAAAAAATTTCGTAACTGAGTTTATATCAAGCAATTCTGAGAGAAAAAGGTTAAAATTGCGAGACATGAACTTGCGTTTGCGAGATATAAAATTTTTTCGTAACTGTGAGTTTATATCAAGCAATTCTGAGAGAAAAAGGTTAAAATTGCGAGACATGAACTTGCGTTTGTGAGATATAAAAATTTTTTGTAACTGTGTGTTTATATCGAGCAATTCTGAGAGAAAAAAGTTAAAATTGCGAGACATGAACTTGCGTTTGCGAGATATAAAATTTTTTCGTAACTGTGAGTTTATATCAAGCAATTCTGAGAGAAAAAGGTTAAAATTGCGAGACATGAACTTGCGTTTGCGAGATATAAAAAAATTTCGTAACTGAGTTTATATCAAGCAATTCTGAGAGAAAAAAGTTAAAATTGCGAGACATGAACTTGCGTTTGTGAGATATAAATATTTTTCGTAACTGAGTTTATATGAAACCATTCTGAGAGAAAAAAGTTAGAATTTTCGAGACAAACTTCAGATTGCGAGATATAAATATTTTTCGTAACTGTGAGTTTATATCAAGCAATTCTGAGAGAAAAAGGTTAAAATTGCGAGACATGAACTTGCGTTTGCGAGATATAAAAATATTTCGTAACTGAGTTTATATCAAGCAATTCTGAGAGAAAAAGGTTAAAATTGCGAGACATGAACTTGCGTTTGGGAGATATAAATATTTTTCGTAACTGTGAGTTTATATGAAACAATTCTGAGAGAAAAAAGTCAGAATTTTCGAGACAAACTTCAGATTGCGAGATATAAATATTTTTCGTAACTGAGTTTATATCGAGCAATTCTGAGAGAAAAAAGTTAAAATTGCGAGACATGAACTTGCGTTTGCGAGATATAAATATTTTTCATAACTGTGAGTTTATATCGAGCAATTCTGAGAGAAAAAAGTTAAAATTGCGAAACATGAATTTGCTTTTGCGAGATATAAATATTTTTTGCAAACGACTTAATATCAAGCAATTCTGAGAAAAAAGTCAGAATTGTGAGATATGAACTCGCATTTGCAAGAATTTCTTTTCACAACTGTAAGTTTATATCAGACAATTCTGAGGAAAAATTCAGAATTGCAAGATATAAACTCACAATTACGAGAAAAAAGTCAGAATTGTGAGATATAAACTCAAATTTGTAAGAAATATATTTTCGCAACTGTGACTACATCAAGTAATTCTGAGAAAAAAGTCAAAATTGCCAGATATACTTGCAATCACAAGAAAAAAATACGAGAAAAAAGTGAATTGCGAGACGTAAACTTGGAAAATAAACTCGCAATTGCAAGTATAAAAACTCAATTGAGAAAACTCGCAATTACGATAATTTTTTCACAACTTCAAGTTTATATCACACAGTTCTGAAGAAAAAAGTCAAAATTGCAAGATATAAAGTTGTAATCACAAGAAAAAAAAGTCAGAATTGTGAGATATAAACTCGCATTTCTGAGAAAAAAATATTTTCGCAATTGTGAGGTTATAAAAAAAGTCATAATTGTGAGATATAAACTTGCAATCATTGGGAAAACATCAGAATTGTGAGATATGAACTGGCAATCGTTTTTTAAATAATATTTCACGATAAAAACTCGCATTTGCAAGAAAAAATATTTTTGCAGCCGTTTTATTCAAGCAATTCTGAGAAAAAAGTCAAAATTGCGAGATAGATTTGCATTTGTGAGAAAAAAATATTTTCGCAATTGTGAGTTTACATCAGGATTCTGAGAAAAAAATCTGAATTTCAAGATACTCGTAACTCAAAAACAGAAAAATATTTCTTGCAATTGTTTATATCAAGCAGTTCTGAGGGAAAAAAGTCACAATTGCGCTCGCAATTATGTCTTTTTTCTCGCAATTGCGAGAAAAACTTAAGCTGAAACAATAATATACATTAATATACAATAATGTTGTTGTGCTATGGCAATATATTCTAAGTTATTTTTTTCTAACATTTCTAGTTTAATTCTAACATTTTATATTGTTGTATTTCAAGTTTGTTTCAATTGAAAAAGAATAATTGTAATAGTTTTAATTAACCATAACTGGCATGCAAAACAGTATTACAGAAAAGAACACACAGTGAGAAGAGACCAGTCTCCAAAACAACATTTTCCTGAGTTTTTCCTCTGCTAATCTGCTGTTTAGTCCAGTCTCGCAGCTGCACGAGGAGCTTGTTTTGTTTAATAGACGCTGGGTGGCAGATGCTGATCGGAGTCCCCTGATAGCAAATTAAAGTCATCTGGCTGTTGTTCTGGTTTTCACCGTCGCTCAGAGAAGCAGTTAAGAGGTTAATCACGCTTCTCCAATTAATTACCCCACAAATCTGATCAAGATTTACTGCTCGTGCTGTGGCTTGGACACAATGGATGGCTGCAGAATTCATCATTATACTAGTAGAAGAGTAGCGTTTCAGGTTGATGGTGGCTTCTTCCTTGCCCAGTCGTTCTGATCATGTCGTTTTGTAAGGTTGTGTAATAAAATGAACTGGATGAGCGTCTGTCTACAGCGGATGTTCAGTTCGCTAGTGTAGAGAAGTGCGGTGATTTACTCCTGAGCTCTGGGCGTCTTGTTAAACAGCTCCCACTGTGACCGCGGCCGAGGTGGTAATTGCTTTAAGAAGCGCGGATGAAGCCTGTAAAGCTTCACTTCCCAGCGGAAAACATCTGGAAGTGTCCTCCTTCACCCAGAGCCTTCTGGAAGAGTCACCCAGAGCCTTGTAAACGCATTAAAGGGGCTGCAAATGGATACTGGTGATTTGATTGCATTTTTGTCTGCATTGTTTATATTGCTGCTCAGATACATCTCATGTTCTTTTTAAAAAATGTAATGCATTAAATTAATTGATTTTTAATTTAAAAGTGTATAGGGTTGTTTAAATGTTTTTAAGAAATGTAATAATTTAAACAATTCAATATAATAATTAAATGAGATAAATTTAAAACTAAAATATTTAATCAATGTAAAATCTATATTTGAAATAGATTTCCATAATTTTATACAAATAATAATAATTTATTTTGTAATAAAGTTTACATATAAATGGATTAAGGAAAGTTGAATTTATTTTGTATGGTTTTTAAAGTTTAAATGTATTATTTCAATTATATTAAATTGTAATAATTATAACTGCAATTATATTAATTTTATATATATTATAAATATTATTTTTTTTTTTTTTTAATGCAGCATTTGTTACATTCTTTTTCTTAGGTTGTGTATTAGGTGTTTGTTTAAATTTGCTGCTTTGGCTATTAAAGTTGAAATCAAGTTTATCAAGATTCATCAATTATATACCAATATATAAAAATAAACTGTTGTAAATAAATAATATGTTAGATTAAATAGAAATTTAATTAATATAAAATATATATTTCAACAATTGTAATAAAGTTTTAATAAAAAAGTTTAATATATTTGCATAATTTGTTTTAAATCTAAATAATAGAATTTATTTGGCAATGTAATTTACATACGAATGGAGTAATAAATGTTGAATTTATTTTTGGAGTTTTCAACTTTAAATATTTGAATAACTAATTTCACATTAAATGAAAATTATATTAAATTAATGGTTGTGTGTAGGTTGTTTATTATGCGTTTATTGAGATTAATAAATATATAAATAAATCTATAAAAAAATATATATTTTTATTTTTTTTATTTGTTTATATTTTTATAAAATAAATTGTTAAATGAAGTTTCTTTATTCATATTTGTAATATCAATTAATTATTATATATTAAAATATAGAATGTTTATAAAATAAAACCATGTTAGTAAAGAATGTTATTTATACTATTAGTACTATTATTATTACTGACTGTCAATTTATAAAATATAAACGCAATGTTTTTACTTTTTAAAATGTTATGTTCTGTAAGATTGTTTAATTTGCTACATCGACTAATAAAGCTGAATGTATTCCTATTTTAAATATAAAAATAAAATGGATTTATTATTCATAGAAAATATTAATTATAAAAAAGTAAATAAAATATGATAGATAATGTTTTATTTTAATTGTAATTAATATGGATACAGAATTCCTTTAATTTAATGTTTCATTAGCTGCATTTATTCTTATTTGTAATAATATAAAATAATTATCCATTAATAATATAAAAATGTAATATTTATCGATTTTTATAAAAAATAAAAGCTAGTTAAGAATATAGTACTTTTAATAGTGTTATTACTATTACGTGTGTTTATTATAATTGTATTAAATATAAATGCAGCATTGTTATTGTAATGTTACATTTTGTAGGATTATTTATTATGTTTAATTTGCTGAGTAGTCTAAAAGTGGAATGTATTAATATATTTAAACATCGAAATATTTATCATTCATAAAAAATATGAACCATATGTAGAGAGTGAGAGAGATTTTTGATTTAGTAAATTTTATATTAAATAATTATAAAATTGTTTATAAGAAACATTCATAATAATATTTTATAGATGGGTTTATAATGTTTATTTAGGAATTATTTTATTAAAATGTTTAATAAGAACATACTATGATTGCTCATTAGCTGTCTGGTTCTCTCTGGAGCTGATAATGGATCTTGGTTTCCATGCTCACACTTATCTACCAGAGACACACAGGCTCTCGCCTGTTGCATTAAAACATCCTGCGGCTCAACAGGACGGTAACAGGAGGGGGGCGAGGACGAAAGACGCATGTGTGATTTCTAGAAGCCACTCTCCCCTTTATAAAGCCCATCGTCTTTCCTCTCCATCAGTGTTTCTGATTTCCATCGTAGAGTCGGACATCATGGCACTGGCTTTACCCAGAGTCCGTGCTTCTCAGAGGAAGAACGCTCATGTCCCGGTCTCCTGGGGTCTGTCCCGCAGGCTCGGGATTCGAGTCCTGCTCCATCGGGACTTGCTCACCTGCCGTTTCCTCGACTCGATGCCTCGCTCGTTACGGAGGCACTATTACCGCACTGACCAGTCTCGTTTCTCCACAGCTCTGAGAGACCCCTGCTCTGCCCTGACACCCGTCGATGGCTCGTCCCGGACGTCTCGCTGTCTATCAGGTATGACCGTTCCACCCAAAGGACACAGCGCCCAACCTGCCGCCTCCAGCAACACCACGGTCAGCCACAACACCAGCAGCGGGTGAGTCCTGTGTGCCTTCAGTCATACATGCTGTGGTTTATACAAAGCTTAGAGTAAATGGGAGGAATTATTTAATTGCTACATGCTGGGATGCACCAATATCAAACACTTTTATTTTATTTGATTTTATTTTCAAGACAGAAAGGTATTAATGCTATACGTTTATAAATCTATACATTTCACCTGGGTTTATAACTTAAGTTTTTAAAGTTTTTCAACATAAAACAAATTTTCTTTTTTTCAAAAATAATAAATTTGATCTTTTTTTAATACAATAAATTATAACCTGATTTTGTGCTGACAAAAATGGGGGGGAAACATTTTGACCTTTACGAATATGCTTATTGAAAAAAGAAATTAATTAAAAAGAGTTTTAGCATGACACTTTAATATATAACATATTAATTTAATGCTATTAGTATATATATTTAATTATACTATTATATTTATATTTCTTTATTAATTTATGTATTTAATGTATATATAATGTATATATTTAAATGTATTATAATTTAATGCATATTATTATATAAAATTATTACATTTTAATATAATATATTTAATATTAATGCTTGTATTTAAATTAAATAAACTGCAGTGTTATTTTAGTTGTGTAATTATACTGTTATAGTTTTTGTTACAATTAATTATACAAGTCAAAGTTTTAATAATTTTGTTGTTTGTTTGCCATCTTGTGTTATTTTATGTCTTTATAGTTTTAAATTTATTTTAGAATTTTAACATAAACTCTGAAATAAAATTAAAAATTGTATTTTATTATTTCTTATATATATAATAAAAAAGAAATGATACAATTTTAAATTAAGAATTAATATTAATAGTTTTATTTTAATATTTAATATTTTAATATTATTTAAGTTAGTTTTTTTTGTGGCTTTAGTTAACAGTTATAATCCTGATACACAATATTTTATAAAATAATATAATTTATTATAAACACTATTTATTTATCAATGTTACTTTATCAGTTTAATTATTTGTGTTAATTGACTTTATTCTCCTTTAGTTTTTTGTCTATAGTTTTTAGTTTAGCTATTATAAATAGAAATAAAGTAAAAAAGTTTAATTTGTCTAAATATTTTTTATATTTTGTACAAAATATTTAAATGATAGATTAAATATTAATAAATATTTAATTCAATGAATATTACATATTCATCAGGGATGTGATTTTTCCGGATTAATCCGGAATTCCGGATTTTTCGACCTGAAAATGTGACCTATGTCACGTATTTGCGACCGTTCGCAAATGGCGGATGGCGAAGTATGATTCCGGACCGCAAGATGCGTCCATGCGGACCGTGAAAGCTTTTGACATAATAATAATAAAAAAATGCCAAACGCTATTTCTAATAAATACATTTATATCAAGCACACTAGGGTCAGCGTTTGTGTGCAATCTTCCGTGCAGTGAGGAGAGAAAAGATCGGCAGACAGATGTAGTTAGCTTTTAGTGAGTGAAAAACGTTGATGGAAAATGCATTATTTTGGGGTTACGTCGCAAAATATTGTAAATATATCTTTTTATACTGTATTTTTATACATATTTATATTTTAAACCACGACGGTGAGCCAATGGATATCACACAAGCAACGTGAAAACGGCATATATTAAAGTGAAAGTAAAAACAGCGCTTTCAGCATCTAATGTGCACATTCTCTAAGAGACAATGATAGACGAACATACTTCATATGCTGATATTAATTTACTTCCCTAATATTACTCTTGTGCAAAATAAAAAGAAACGTATTTTGTGTAGGCTAAGGGTTTTTGAAAGTCAGTTCTTGAAATAAAGCTCTCATATTTATTGATGACTGTAGTGTTATTAGGGGTTAAGAAAGACTAATTATTTCAGGTGGTCTTAAATGTGGGGACTAAAAGGCAATAATTGCGATCAGTACCGCCGCTCCCTATACGCAGAGTACGCAGTCTGCGTAGGGCACCAACTCCCAGGGGGCACCATCCCAGCTGCTCAAAAAAAATATTTTTATTATTTTATTATTTTTATTATTATTTATTTTAGTTTTTATATAGCCTATTATAATAATAAATTAATATTAATAATATACATATACAAATAAACAAAAATAAAAACGTATATATTGCATTTTCTGTGAATGCAGCAGAGTAGGCTAGTAAGCACATGTGATTACGCGCAGCGACGCGCCTTTACCTCTGTTTACGGCTGCCTTTTTGGCCAAAAATGATGATAATAATTGATGAACAATATGCCTGGTCCTGGAAAGAGATATCAACAATCCGGCGCCGAGAAACGAAAGAAAAAAAAAGCCCAAAATGAAGCCCGTGCATCACTTAGGTGCGTTCATAATCCTGTGAAACTTTATTTTATTCTGTCGACGTTAATAATGTGTTTTAATGTCGGTAATAATTTCACGTCTAACGCCTCCTTCTTAATATGAATACAAGCAGATCTAAGTAAACAAAATGACTTAAAATGCATTATATTAAAACACAGAAGCAATTATGATTATTGATTAATAATGACCATATGGTGTCATTAAACAACAGTGTTAAAATACATAATTAATACAAAATTAACAGTTTACATTACAATTTTAATAGAAATGCCTGAAAAGGGCACCAAAGGCCTGGTAAATGCAGTTGTTACACTCACATGATGATCGAATTCCTTGTTTAATATTGACCAAACATTTAATTAAAATGTCCACATAATCTTTCCTATCATTTCCTCAACAAAAATATGTGGACATCATAACCCTTGTCTGCTTTATTGTCAAAACTGCCACATGTACAGTGCATGTACGGGTAAAAACACAGAATAAAAATATATTTAAAAAAAAATACAGACAAATACAAATATTATATATTCTATAAAACACAATTTACAAGCATGGATATGATAGAAAGATAGATAAAAAGGCAGATAACCATGGTTTTTTATCATAGTAAAACTGCTTAATTTCCTTGTGTATGATTCTGAGATTATTAAATCAATCAGACAACTGTATTAATAAAATCATAGGCATTGGACGTAACTCTTTTTTGTTGATAAAACTCTTGCTCTTGCTATTTCACTCTTTATTTACCTTTTTGATCAAAAATAACTTCCGTAATATTTGGGGGAGGGGGCACAAAAGTAAATTTCTGCTTAGGGCACCCATTTGGCCAGCAGCGGCCCTGATTGCGATGGAACTTTATAAGGTTATCCATTGAATAAATATGAGCGCTGCGCGTTTCAAAGTCAGCTGCGGCGCTGCTTTGTGTATCATTCTGATAGCGCCTCCTGCTGGAAGAGAATGATCTGACATTTTTTATCAGCTCGAACGTCTACTGTTGTCAAAAAGACCAATGTAAACAAATCAGTCAATGGTTTTAAGCACCAAACACGTAGAGTTGTAAATGTTATCTGATGGATCGACAAGATCATGTGTTATACAAATTTAAACAATTAAGGCAATAAAATATATGTTAATTAATATAATACTTGATTGACAATAATTGTTTAAATTAATATAAGAATTGATACTTTTGACTCTTGAAGGCTGGAATGTGAATTTTATAATTTAAGAAATCTTTTTTGTTTCGGGAAATCTGCATCTCAATTGTAAATCATGCTTTTTACAGTCATTTTAATAATTTATTTATTTATTAATTAAATTTTGTTCAGGTCTTTAAAAAAGTATTTAAATGTGTAGAATTTAAGATTAAATATGCTGCAGATACCCTGGTCTCGCGAAAAAAAAAACATAAATAGTTTTTTATATATACTTGTCTGGACCTCGAGCCGTTTTAGTTGAAGACCCCTGGATTAGATGATCGATTTTGAGTGATTTTCTACTATGGCAGGATGTTTAAGCTGCATTAACATTAACTTACTTGTATTTGCTAGCTATTAGGGATGATCATTTCGGTTAATTTTCCCAACCAACAACCGCAATTCATTATCCGGGGGGGGGGGGGCTTTTTTGTCCTTAGCCAATCACATGCCTGATTCATTTTAATATTATTTAAGTTGACATTTATTTTATTTCAAAACATTTTTGTATCGTTTTAGTTAACAACTATAAACCTGATACACTATATTTATATAATTTAATATAAATGTACATTTATTTATACACATTGTTTATTGTTATAATTAATTGCAGTTATTGATCATGTTTTTTAAATGTCTATAGTTCTTATGTTTAGTTATTTTAGTTTTTTAAACTATGAAATTAAATTAAATTAAAGTTGTTTAAATATTTTTTTATATTTACTTTTTAATATATTTTATAATATATATATATATATATATATATATATATATATATATATATATATATATATATATATATATATATAGTAAATAATATGTTAAGAATTATAAATGCTTAATATTTTAATATTATTGAAGTTAAAGTTTATTTTATTTCAAGTAAAAAATGTTTAGGTTTTTTTATAGTTATAGTTAACAATTATAACCCTGATACACAATATTCTATAAATGAATGTAGTTTATTGGAAATGTACACTTATTATTTAAGTTGACATTTATTTTATTTCAAAACATTTTTGTATCGTTTTAGTTAACAACTATAAACCTGATACACTATATTTATATAATTTAATATAAATGTACATTTATTTATACACATTGTTTATTGTTATAATTAATTGCAATTATTGATCATGTTTTTTAAATGTCTATAGTTCTTATGTTTAGTTATTTTAGTTTTTTAAACTATGAAATTAAATTAAATTAAAGTTGTTTAAATATTTTTTTATATTTACTTTTTAATATATTTTATAATATATATATATATATATATATATATATATATATATATATATATATATATATATATATATATATATATAGTAAATAATATGTTAAGAATTATAAATGCTTAATATTTTAATATTATTGAAGTTAAAGTTTATTTTATTTCAAGTAAAAAATGTTTAGGTTTTTTTATAGTTATAGTTAACAATTATAACCCTGATACACAATATTCTATAAATGAATGTAGTTTATTGGAAATGTACACTTATTTATAGACATTAATTAATCGTTTTAATTATTTGTATTTTTTGACTTCTTTTATTTAAAGTAAAAAAAATACAGTTTTCGTTTTAGTTAACACTTATAACCCTGACACAATATTACAAAAAAATGTATGTAAATGTACATTTATTATTAGACATCAATTGCTTTGTTTATTTACAAATTTCTTGACTTTATTCTCATTACTCATAAATAAAATGTAACATCTCTAACACACATTTCTGTTTTTGCTTCAGTGTCATTAGTACCGTTGATCATGTTGCAGTCAGGCTGTGTGGAAGCGTGACACTTATAAATCAGCTCTAATAAAGAATGTTCTCCATATTCTCCTCATAATTACTTGAGGGTTTGCATGCTCATGTTTTCCAGCAGCTCTATCACAGCAGACATGGATGAGGTTGACGCATTCAGGATGAAGCGCCCCGCTGACGATAGCGTATCTCTCGCCTCCACGACGCCCGAGTCTCTCGTCGTTGAAGGTGAGGGGTCGATTCTCAAAGCCAAAAGATTGAGAACACCCAGAACGCATGATAAAGCATTATTGGTAATTTATGAGGGGGGTTTCATAAAGCATTGAGCAACACTGAGGAGTTTTATCGTTACTGCTCACAGACGCATATTACGCCACAGTGCGAGCAGAACTGGAAGCCATCGCGCAAGATTTCGAGGTGGAGTCCTGGAGTCTGGCTGTGGATCAGCACTTCTTGAAGAAACATTCGAAGGAAATGATCAAGAGACAGGATGTTATCTATGGTTGGTGTTTGCCTACCCACAATGCTTTGAGAACTTTAAAAAAACATCTTTTGTAATGCATTTCCTGTCTTCTCCAGAGCTCATCCAGACGGAGATACACCACGTGCGGACGCTCAAGATCATGCTCCGCGTTTACGCTCGAGACCTGCGGGAGGCGCTGCAGATGGACGACAGGAAGCTGGACTGTCTGTTTCCCCGGTTGGACAGCCTGCTGGAGCTGCACAGCCACTTCCTGTCCCGCCTCCGGGAGCGTCGCGCAGAGTCCTTACAGTCGGGAAGTGAACTCAACTATGCCATCCATAAACTTTCAGATATTCTTATATCCCAGGTACATGCCCGGAATTTGGTGACATACTTCCTGCTTCACACTTCCTTGCCCCACATTTCCTGCTGTTATCATACTTCCTGCTTCACCTACATTTCCTGTTCTTACACAATTTCCCTAAACATCCCGCATCACATTTCGGTTCTTTCTTCAACGTCCAGCCCTACACTTCATGGGTCATGCTTTCACCCCACACTTCCTGCTTTTGTAATACGTTGTTTCACACTTCCTTCGATACATTTCCTGCTTCACACTTCCTGTCATTCCACTTTTTCCCTAAACTTCCTGTTATGCTTCTTGCTTCAAACCTCCTGTTGTTACACTTCCTGCCCTTCACTTCTTTGCTCACACATCCTGTTTTCACACTTACACCTCACACTTCCTGCTGTTGTCATACTTCCTGCTTCCCACTTCCTGACATATCCTGTTTTCACACAATTTCCCTGAACCCTTACACTTTTTACTTCAAACATCCTTGTGACATTTCCTGCCCTATACTTCTTTGCTCACTCATCCTGTTGTCATGCTTTCACCCCACACTTTCTGCTTTTGTAATATGTCCTGCTTTAAACTTTCCTACATTTCCTGCTTCAGACTTCCTGTCATCCCACTTTTTCCCAAAAGCGTAAACTGTCTTACGCTTTTTGCTTCAAACATCCTGTTGTTACATTTCTTGCCATACACTTCATGTGTCATGCTTTCTCCCCACACTTTTTGCACACTGCTTTTGTAATATGTCCTGCTTCACACTTCCTTCCATTCATTTCCTGCTTCACACTTCCTGCCATTCCACTTTTTTCCCCTAAACTTCCTGTTACACTTCTTGCTTCAAACCTCCCATTGTTACACTTCTTCTCCTGCACTGCTTTGCTCACACATCCTGTTCTCATGCTTTCACCCCACACTTCCTGTATTTCTAATGCTACCCGCTTCACACTTTCTTCTTTACACTTCCTGCTTTAGACTCCATGTCATCCCAGTTTTTCCCAAAACTTCCTGCTTCACATTTTCTGTTACTTTTCTTACTTTAACTATCCTCTTGTTACATTTCTTGCCCTGCACTTCTTTAATATCCTGTTGTCATGCTTTTACCCCACACTTGCTGCTTTTGTAATACTTCCTGCTGCTCACTTCCTTCCATACATTTCCTGCTTCAGACTTTCTATCATTCAACTTTTTCCCTAAAATTCCTGATTCCTGTGTTTCGCTTCTTGCTTTATACATCCTGTTGTTACATTACCTGCCTTACACTTCCTTGCTCACACATCCTGTTGTTACACTTTCATCTAAACTTCCTATTTCACATTTCCTCTTACACTTCTTGCTTCAAACATCCTCATTACATTTTCTAGCACGTACTTCCTTGCTTACACATCCTATTTTTCACACTTTCACCCCACACTTCCTGCTGTTGTCATACGTTTTGTCACACGTTTCTTACATTTCCTGCTTCAGACTTCCTGTCATCCCACTTTTTTCCCTAAACATCCTGTTGTTACATTTCTTCACATACACTTTTTTTTGCTCTCACATCCTGTTGTCCTGCTTTCACCCCACACTTCCTGCTGTTGTCATGCTTCCTGCTTCACACTTCCGTACATTTCCTGTTCTCACACTTTTTCCCTAAACTTCCTGCTTCACATTTCCTGCCTTACACTTTTTGCTTTAAACACCCTCTTGATAACATTTCCTGGCCTGTACTTCCCTGCTCACACATCCTGTTGTCACATTTCTTGTTTTCACATATTTTTGTCTTTTGCTTCCTGTTTCAAACGTGCTGTTGTCACATTCCCTGGCCTACACTTCCTGCTTCAAACATCCTATTGTCACTTTTCCTGGCATACACTTCCTGCTTCAAATTTTCGCTTACTTAAGAAGTAACAAACAGGAAATTTTGTTTGTGTCTGGTTTTAGTTTTCTGGAGAGCTTGGAGAGCGAATGAAGGAAAGTTACGGGGATTTCTGCAGTCGGCACACTGAAGCGGTCAACTACTACAAAGAGCAGCTGCAGAGCAACAAGAAGTTCCAGAACCTCATGAGAGTATGTTGAGATCTTACAGTGTTTCCCATTCATTAACTAGAGTGTGGCGGACCGCCACAGTCTAATCTGTCAAAAGTGTCCGTCAGACGAACTAAGCGTAATTATGGCGTTATCCTCTCATCAAGGCTGTTTGCTGCTTGTTTCAAAGCAAAGCGCGCACTTCATTCAGGCGATCAACTAGTGTTTTCCGCGTCTCAGAGTCAGAGCGGCTCCTTTGATCGAGCACGTTTACATGCACGTTCTTAAACCGATTGTGCTTAAGCCGAAAACGCACGTGGTCATGTAAACACGGTAACCCGTTTTCTTTTACCGGAGTAAGGTCATAATCGGCGTAAACATAAACCGGTCAGCACAGGTAGCTTTCTGCCTCTTGTCCCGATTTCTGGCGGCACATAAACGCAATAACCCGCTTTCTACCGGTTTATTGAAGTGCGCATGTGTAATACGTGACAGGAATAGTTAGTGCAGATTTAAGCGCATAGACAGAGCAAACACTTTGCAGTAAAGAAAGACAGACTCTTTCATGACTCAGAAAATTATAAAAAGTGTTTTCATCTCGTGCAGTAAAAGTAGAAGTGGTTCAGCCAAAACGCTGCATTTACAACTGCATGAGAGCAGTTTATTTCAGGCTGACATGTTTCAAGCTTTAACATAACTGACAAACATATGGAATACTCTGAGTCAGATACAAATTATTATATTTTGACAACACTAAAAGGAAAAATATTTATGAATAAAGT
>NC_133367.1:19139247-19209247 GCF_049309525.1 Garra rufa | reverse complement strand
TTCATTCTTTCATTTGCCCTTTTAATTGCCCTTTTGTTTTCTCTTCCTTTTGCTCTTTTGTTTGTTTGCTCTTTCCATTTAATTACTCATTTTTTATTCTTTTGTTGGTTCTCTCAGTTGTTTGCTTGTTTTTATGACAGCTTTTTGTGGCCTTTAGTCCATTCTTTTTTGTTTGTTTTATTCTTTAGTTTTTTTTTTAATTGCCCTTTTTTATTTTCATTTATTAATTTGCTCTTTCGTTTGCTCTTTCTGTTCAATCACCTTTTTTTCTTTTGTTGGTTCTTTCAGTTGTTTGCTTGTTTTTATTACAGTCTTTTATGGCCTTTAGTCAATTATTTTGTTTTTGTTTGCTTGTTTCATTCTTTCGTTTGTCTTTTTAACTGCCCTTTTTTATTTCCATTTAATCATTTGCTCTTGTGTTTTTTTAGCTCTTTCCGTTCAATAACTTTTTTTTTCTTTTGTTGGTTGTTGCTTGTTTTTATGACAGCTTTTTGTGGCCTTTAGTCCATTCTTTTTTGTTTGTTTTATTCTTTCGTTTTTTTTTTTAATTGCCCTTTTTTATTTTCATTTATTAATTTGCTCTTTCGTTTGCTGTTTCTGTTCAATCACCTTTTTTTCTTTTGTTGGTTCTTTCAGTTGTTTGCTTGTTTTTATTACAGTCTTTTATGGCCTTTAGTCAATTATTTTGTTTTTGTTTGCTTGTTTCATTCTTTCGTTTGTCTTTTTAACTGCCCTTTTTTATTTCCATTTTAATCATTTGCTCTTGTGTTTTTTAGCTCTTTCCGTTCAATAACTTTTTTTTTCTTTTGTTGGTTGTTGCTTGTTTTTATGACAGCCTTTTATCCATTCTTTTATTTTTGTTTGTTTTATTCTTTCGTTTGTCCTTTTAATTGCCGTTTTGTTTCTTTATCCTTTTGTTTGTTTGCTCTTTCCATTTAATCACTCATTTTGTCTGTTTTTTTGTTGGTTCTCTCAGTTGTTTGTTTGTGGCCTTTCATCAATTGTTTTGTTTTTGTATTGTTTGTTTGTTTCAATCTTCTCTTTGACCTTTTAATTGTCCTTTTGTTTTGTTTTCATTCTTTTGTTTGTTTATTTTTCTTTTGTATTTTGTTCTTATGTTGAAGCTTGCTTTCATTTTTGTTCTCTGACCTTTGTTCTTTACTTTCTGGCTTGCTTTCTGTTTGCACTGCATTAAATTTACATTCTTACCAGACACTTTCTTACCAGACACTTTCTTACCAAAGCGCGTTACAATACAGTCCACAAGTCATGTTTGAGCACATACAAGGACAGCCTATGCCTTAGTTAGCTAACTTTTCATTTTTAACTTCATATTCATCCCAATTCACATACTATCTGTACTATGCAGTAGGCAAGATAGTATGTTTCTAATCAAAGTAGAACGTCAGATGTTTCCGGACAGTATTTTGTAGAATATGGTTGGTTTGTGCTGTTTATGTGCAGGTCTACCACGTACCTTCCCAGTTTAAGTTTGTAAATCAGCTGTGTTTGTGTGTTCAATCAGACGGCAGTATTAAGAAGAAGGCTCCCGGAGCGGTCGGCAGGACCAGGGACAGGAGTCAGCGGGCCAGCTCTGATCCGCAGATCAAAGAGGTGTACACACGTCAGGACCACAATGAGCTGGTGAGAAAACACACTCATGAGGCACTTGTCCCATAGATGACAGGAACATGCCCGTGTTTACTAAACGAGAACACGAGTGACATCAGATGTTTTGGAAAGGAATTTCACTGTTGTCAGTTTTAAACGGTCATGCAAGCTGTGTTTCCATTGCAGATTTGTGCAACACTTGCAATATTTTATAAATGTCGATTTACAAAAAAAACAAAAAAACAATTGCTTACATTAACCAATGTTTTGCAACTAAAACAATTTTTTTTCCTCTGATAATAAGTCAGATGTTGGTAGGTTTACGTATATCGTAGCCACCACACTAGCCATTATTTTTAATCAAAGGAGATGTAGGTGTATATCTTTAGCGAAGCAGCATAGAGAACCACTTCTAGGCTAATGGGATGTTATACTGCCACATTTAAGGTGTTTCTAGGAGGTTATATTACATTAAACAATGGTCATGTCACTTACATATACCATGTGCGATAAAACATTTCATTTCAGTTTTGGGAAATATTCCTTTTTCGATTTTGCTGGAAAAAAAAAAATGCATATGAGTGTAAAAACTATTTTTGCAAAATATGGAAGCTTTTTTTTCTAAATTGAAGAGTTTACATTTGGCGTATTTTCAAAGTGCAATTTCAGTTTGCGTAATTTTAAGGGTAATGGAAATGCAGCTACTGTCATAGATCTGAGAATTATGTGATGATTATTTTATAAAATTATATGATTATACTGTTTAGTGAATTATTATATTTCATATATTTCACCCTGGACCACAAAACAAGTCACAAGTACCACGGATATATTTGTAGCAATAGACAAAAATACATTAAGTCAAAATTATAAAAAAAAAAAAAAAATTATGTCAAAAATCATTAGGATATTAAGTAAAGATCATGTTCCATGAAGATATTTTGTAAATTTACTACCGTAAATACATCAAAACTTAATTTTTATTTAGTAATATGCAGTGCGAAGTACATCATTTGGACAATATTAAAGGTGATTTTTCTCAGTATTTAAATTTTTGCACCATCAGATTACATATTTTAAAATAGTTGTATTTTAGCCAAATGTTGTCCTATCCTAACAAGCCATACATCAATGCAAATCTTAAATCTAAAAAAAAAAAGTCAAAATTGACCTTTTTGGTTTGTTTTGTGGTCCAGGGTCACATATAATAATGAATATATGTAATATGGTGACTTTAATATATAATAATGAATATATTTCTTTATTTATAGTAATGTGGATTATGTATATAAATTAATAATTGTATATAGTGCATATAAAAATGTAGTTATTTATTTAAAATAGCATATATTATTTGTGTATATACAATATAATTTTAAAAATATAGTTTGGATAAAAAAATATATGATAATTAATTTATACATAATTTATATATGTATATATATATATGTATATGTGTATATATATATGTGTATATATATGTGTGTGTGTGTGTATATATATATATATATATATATATATATATATATATATATATATATACTTTTTATATATAATATACCAAAGTGAATTTTGTATATTAGTGTGTATGTACATTTTTAGATTTTAATCAAATATATAAATTGTTTATTAGCATTTATAATTATAGTAAAAATATATTTTTAATATTTTGTATAGATTTGAACAATAGTTTGACATATATCACATACCTTATTAGTTTATAACAGTTTTTATTATCATTTTTATTTAACTGGGCAGTTTAACGTGTTAACAGTAGGACTAATTTAAAAATATATATATAAATACAATAAAAAATGATAATCAAGGAAATCAAATGATAGAAATGAATAGTGCATTATACATTTTTATAGTGTTTGATACTATAATTAATAGGAATGTGCCCAAATTATGAATCCGTATACAGAAAATGAATAAAAATAATATTTACAGAGTACCTGTGATCTTGAATCTCGAAAATGAAAGTAAAAAGCAAACACGCATTCAAAAGTGATTTCAATGACACACATATTAATACAGTATAGTTACCTAACAATATAATTCAAATGTATATCTTGTAATTATTCCTTTATGGGTTCCATAGTACATAACATTTCTCTAAACACATTATTCATATTCAGGCACATCCCTAATAATGAACTATTACTATATCAAAGTAATGCATTACTCATCTGCCATGATAATCTTTGACTTAGTCTTTGAATTATCTTCATTTGAGGGCTTTAAACCGATTAAATGTTTTTCGGTGATTTTAATCTGTGGTCTCTCTCAGGACGAGGCCTCTTCACCCGGCTGGCACAAAATGTGGTCCACCTGTAAATTTCCCGAATCAGAGGTGAGAGCGCAAATCGAATCGGTATTGAGGCGATTATGGCTCACTTTGTTTCCCACGAGATGAAAGGCGCATGTTGCTTCTCACACGCCTCTCAATACATATTTGAGATGGTAACCTTTGCGTTCACCGCACCTAATCGGCAGTTAATGCGGCGATACTTCACTTGGCAGGAATGTGGCATTGTGTCTCGTGAGAATAATGTCTCTGAATATTGAATCATCCTGCCAGTAATGTTGCCCTTGTCATCCTGTTTTTCCAGTTCTATGAGCGAGTGCTGCTGCTGTCCCAGAGGCTGTACAGTTTACAGGTACAACACAGTGACCACACTCACGTCTCATTTGTATCCTCAGCCATGCGGCCCGTAATCAGCACAAGATCTGCTTTAGAGGAATCTTCCTCCCTCCCTCTTATGTTTGTCATGCTGGGGTCGTTTGTTTGTTCAGATGTTCACAACATCTGCAATATTGTGGATAAACAACAGCTGCGTTTCTTGTTTATTAGTCCATTCTTCTATTTTAGTTTTCATTCAGTATTTCATAAATACAGTTTTATTTCATTCGTTTTCTTAGTTCTTCTTTTGTTTCTTTCTTAATTTTTGTTTGTTTGCTGTTTTTCTAGTCTTCGTTGTTGCGTTTTGTTTTATTTTTTCACTCTTGGTAATTTTGTTCTTTTTTTTTTTTTTTTTTTTTTTTAGTCTTTCTTTTTTGTTAATGCTTTTTACTTTTTTTTTTTTTTTCTTATTTAATTCTTTTGTTTGTTGTTTTTGCTTTTGTTCTTTCACTCGTTTTTTTTCTGTTTTTGTTTTTCATTTGTTCTTTTATTTTTATTTTAATATTATTTTAATTTGAATTTTTCTCTTTTATTTGCTTTATTTTGTTTTCTTGCTCTATTTTTATATTTGTTTTTCTGACTTTTTTGTTTGGATGACAGTCGAGTTTTTTTGTCTTTCTTTTGTTTGTTTTAATGACAGTCTGTTTTTTTGGCCATTTATTATTTTTTTTCTATTCTTTCTTTCTTTTGTTAGTTTGTTTTGATGACAGTCCATTCTTTGGCCGTTCGTTTATTCTTTCTTTTAGTTTTCCTTTGGTTTTCTTTCTTGTCTTTATTTTGTTGACAGTCCATTTGTTTTTGTTTTGTTTTTCTTTCAGTTTTCCTTTAGTTTTCTTTTTTGTCTTTCTATTCTTTGTTTGTTTGTTTTTGATACTTTCAATTGTCCTTTCATTTTTCTTTCCTGTCTTTCTTTTGTTTGTTTGTTTTGACGAGTGCATTTATTATTTTCTTTATTTTTTTTCCTTTAGTTGTCCTTTTGTTTGTCTTGTCTTTCTTTTGTTTGTTTTAGTCTTTTTTTCTTTCTTTTGTTTGTTTGTTTTGATGACAGTCTATTCATTTATTATTATTTTTTTCAGTTGTCCTTTCTTGTGTTTCTTTTTGTTTTGTTTGTTTTGATGACAGTCCTGTTTATTTTTTCTTTCAGATGTCTTTTCGTTTTCTTTCTTGGGTTTGTTTTGTTTGTATGTTCTGATTACAGTCTATTCTTTGGCCATTTGTTTATTCTTTTGTTTATTTTTTTCTTTCAGTTGGTCTTTTGTTTTCTTCCCATGTCTTTTATTTTTGTTTGTCGTTGTTTTATTTTCTGTTTTGTTTGTTCTGTTTTTTTTGTTTGTTTTTTTTCAGTTTTTGTGCTCTTTCTGTCTTGATTCTCTTGTTTGTTTTTTCTTTTAGTTTTCCTTTGGTTTTCTTTATTGTCTTTATTTTGTTTGTTTTGTTGACAGTCCATTTGTTTTTGTTTTTTGTTTTGTTTTTCTTTCAGTTTTCATTTAGTTTTCTTATTTGTCTTTCTATTCTTTGTTTTTGATTCTTTCAATTGTCCTTTTGTTTTCTTTCTTGTCTTTCTTTTGTTTATTTTAATGACAGTCTGGTTTTTGGCTGGCCAGTTTTTTTTTCTTGTTTTGCTTTTTTTTTTTTTTTTTTTGACAGTCCGTTCATTTATTTTTTTTGTAAATGTTTTTCTTTCAGTTGTCCTTTAGTTTTCTTTCTTGTCTTTCTTTTGTTGTGACGACAGTTCATTAATTTTTTTTCCTTTTGTTTTAGTCTTCTTTTCTTTCTTTTGTTTGTTTTGATGACAATCCTTTCATTTATTTTTGTTTGTTTTTTTCTTTCAGATGTCCTTTTGTTTTCTTTCTTGGGTTTATTTTGTTTGTATGTTCTGATTACAGTCTATTCTTTGGCCATTCGTTTTTTCTTTTATTTATTTTTTCTTTCAATTGGTCTTTCGTTTTCTTCCCATGTCTTTTATTTTTTGTTTGTTGTTAGTTTTTCTTTTGTTGTTGTTTTATTTTCTCTCCTTTTTTTCTGTATTGTTGTACTCTTTCTGTCTTGATTCTTTTGTTTGTTTATTCACTCTTTGTTTTATTGTTTTCTTTCTTTGGTTCTTTTGTTTGTTTTAATGATAGTCTGTTCTTTTTTTGGTCTTTGGTTTTTTCTTCTGTCCTTTCAGTTATTCTTTCGGTTTTGTTGTTTTTATTCTTTCTGTATTTTGTCATTTTTCATTCACGCATTTGTTTGTTCTTTTGACCTTTCATTCCTTCTTTGTTCTTTTTTCTCTATCTGTCTGTTGTCCTTTAAGTTCCTTGCTTTCTCTTTTTTGTGTTTTCATTCTGTTTGCATTGCATTGAATTTACATTCTTACCAGACACTTTCTTACCAAAGCGCCTTACAATACAGTCACACAAATCATGTTTGAGCAAATACATGGACAGGCAGCTGAAAGTACACTTGCTAGACTAAGCCTTAGTTACCAGGATGCTCTTAACAACTATCCAAACATCAAGTCCTGTCTGTCTCCTTCCCCCTCAGGCCATAATCTCCCAGCAGGACAGCCACATCGAGCTCCAGCGGGCATCTCTCCTCACCGCCGAGCGGGAACGACCTGGCAGCCGGAACCGTGGCACCGACGTGCTCCTGGAGCAGGAGAAGCAGCGCAACCTGGAGAAACACCGCGAGGAGCTCGCCAACTTCCAGCGGCTGCAGAGCCAGCATCGACAGGAGCAGGCGCGCTGGGAACGGGAGCGGGAAAAGCAGCGGCGGCAGGCGGAAGCGGCCGAGCAGCGACTGAAAGAGCGGGAGGAGGAGTGTCGCCGACTGGAGATGCGTTTGGCCGAGGAGAGGCAGGAACTGGAGAGGCAAAGGCAGACGTACCAGCAAGACCTGGAGAGGCTGAGAGAGTCCACACGTGCCGTTGAGAAAGAAAAAGAGCGATTGGAGCAACAGAGGAAGTTGAAGAAGCACAATACAGTGCCGAATACAGCAGCGCTGTATGCACAGGAAGTTGGACAGGTGAGATGGCACATGACTAGTTGTTTCTATATCCATCGCTTCATTATACTTCCTGTCGGTGCCTACATGAATTTTGATTTTCTTGGATGGCCGCACATGCTGAAACCACTTAACTATCTAAACTAAGTCCAATTAATCTTACCAATCCAACTGGTTGGCACATAAATCTGAAATATTAGACAATTCTTATATAAACTTTTGTTCGTTTGTTTCGTTGGCAGTTTGTTTTTTTTGGCCGTTCATTTATTTTTTTTCTTTCAGTTGTCCTTTTGTTTTCTTTCTTGTCTTTCTTTCTTGTTTGTTTGTTTTGATGACAGTCTGTTCTTTAGCCATTTGTTTTTATTTATTTTTTAAGTTGTCCTTTCATTGTTTTTCTTTTGCCTGTTTGTTTTAATGACAGTCCGGTTTGTTTTGTTTTGTTTTTGTTTGCCATTGTTCTTGTTCTCTTTTGTTGTTCTGTTTTTTTTTTATTTTTCAGTTTTTGTACTCTTTCTGTCTTTTGATTCTTTTGTTTATTCAGTCTTTTTTTTTTTTTCTTCTGTCATTTAGTTATATTTCTTTCATTCGTTTACTTTTATTGATTTAATTCTTTCTTTATTTTAGTGTTTTTCATTCATGTTTTTGTTCTTTTGACCTTTCATTTCTTATTTTTCCTTTTTTCTCTTTCTATCTATTGTATATAAGTTTCTTGCTTTCTTTTTTAAATTCTTACCAGACACTTTCTTACCAAAGCACCTTACGATTAATCATACCATTCCACATAAATACAAAATATTAGACCATTAATTCAGGCTAAATTGTAATTGCTCTCCAAAATGGTCACTTAAATTACATAAGCGTAAAATTAATTTTATTAATCATCATAAAAAAAATGTGGGATGGTTTTTTTTTTTTTTTTTTTGAAATCTCCGTCTGGGGTGGATTTAACATCAAGAAACTGTGATAGTACAGTGATAGTGATAATAGGTATATGATAGACTAATACTAATAAACTTATTATTAAAACATTATTTTTTAAGGAATATTTACCAGAATTTATTTACCAGAAAAATGTAAGTACACAACATAGTATTTCTGAAAAAGAATATTATATATTATAAATATAATATCATATTTTTTAGTTAAAATAAAACATATATATATATATATATATATATATATATATATATATATATATATATATTAAATATTATTTCGTAAAAACGTTTAGTAAATTGTGTAGGTTTTGTGATTTCAATTAATTAGACAATATTTTTTTAATTTAACCATTAAAACACAGTCTAGAAAAATTAAAACGGTAAAAAATGGAATCCAAAAAAAATAAAATGGGGAAAAAAAAAAAAAAAGAAATTTGAGGGGGAAAAATATAACAATTTTATCGGGCTCTAGTAATTTATTTCTGTGATACAAAGCTAATTTTTCAGCATTATTTCTCCAGTCTTTAGAGTCACATGATCCCTCAGAAGTCATTTAAATATGCTCATGCTCAAGAAACGTTATCAGTGTTAAAAATTGCTTAATGGGCTAAATATTTTTGTGGAAACCCTGATTTTTCAAGGTTTTTTTATTTTTTTAATTTGTAATAAAATGTATAATTTGACATTATAAATGTCTCTACTTTCACCTTTGATCAATTTAATGCATCCTTATTAGTAAATATATATAAAAAAACGTACACAATTTACTTTTAACAGTATTCAATAAATATCTTGATTTATCCTTTTACTCTGAATTTTTTTTTTTTATCAATTCAGCATCAATTCAAAATAAAAAGTTTAACACAACTATGTAATTTTTAACAATTTGTATGTAATGAATTTATAATAGAAATTCTAAAATATAAATTTATAAGATTATAATATAAATTATGTATCAATATGTGACCCTGGACCACAAAACCAGTCATAAGGGTTAATTTCCACTGATGTATGGTTTGTTAGGATAGGACAATATTGGCTGAGATACAACTATTTGAAAATCTGGAATCTGAGGGTGCAAAAAAAATAAAATACTGAGAAAATCGCCTTCAAATAAAGTTCTTAGCAATGCATATTACCAATCCAAAATTAAGTTTTGATATATTTATGGAACTTGAGCTTTACTTAATATCCTAATGATTTTTGACCCATACAATGTATTTTTGGCTATTGCTGCAAATATAATGCCGTGCTACTTAAGGCTGGTTTTGTGGTCCAGGGTCACATATGCGGTAGAGCGTGCGGTAATAGGCGTTTATATTTATTTGCATTCATGTTTTTAACAATACCTTCTGAGCTGAATCTCAGAAATGAATCAAACTTTGCAACAATTAACTCTATCATTAATATTTGATGAATCGCCCAGCTATTCAAGGAAATGGGAGCTGGCATACATGAAATTGGCATGATGTCACCTCTGTGCTTTTTTTTTTTTTTTTTTAAATGCCACATGTTATTAAAATTTCAATGCGTAGGTGTGCCAGCTGAGAGCATCTGCCTTTCCCACGCTCTCGTTTTAGCTCTGCTGTACCAGCACAATCAAAGGGAACAATGTGGCACTGTGAGGTTACATAGCAGTGGCTTTGCTAATCTACCTGCCACCCTGCCCTACCTGTTTGCTGATGAGCCTGCTAGATTACCCAGCTAGCTCTCTGGAAAAAAAAACAAAAAACAGATTCTCGGACAAGTGTTGTTCGAAGAGTCTTAACTGGCTCACAGAAAAGGCCAGTCTCTGTGTAAACTGCGTTTAACAAAAGCCACATATTGTGTGTTTTCTAGTTCTTAGCTGTACTGAAATGATCCCAGATATTACAACACACCACATTTTCTTAGAATATACAGTCAAGCCCAAAATTATTCATACCCCTGGCAAATTCTGACTTAAATTTACTTTTATTCAACCAGCAAGTTTTTTTTGACCAGAAATGACTCGGGCTTCTCCCAAAAGATAATAAGATGATGTTCAAGAGGCATCATTGTGGAAAAAAAATATTTCTCAGCTTTTATTTACATTTGAACAAAAAGTGTCATGTCCAAAATTATTCATACCCTTTGCAAACTGCCACATTCAATAGAAAAAATCCAAAGTTCTATACCATTCCAAATAGTCCAAGCTGTTCTAAAGCATCCCAATTACCCTGATTCATTGGGAACAGCTGTTTTAATCAACTCAACAGGTGAAAAACAGAAGCTGTCTGCTGTTGGTTTGTGGACAGTCATGGCTAAGACAAAGGAGCTCACTGAGGACCTGCGGCTGTGCATTGTGGCTGCTCACAAGGAAAGGGCCTTAAGACCATATCTAAATGTTTTGAAGTTCCAGTGGCTACAGTGCAAAGTATTATTAAAAAATACAAGATGTTCTGCACTGTGAAAAATCTCGGAGGATGTGGTCGAAAGCCAAAAGTGACACCTGTGCTGGCCAGGAGGATAGTGAGAGAGGTACAAAAGAATCCAAGGATCACCACCAAGGCCATCCTGATGAATCTGGGCTCTGCTGGTGGCAACATCTCAAGGCAGACAGTCCAAAGGACACTGCACACCGCTGGGATCCACGGACGCAGACCAAGGAGGACACCACTTCTCCAAGAAGAAGACTTATGGTCTTCTGTTTTATGGTCAGATGAAACAAAAATTGAATTGTTTGGCCACAATGGTGTAGCCTTCAACCCTAAGAACACCATCCCCACTGTCAAACATGGTGGTGGAAACCTAATGTTTTGGGGGTGTTTTTCAGCCGGTGGACCAGGAAATCTAATCACAGTAAACGGCACCATGAAAAAGGAGCAATACATCAAAATTCTCAACAACAACATCAGGCAGTCTGCAGAGAAACTTGGCCTTGGGCACCAGTGGACATTTCAGCACCACAACGACCCAAAACACACAGCAAAAGTGGTGAAGAAATGTTAGCAGACAAAAACATTAACGTTTTGCAGTGGCCCTGCCAGAGTCCTGACTTAAATCCAATTGAGAATCTGTGGAGGAGCTAAAGATCAGGGTGATGTCAAGGAGACCCTCCAACCTGAAAGAGTTGTAGCTCATTGCTAAAGATGAATGGGCAAAAATACCAGTGAAGACATGCAAAAAGCTGCTCAGCAATTATAGGAAGTGTTTGATTGCTGTAATAGCCAATAATAAAGGCTTTTCTATTGATTATTGAGAAGGGTATGAATAATTTTGGATATGACACATTTGTTCAAGTGTAAATGAAAGAGGAGTAAAAAAAAATTCCACAATGATGCCTCTTGTACATCCTCTTATTATCTTTTGGGAGAAGCCTGTGTCATTTCAGGTCAAACAAAAAACTTGCTGGTTGAATAAAAGTAACTTTAAGTCAGAATTTGCCAGGGGTATGAATAATTTCAGGCTTGACTCTATATTTTGTGTTTAGCATTTCCTGTTCATTTGCACACAGTTCAGCTGGCTCCATCATCTGTTTTCCATCAAACTCAGGGATTTTCGTGCTTTCCTTCAATTACGTTAAACTGATTTGAGCACCATAGCCTGTCTGTCCATTCGCGTGATGACTAACCCTCTTATTTTGATGGATTACTCAGAAAAGGATGTCTAAGGAGCCGGACAAGGCGTCTTTCAGCCTCCTTTTAAACATGCGTGTAGAACTTACAGAAACTGGGAACTTTTCTAAAGGCTGTAATGCCGTGACGTTAGCGATTAAATAAGCATCGACCCAATGAAATGCAATCAAGCTAGGATCAATCAGCATCAGTTTTAGTCATTTTATCATATTTAGGAGGAATGTGCATTTAAAGTTTATGATCCAAAATCAAACAGCCACAGCCAGGCGTGTGTTTGCACTGCTGGGTTACAGATGAACATGAATCAGAGCTTTAGTGGCAAAGCTTTTGATTAGTTGATCTTAAGGAAGCTCTATGTTGCATTTAAGATCATGCACTGCAAAAAAAAGTGTAGGATTTACTATTAAACTTCACAAAATCTTACAGAGACTGTTTCAAGCTTTCTACTTAAAAAAGTTCACATATAATTTAATGTTACTTGTATAAAATTGCATGTTTAATTCAATTTACTACTTGTAAATTTCACAAAATTGTTCAAGCTTTCTACTTAAAATTTAAGTGTTGTGCGAAGAGTCTTAACCACTGTGTAAATGGCGTTTAACAAAAGCCACATGTTGTGAAATAGCTTTTCGTTTCTTTGAAATTTACAAGTAATGCATTGAATTAAATGTGAAAGTTTAAAGTAGAAAGTTCTCTGTAAAAATGTGTTTAAATTTACAAGCAATACAAGCAACACATCGAATTAAACAAATTTCACAAGATTTACAGAGACTATTTTTAAACTTTGTACTTTAATTTCTACTTTAAAATTTCACAAGTAACACACTGAATTAAGCATACATTTTAAGGTAGAAAGCTTGAAATAGTCTCTTTGTAAAATTTTGTGAAATTTACATGCAGCATGTTGAGTTTAATGTCAAATTTTAAAGTAGAAAGCTTCAAATAGGCTCTTTTGTAAACCTTTGTAAAAATTGAATTAAAAGATTGAAATAATATTTAATTTTTTTGTTATTTTATTTATAGTATGTCAGTAATCTTTGTTTTATTTACTTTATTCACTTTTTAAAATCATTTTTACAGTGTGTACATGGTTTATTTAAGAAAAAATATATAATTTAGAAGTTTTTTATATAAAAAAATATATATTATATATTTTATTATTTTTATATATATTATTTTTTGTGTGTGTTGAAAAGAAGCTCGTCTAAGCTCTAAAAGAATGTGTTTTGAAACATTTTTAAATTCAGAACATTTTTTTTATTATTTTTTTAACACTCAACATGACACTGAGAGCACCAGATGCGATGCAACATGTGGTTCCAATGATAATTAAAATATTTGGAGTCTGAGATTAATTGTCTAGTCTCTAAATTTGTTGCTATGGAGCAGCTGCAGTACCGGAAATTAATTTGGACATTCGGATAGTCCCTGTTACACATTTTAACATGGTAAACAACCTCTTAGAGAAGATACGTCTTATTCACTTGATTTATTCCCTTTGTCACCACCAATAAAATCATAAATCTAGATAAGCTTACTATTGAAGCTCAAATCAAGCAGCCGACTAGTCGACCGTCCTTGATGCTGTCCATAGTGTTTAGAATCATATGATTTTTAACATTTCTATACATCCTAGCATTCTCAATTGTTACACTGACACAAACAGCCCCCTGACAGTAAGTTGCCACAGCTTCGTTGTTCATTGTGTGTATTCGAGGTCAAAGAGGCATGTCCGGTCATGCCCGGCCTTGTCAGATTTCCTGTGATCATGGCTTATCTCAGGTTAGTACGGCTATCAGTACATAGTAACCGTCTGGCTGTGGTGCCAGTCTACAGACTTTGATCAAATATATGCCATATAGTAAAGATTTATTACGACAAAGACAGAAATTATGTTTCAGAAACAGAAACGTATGCTTTTTATTCATTTAGAAGGTTCTTCAAACAACCTGAAAAAAATGAAATTATTTTTACTAAATGTTAGTTATAAGAATTAATCAGACTAGCATCATGGATGTGCGTTTTTTTGGCAGCGTAGTTTATGATTTCACTACGATTTTACGGTTTCCTAATTAGGCCACTCGTCTTTGTTTTGCGTTCCCACTGCTCACTTGACTAGTTTTATTATACGCTGTTTTGTTTTATTATCCGACTCACTGTCAGCTTTAATGACGGATATATAGGGGTTGTTTGACCGGGGTAAGACCTGTTCTTTTGTTACCGCCTTAGTCATTTCCGTTTGTTAAACCATGGCTCAGCTTTTAAGATAACGTCGAATTTCGGTCTTTCACATGCTCCTCGCTCTCTCCCATGTATATATGCTCAACTTTGACCTCTAGTTCCAAAGAAGGCAACTTTTTACGGCCGAGTGTATTTTGCTTTTGAAAGATTTATACTCCACATTCCTGTTTCCAGGCAGTCTGTATTTGTGATGCTTCGTTGTGAGGTAAAAACACCCAAAACAACCCTTCAGAAACAGGTATTTAGCAGCATGATTTAAGAGCCACGTTTTCAGCGGAGAGCCCTTCTGACCAGAGTTGCTCCAAATGAATATTTGCTTGAAGTATCCAGGGAAGTCTTGAGTTGGGAAAACCGCAACGTATAATTACCTGCCAGCACCCTTTCATTAATACCAGCGCTGGAATTCGGCCAATCTTAATTGTTTATGTGATGTCAGTCAAGTCTTTGTGCCGAAAACCTTGCACACCCCTCGCATTTTTAACGCTCTGGAAACCTTATATTTACTGAAGGCACCTTAAGGATTGGAAACAATGGAGCATCTGTACTGGGATCCCAGCGTTTGGGAAAACTACTCGTGCTCCACAAAGGCCACACTGTGGGATGGTTCAAGATGATGTCGCCCCAGGCCTGTTGGAGAAGTTTAGGCTTTTCCAACCCCTTTCCTGGAGAGACAAACCCAACATTACGCATTTTGGATGTCTTCCTTATTTGACCAATCAATTGTAGGTTTTGGAGTCTCTACTAATTGAGCTGACGTAGTTGTGTTTGATTAGGAAAAGTTTGAAAATGCATAGAAGAAACCAGCTTGGGAAACCCGGTTTCAAATGATTGAGGATCCCAGAAAAAGAATGTTTGGATGTTCTCCGTAAAGGGAAATGAAGATTCTGTCATTAATTACTCACCCTCATGTCTTTCCAAACCTATAAGAGCTTTGTTCATCTTCAAAACGCAAATTAAGACATTTTTAATGCAATCCAGGAGCTTTCTGAACTGCATAGACCACAACGGTACTACCAAGGTTGAACCACTGATGTCACGTGGACTATTTTATTGATGTCCTTACTGTTTTTCTGGGCCTAAATATCTTAATTTGTGTTCTGAAGATGAACGAAGGTCTTATGAGTTTGGAACGACTTGAGGGTAATTATTGACATAATTGACACAATTTCCATTTTTGGGCGAGCTATTACTTCAAGGAGACGTGGTTGAGACGGCTCTAGATCATTGAGGTTCCCAGAACAACATTTCCCAATGTTTGGATGTTCTCCTTTGAGAAATAGTTCAACCAAAAATGAAAATTCTCTTTTTTTTTTTTTTTTTTTTTTTTTTTAACTCACCTTCATGTCGTTCCAAACCTCAAGTCGTTGGCACACAAATTAAGATTTTTTTTTATGAAATCCGAGAGTTTTCTGACTCTGCATAGACAACAGCGGTATTGCAAATTATGGTTAAACTAATTGTCATATGGACTGTTAACAATGTCCTCAACCATGTTCATGAATGTGGTTGAGAACCACGGCTCTAGATGATTGAGAATCCTAGAAGAACATCTCTCAATGTTTGGATGTTATTCTGGACTATTTTATCGGTGTCCTTACTATCTTTCTGGGTCTTGAACCTGGCTCGGGGATTTCATCAAAAATTTCTTAATTTGTGTTCCAGAGATGAACGAAGGTCTTATGGGTTTGTAAAGAGATGAGGGTGAGATGAGGGCCATTTTTACATCTTTAAGTACTGTAGATGTGATGACAGTTAAAAAAAAAATGAAAATATCTTACTTATGTACGAAGGTCTTTTAGGTGTGGAACGACATGAGGGTGAGTAATTAATGACAGAACTTTCATTTTTGGGTGAACTATCCCTTGAAGGAGAAATGCAAAGTGTTCATGTGCGTAGTTCTAGATGATTGAGGACCTCCCAATGTTTGGATGGAAATTGGAGGGTGTAATTGTATCTTGCAAAAGCATAATGTACAGATCGAGGTGGGTGGCACTAGTTTTAATTACATATTTGAGGCATGGAGAACATTGGCCATTTAAGTACTGTAGATGTGATAGACCGTTATGATAATTCAATCTTTTCCATGAACAAAGGGTGTTGGTAACTTCACGGTTAATTGTTTGGACTCCTTGTGTAAATTTTTCTAGGTGCATTTCAAAAATTGCTTAATCACCGTTGGGCCCTTGAGCAAGACTTGCTTGCTTGCTTGTACAGTATGTCCTTTGGATGAAAAGAATTGGGAGGGAGGCCGCTCACAAACTGTTCGCTGCCGACGTGCATTAATAATTTTTACCTTGTGCTTAACTTAGTCCTTTCATGTAGAGCTGCCTTCAATTTGTGTTACATTTTATGCCCGTGTTGACAAAGTGCGCTGAAGAGCGCATCAAACGTCTTTGTTTTGCATGCAGAGCAGCATGTGTTTTAAATTTAACTTCGTCCTGTAAATCCCAAACTCTTCAACAGACTGGATTTCCTACATAGCACATTAGCACGGCATTTCCTGCGTGTCATGCTCAAATGTGGAAGCTGATCTTCAGGAGATGAGTGATAACACATTGAATTTAAATGCAGGAGATATATCTCAAATATTTTCCCCATAATATGTAATTTAGGCAATTTAGTGTATGTATTCATCCAAAGTAATGAAGAACAAGTGATTGATCTCAACAGTCTGTATAGTTCTGCAGTTAGTACAATTGGTGGAATACTTTAATTTAATTTAGTTTTTCATAAATCTACTATTGTTGTATATTGTTGCGTTCAACTCAGTAATTCGTAAATCAATTCTTGCGTAAACTGTTGCATTTAATTCAGTTTTTCATTAATCTACTATTGTGTATATTGTTGCATTCAACTCAGTCATTCAGAAATCAATTCTTACATAAATTGTTGCATAAAATTCAGTTTTTCGTAAATCTACTATTCTGTATATTGTTGCATTTAACTCAGTCATTCGTAAATCAATTCTTGCTTAAATTGTTGCATTTAATTTAGTTTTTCATAAATGTACTATTGTGTATATTGTTGCGTTCAACTCAGTCGATCATAAATCAATTCTTGCTTACATTGCTGCATTTAATTTAGTTTTTCGTAAATCTACTGCTGTGCATATTGTGACGTTCAACTGTTGGTCGTTAATCAATTCTTGGGTGAGTTGTTGCATTTCAGTTTTTCGTAAATCTATTTTGTACATTGTTGCATTCAACTCAGTTGATCGTAAATCAATTCTTCCCGTGAACTATTGCATTTATTTAAGAATTTATTGTTTGTAAATCAGTTTACGGTTGCATTTAATTATTTTTTCGTAAATCTACTGTTGTCACATTCAACTCAGTCGTTCATAAATCAGTTCTTATGTAAATTGTTGCACTTCAGTTTTTCGTAAATCTTCTGTCTATATCGTTGCGTTCAGCTCAGTTGTTCGTAAATCAATTCTTCCGTGAACTATTGCATTTAATTAAGTTTTTCATAAATCTATTGTGTATATTGTTGCATTCAACTCAATTGTTTGTAAATCAGTTCTTGCATAAACTGTTGCATTTAATTCAGTTTTTCATAAATCTACTATTGTCATGTTCAAGTCAGTCGTTCATAAATCAATTCTTACGTAATTGTTGCATTTAATTCAGTTTTTCGTAAATCTACTATTGTCATGTTCAAGTCAGTCATTCGTAAATCAATTCTTACGTAATTGTTGCATTTAATTCAGTTTTTCATAAATCTACTATTGTCATGTTCAAGTCAGTCATTCGTAAATCAATTCTTACGTAATTGTTGCATTTAATTCAGTTTTTCATAAATCTACTATTGTCATGTTCAAGTCAGTCATTCGTAAATCAATTCTTACGTAATTGTTGCATTTAATTCAGTTTTTCGTAAATCTACTGTCTATATCGTTGCGTTCAGCTCAGTTGTTCGTAAATCAATTCTTCCGTGAACTATTGCATTTAATTCAGTTTTTCATGAATCTACTATTGTCATGTTCATGTCAGTCATTCGTAAATCAGTTCTTACGTAAATTGTTGCACTTTAGCTTTTCTTAAATCTGTCTACATTGTTGCGTTCAACTCAGACGTTCGTAAATCAATTCTTCCGTGAACTATTGCATTTTTTTAAGAATTTATTGTTTGTAAATCAGTTCTTGCGTAAACTGTTGCATTTAATTCTTTTTTTCGTAAATCTACTATTGTCACATTCAACTCAGTCGTTCGTAAATCAGTTCTTACGTAAATTGTTGCACTTTAGTTCTTCTTAAATCTGTCTACATTGTTGCGTTCAACTCAGTTGTTTCTAAATCAGTTCTTGCATAAACTGTTGCATTTAATTCAGTTTTTTGGAAATCTACTATTGTCACATTCAACTCAGTTGTTCGTTAATCAGTTCTTACATAAATTGTTGCACTTCAGTTTTTCGTAAATTTTCCGTCTATATTGTTGCGTTCAACTCAGCCATTCGTAAATCAGTTCTTGCGTGCATTGTTGCATTTAATTCAGTTTTTCGTGTTTAACTCAGTCATTCATTTTTCAGGGTCTTTTCATAACTCCGTATATTGTTGTGGCCGACTTCATTGTTTGTAAATATGACTTCTTTCAGATGAATACAATCGGAGTTATATTAAAAAAAAAAACGTCCTGGCTCTTCCAAGCTTTATAATGGCAGTGAATGGGTGTTGAGATTTTGAAGTCCAATAAAGTGCATCCATCCATCATAAAAAGTGCTTTCCTTTGCTGTAAACAAAACTTGGTTCTTGCGAGACTAGCATACTCTCACCACATCTCACCCTGCAGTTTATAAAGTTTTAAATATGGATTTTTTTCTTGCACAAAAGCCTTTATTAACCCCCTGGAGCCATGTGGAGCACTTTTTATGATGGATTTACGCACTTTATTGGACTTCAAAATCTCAACAGCCATTCAATGCCATTAAAAAGCTTGGAAGAGCCAGTATTTTTTTCTTTCTGAACTATTTCTTTAATCAACCTTGCTAACATTTGCATTGTACTTCATGCTTTAGCTTTCCAGTTCCTCCAGCTTCAACGGTGAGCTGCTGCTCGGAGGAGCAGGGGAGCAGACGCTTCCTCAAAAGTCGCTCCTGCGGGCTTCTCTCTCCGTGTCCCCCGCCGACTACCCGGAGCGTCCCGAAGTCCACTCGCGCCGCGAGAGCTCCTGCAACACCCTGCCGACCAAGACAGAGGTCCCCATCCATCTCATCAGCACCACCAACCAGCTACACAAGCAGGGAAGCGTCCAGCAGCAGATCCCGACCAAACTCGCCGCCCTCAGCAAAGGCAAGGAGAAGAGCGGGAAGGGCAAGAGTTCCCACCGCACTGACAGTTTGGGTTAGTACTGTTCCACCAAATGACGTTCTTTGGGAGCGAAATTTGCGATTCCTACTGTAAATCCATTTCCGCTTTCTCCAGCTTCTGTTGACATGAAGCAGATGCTGCCCATCAAGCTG
The DNA here is from genome assembly GCF_049309525.1 of Garra rufa. NCBI lineage: Eukaryota > Metazoa > Chordata > Actinopteri > Cypriniformes > Cyprinidae > Garra > Garra rufa. The sequence continues at coordinate 19,189,736 of NC_133367.1, read as the reverse complement.
TCATCGAGGGATTCGGACGGAGGTCACAAAGCACGCCGACCCATCAGCCCCCACCAGCCTCAACATTCACACTCAGGTAAGACACAACCGCACCAGACATTCCCGGCCGAGCCTGAACGAGCCGTTTCCTGCTGTGTAAATAGTTATTAGGCCCTGCTGACAGGCCTGTTGTTTGGTTTGCTCGCCCTGCAGATTCCCTCAGCCCTCCAGAGGCCCATACGGACGCCCAGTCCAGCCTCGCGCCCGCTCTACTCAAAACTCACAACCAGACCTCCCAGCCCACTGTCCAGTACACTGTTAGCGACGAAACCGCAAAGGAGGACGTTATCTTTTTCTGAGGGATTTCGTTGACATTTTCGGACGATATTTTATTTTAAGGAAGACGTTTTAATCCTTCTAGTCTTAACAACTTGCAAGTTTTATGAAAGTTGTTTTAGTTTGTACGAAAAAAACTTCAGAAAAGACTCACTGTGTGTCCAGAAAACCCAAAGACTTTGACGGACCTCTTCAAGTGAAGGACATTTCTGTAGTTTTGAAGGACGAATGGATGATTTTTTAGGTTGCTTATTGTTGTGGTGAGCAATTTTGCACAGCGTCAACATCCCATTTCATTCGAACACAGAATTTGGGACGACTATTTTCTGTTGGATTTAGTCGATTTCATTTCGCGGTCAGTCTGGAACGTTGTTGCTGAAGGAAAATGGCAAAATTGACGTTTTGAAATTGAAGTCAGTTTGTGCACAAACTACTTCTGACTGTATACTGTATGAACTGTGGATTTCAACTTGGATTATTTAATTTCAGAAAGCCAACTCCATTTCAGTGGCCGTTTTATTCATGTGTCTAAATATTTGAAAGAGAGATTTCTTCCAAATGTTCACAAAAAATAAGTAGTGGATGTGAAAAGAATCCAAGATTTTATTAACCAATATTCTGCTTTTAATTTATATGTTAGTAGATCTTCCAAATGGAGAGAGCGGTTGATCTCGGTATTTTGAGATTACTCAAATAAAAATCTGATGAAGGATACGATTTTAGATAGTTGGTGTTCAAATTTCCATCTCAAAAATTCAATTTAAGATGTGATTTGATTAAAATACTAAACATATTAATTTGAAGGAAAATCTCAAGAAATGTCTAAATGTCATTATTTACCTCGAAAAATAATACGAATAAAAATGAGTCAATACCGTAATACCATTACTGTGATGCAAAGAAAGGTTTCTTTAAATAAAATTATATTAATTCACATAAAATTCAATAATAAGTATACATGATAGTATACATTAGTGTTTTTTTATTTTTAAGAAAAACAAACAAACGAACAAACTTTTTTTTGCGTTATGGTATTGAGGACTTTTGGGGGTTTGATAAATTAATTAAATCATCCTAAAATGGGTTTTATTATGTTTTTAGATAAACAAAAAATCTAATATTTTATTTGGGGTAGAATATGACATTAATGCAGTCAGTTCCTTTTAAGTTTAGTGCCAAAAATAGTTAAATATTGTGGTACACTACCAGTCAAAAGTTTTTGAACACTAAGATTTTTAATGACTTCAATTTTTAAAGTCTCTTCTGCTCACCACATACAGCCAAAACAAAAAATTCTAAAATATTTTTAGTATTTAAAAGAATTGTTTTCTGTTGGAATATATTTTGAAATGTCATTTATTCCTGTGATTTTAAAGCTGAATTTTTAGCATCATTACTCCAGTCACATGATCCTTCAGAAATCATTCTATTATTCAGATTTGCTGCTCAAAAAACATTTTTTTATTATTAATATTATGTTAAAAACGGCTGAGTAGAATTTTTCAGAGGGGTGATTGATTTCTGAAGGATCATGTGACACTGAAGCCTGGCATAATGCTGCTAAAAAGCTAGCTTTGAAATCACAGGAATAAATTACATTTCAAAATATATTCCAACAAAAAACAATTCTTTTAAATACTAAAAATGTTTTAGAATTTTTTGTTTTGGCTGTATGTGGATATATATTTTAAAATATATTCAAATAGAAAACAGTTACTTGAAATAGTACAAATATTTCACAATTTTACTGTACTTTGGATCAAATAAATGCAGTCTTTGTGAGCAGAAGAGACTTCTTTAAAAAAAATAAATCTTACTGTTCAAAAACTTTTGACTGGTAGTGTAGACATACATTTTGGTGTTTTTTTTCTAAGAAACTTAAGTTTTCTTACCTAGTTATTTCTACATGCATCTTTCTTATGACCCACATTCATTTCATTCCAGTCTAATTGAAGTCTCTAAGGTTGTTGAGCATTTCCTCTGTTCTCAAGCTGACCACACGAACAGCACGTGTGATGTAATACTCCAGATTTCAGAGTAATTCCACCAAAGACCAGGATGTAAACCACTCTGTTTCTAAATCTAACCCATGAGCTGTGAGTATGAAGCCACTGAACGTCTCTGACGTTTGTTTCCTGTGACCATGTGATTTGTATGTATATGTTGTACATAGAGTTTCCTCTAACATAGACAAGATGTAGATATTATGCAAGGATGTCATATGACCACTGAAATTACACATGGTCCATTTGAGTATTTTGGTTTCATTTTGTAGGCACTTTTTTCTTGGTAACAACAAACAAATGTGTCATTCTGCCTATTTTAGTTCAGAAACAACCCATAATGCATTGCTTTCACATAACATTTCACCTGTTCCACTCGACACAAGAAGTATTTTTGAGGTTATGATGCATTTTGAGTTTGTAGCTTCTTTTCTGTGGTGCAAGTGAAGGGATATTTTCACACTGTAGCAAATCGGTTTCGACTGTCAATAACGCGCAAATAAACGCCACGTGATGTTAATGACGTATTAATGTCAAAAGCTAGTGACTAAATGCTGTTTGTCTCACTCTTTTAGCTGCAGCGCACTTTACCTCAGAATGAATTGTTTTCTTAAATTTAAAAAAAAAAAAAAAAAATCATCATGTCGCTTTAAAGTGTCACTTGATCCGGCCGGCTTTCATCGTGACTGTAGCTTCTTGGTGTCTGTGATTGTACGACATTAATTGTACGACGTTATTCCTTTGTGAAAAGGATTTCTTGTCAAATATTGTCTAAAAAATATGATTTTTCTGTTTCCAGTTACACTAGCCACTTTTCAATACCAGCGAACTTTAAGGGGACCTCAAGTGTTAATATTTCTGTTTTGTGTCTTAAGTTTTTAGCACGCAAGGCCAGTGTGATTGGTTTTTTTTCTACCACAGCATTGTACTCACGCTACCGAAGAAAAATAGAAATACTTGTGAACACTTAAAACTGCTGCCTTTAGAGACGTTTTAGTAATAAAATATGTGGAAGAAATATGATTCTGAGTCTTTACTCTTATTCAAACCTCATTGTATGTCGAGCGAGTATGTCAAAATGATTACTCGCGATTAATCGATTCAGCATAAGTGTATATCATTTATATTATATATAAATATAAATATTTTAATTCTACATCTAACATATTTGTCCTTAATATACACATGTATGTGTGAATTCACACATATAGTATGCACACATTTATTTGAATCGATTAATCGCACCTAATCGTTTTGCAGCTCTAATTGTATGTATGAAATAAACTGTATCCCATGATGCATTGCGTCCAAGCTGACCTTCAATTTCCTGTGTGACGAATGAACAGTAAGTAATCAAGTTCAATGTCAATGTTTTGAATTATTTGCAAAAACGTACAATATTTTTACTTAAAATTAAGTTACATTAAAAGCCACTCAATTGACTAAACATTTTTGGGTCATGTGACAAATATGTGAATACGGCTATTGGATATATTTACGAATGCAAAATGTAGAGTTTGACCATATTTTCCAGAATAAAGTCAAATTTTTCATAATAAAATTAACATCTTTATAATGAAACGCACACATTTGGCCCAAGTTCATTTATGCTCGGCAGATGCAACATATTTTTTTTTTTTTTTTTACTTTTACAATAATTTATATTTGTTCCATACTTATTTTTTAGTTTGTTCCTGATCTGTGTGAATATTGTTAAATTTAAAGGATTTTGCGGAATGAAGGAAACTAGAATATATGTTTATAATGTTTTAATGTTTCAATTTATTTATCTGTATTTTACAGTATTTGACCTGTTTTTTTTTCTCTCAACAATCCCATTTAGACTAGTGCCACTTCCAGGAAAAGTGGTAAGTATATCTTTTTTTTAAAACGTATACACCTTACTATGTGATGAAGATATGTGAAGATAAGTTTTTTTTTTTTTCATTGAATCTGTGAGATACATCTTTAATATCTTTTCATGCTAATTTCTTGCAATCCAAAACAAAATAAATACTTTTTTGCTAATTTCAGTTAAAACTAGTAAAAAAAAAGAGAGAGTGAGAAAAGAATAAAAATAAAACTAGTGCCAGTACTGACAATGTGGTGTAAACATGGCTTAAGATACGAAAAGAACAGCAGATGAACCGAATCAATCAATTTTGGAGCGCGGATTGTGAATCATTTGATTCATATCGGAACTTTGCAGCGGGTTCGCAAATCAATTGATTCAGATTGGGACTTTGCATATTGTGAATCATTTGATTCAGATCTGAACTTCGCATATCGCAAGCCATTTGATTTAGATTGGGATTTCTGAGTGTGTGTCGTGAATCATTTGATCTATATTGGAATCTTTTGCTTCACACCAGAACTTCATTTGATTCATATCGGAACTTTGTAGCAGGTTCACAAATCATTTGATTCAGAACGGGACTTTGGAGTGTGTATCGAGAATGATTTGATTTAGATTGAAACTTCGGAGCAGGTTAATGAATCTTTTGCTTCACATCAGAACTTTGGAGTGTGGATCACTGATTCAGATCAGAATTTCGCATATCTTGAGCTATTTGATTCAGATCGGAATTTCGCATATCGTTAGCCATTTGAATCAGATCGGGATTTCGGAGCGTGTATCATGAATCATTTGATTTATATTGGAATTTCAGAGCAAGTTCACAAATCTTTCGCTTCACACTAGAACTTTAAAGTGCAGATCGCAAACCTTTTGATTTAGATCGAAACTTCATGCATCACAAATCATTTAATTTAGATTAGAACTTTGGAGCAGGATCGCAAATCATTTGATTCATATCAGAACTTTGCAGTGGGTTTGCAAATCATTTGATTCATATCAGAACTTTGCAGTGGGTTTGCAAATCATTTGATTCAGATCGGGACTTTGGAGCACGTATCAAGAATCATTTGATTTAGATTGGAACTTTGGAGTAGGTTCATGAATCTTTTGCTTCACTTTAGAACTTTGGAGTGTGGATCACTGATTCAGATAGGATTTTCGCATATCGTTAGCCATTTGAATCAGATCGGGATTTCGGAGCATGTATCATGAATCATTTGAACTTTGGAGCAGGATCGCAAATCATTTGATTCATATCACAACTTTGCAATGGGTTTGCAAATCATTTGATTCAGATCTGGACTTTGCATATTGCGAGCCATTTGATTCAGATCGGGACTTTGGAGCACGTATTAAGAATCATTTGATTTAGATTGAAACTTTGGAGCAGGTTCATGAATCGTTTGCTTCACATCGGAAACCTGGAGTGTGAATCACGAATCCGTTGATTCAGATCGGAATTTTACATATCGCGAGCCATTTGATTCAGATCAGAGCAAGTTCGCAAATCTTTTGCTTCACACCAGAACTTTAAAGTGCAGATCGCAAACCTTTTGATTCAGATCGGGACTTCACATATCGTGAATCATTTAATTCAGATTGGAACTTTAAAGAGGGTTCGCAAATCATTTGATTCACATCGGAACTTCACATATTGTGAATCATTTGATTCAGATCGGGACTTCGGAGCGTGTATCACATATCATTTGATTTAGTTTGGAAATCATTTGATTCAGATCGAAACTTCAGAGCAGGTTCGCAAATCATTTGACTCAGTTCGGGACTTCAGAGCATGTATTGCAAATCATTTGTTTCAGATCAGGATTTCGAAGTTGTTGCACAAATATGTTTTTCAGATTTTTTTTATTTTTATTTTATTAAACAAGAACGCATCAAACCATTAGGGCAGTACAGTTACCAATCCCTTACGAAAATTAACCGTGGTTTTAATTTGAAAGAGACATTGTTTGGTAAGTGAGATCTCACTGAAATCCAAGTCCTGAAATGTCATTTTAAAGTATCTGTATGAACCCTGTATATACTGCGTAGAACGCTATTCCATTCGGAACACAGCCTATTTCTTACAACTGAAGTTGACCACAGAGGAAACTAAAAACATGTAAAACACACTAGTGATTAGTCCTTATGTTATTTCATGTCGTCTCTCTCACGGTAACTTCGGACAATATGATTTTATTCCCGTCTCTCTCCGCTCGTGCGAGCGCGTGGCCGTGCTGGCCGCGAGTCTGTTGATTCTGGCGCGTTTCTCACAGGAAAAAGAGACGGAGCCCAACATAACAGGACCTGGTGTCCGTCTCTCAGGCCATGCTAATTGTAGTGCTGTGGCAGAACGCGGCTATTTTCAGGTGTTGTGGTTTTCCTTTTATCCAGTCCGGATCTGACAGCCGAGTGTCCCGTAATTCTTTTCCAGATGATGTCTCTTGCTTTTGTCTTTGGTAATGGTTTTCCGTCTTTCCGTCTGTGTCTTGTGTTGGGCTAATTTTAGACGGTGTGTTATGAGACAGCCCCTGTCAGCTTCACAAGTGTCTGTAGTCACGTTTTTAATTGTAGTTATTTTGTGCAAAGACCTCTGTCCGCAAACGAAAACAAACCCCATGCTGCTGGCTAGTTTGTCTTAGCTGTAAAAGTAGCCAGAATTTCACTGGCAATTTGAAGAATTAGTCACACTAAGTAAGTGCTCCAGACAACAAAATGAGTAGGGATTATATGGAATGCAATATGCTAATATATATATTTAGTATTTAATTGATTAATTTGATGATATCAGTGTATTTGTGTCATATTTATCACTGTGAGCAATAGAGTTTTTTAAAATATCTTTCTTTGTCGTTTGAGCAACTGGTAATAAGGTCTCACAAATCATTTTCTTGTCTCACGAATTTGCCACATGACAGTTCAGTGTTGCCAGATTGGAAATGTCCAAGTATCGTACCAGAAGCTCAAAATTATCGTATTTGGGAGAAAATTATTGTATTTGAGTCAAACGTTCAAAATAAAGATATTTATCTAGATGTTACAGCTATTTATCATTTTCAGCACTCATTTTCTATACCTTATTGCAATGCTAAACTAATTATCTTACCCCAGTCAAACGTTCAAAATACAGCTATTAATCTAGATGTTACAACTATTTATCCTTTTCAGCACTCATTTTCTATACTTTATTGTTAAACTAATAACCTCAGTTTTGAAACAACTGACCTAAGTGCGACAGGAACGTCAACTTGTGCTCGTGAGAGAGAGCCATTCTCCACGATGATATTGGTTGAGAAGACGTAAGAACGGATGAAAGACACGCGTAACGCCACGTTCACGTCTCCTCACAATCATGCAGGTAGACGATCCACACAGCTAGATCTTTGAGAATAGAAGCTCTATAATTACAACGACCATGGTGTCACAAAATTGTGAAATTATCGTACATTGTGGTATTATTGATCGTACATCGTACAGAGGTCAAAATTATGGTACAAATACGATAATTATCGTACGTCTGGCAACACTGTGACAGTTGTATGCTGTTCCCGCCTCTTTTCAAATCAAACGTAACCGAAAAATGACTCTCTAATGGTGCGTTACACCAGACGCTATTCGCGCGTAGTTGGACGCTTGAACATTTAAGTTTACTCGCTTCATTCGCGCGTGACATATACTTCACAACAGACGTGAATTCGCGTCATGGGAGGGGCGTCTGCCACTCGTCAGCGGGAAAGCAGTTGTAAAATAGGTGAATGAGCTCAATTTGCCAGCTTTAGCTTGCTTGTATTCTCAATATGTATATGTAGGTCAGATTGAGTAAAGAGCGTTTTTTTTTAAACTTACCAGATTGTCCGACCTCTTCACTCACTTTCTTCCAAGCAAGATCCTTTTTATTCCTTTTTCTATAAAAGTACAAAGATGTATCATACAGCTCCGAGTATCCACAGACAGCAACGGTGATTTTGTCCTCCATTGTTGTTTCGGATTTCTGCCTCCATCACTACTAGAGCAAGCTCCTGATTGGTTAACGCGGCGCGAATTTTCGCCAAATTTCAGATTTTTGAACTCGCGCGAATGACGCGGCAAACGCTTGAAACGCACAATTCGCACCGCTTCATTCGCGCGTTTCGCGCCGCAGGATGGCTATTCGCTTCTTTGCATTGACTTAACATGTAAATCACTCGCGCTTGCCGCTTCAATCGCGTCCGGTGTGAACGCACCATAATGATTCTGATTCAGAGTCAGACTGCTACCTCACAAACAAAGCTTGAGGCCGTTCAGTGAATCTTTTTGTTTTAATGTTCCCTAATTGGACATCTTGGCTTGCACCGTATTTGCTGTAACAAGCTGGAAACACTTGTGTGAGAAGATATCAGATTCAAATATGGAATCCTGTTTCCTACATCTAATTTAAAAAAAAAAAATTAAAAAGGTAATTTTTTTTCGCAATTCTGAGAAGAAAACTCGTCGTTATAAGTTTATATCTCACAATTCAGATGTTTGTATAATTCAATAAAAAAAAAGCTAATTTAATCTTTTTGTGATTGCAAGTTTGTCTCAAAATTCAGACTCGGAATTGTTATTTAGCATCTCACAATTTACCTTTTTTCTCATAATTGCTTTAATTCTGAGTTTAGATCTATAAAACTCTAAAATGTGAGATATATTGGAATTCTGACTCTCTCTTAAGTTTATATCTCACAGTTCTAATGTATTGTTTTCCTCTGAATTCTGAGTTTACGTCTTATTGAGTATTTTTTTTCCGCCATTGAATAAAAAATAAAATAGGTTATTACAACTTTTTTTAATTGCGAGTTTCTATCTCAAAATTCAGACTTCTCATAATTTATATCTCGCAATTGCGATTTCGTATTTCACTTTTTTTCATAATTGCTTTAATTCTGAGTTTATACATTTGTAAATATGAGAAAACTCAGAAATGTAAAATATAAACTTGGAATTCTAATTTTCTCATAATTCTTATGTTTTTTTTTTTCCCCCTCTGAATTATGAGTTTGCATCTTGTAATTCAGTTTTTTCCCCACCACGTAATAAAAAATAAAATAGGTAAATTTATAATATTGCAAATTTATATTCTGACTTTCTCGTAATTCAGATTTTTTTTTTCTCATTTCTCAATTTTGAATTTACATTTTATAATTCCTTTTTTTTTCACTATGGCATAAAAAATCAAAAAAGTTGCAGTTGCGATTTAGCATCTCACAATTGACCTTTTTTCTCAAAATTGCTTCAATTCTGAGTTTATATATCGCAATTCAGATTTTTTTTCTCTGAATTTTGAGTTTACATTTTATAATTATGTTTTTTCACCACAGGATAAAAATAAAAAGGTAATTGCGACTTTTTTAATTGCAATTAATAATTCTCAAAATTCAGACTTCTCAGAATTTCTATCTTTTTCAGTTTATTTTTTTTTTTGTTGTTGTTGTTTTTATTGCTTTAATTCCGCGTTTGTATCTTGCATTTCTGAGAAAAAAAAAAAACTCAATATATATATATAAATAAACTTGGAATTCTGATTTTCTCATACTTCTAAGTTTATATCTCACAATTCTGATGTTTTTTTTTTCTTTGCATTTTAAGCTCACAACTTATAATTCAGGTAGGTTAATAATTCACGGAATAAAATCAAAAAGGTAATTTCGACTTTTTTAATCGTGAGTTTCTATCTCAAAATATATCTTGCAATTGCGATTTAGAATCTCACAATTGACCTTTTTAAATGAGTTGCTTTAATTCTGAGTTTATATCTTGCAACTGTGAGAAAAAACTCAGAAATGTGAGATATAAACTTGGAATTCTGACTTTCTGAGTTTATATCTTGCAATTCAGATATTTTTCCTCAGTTTACATCTTACAGTTCAGTTTTTAGAGCCTTTATTTTTAAGAGAGTAGCATCTTACAGTTGTTTTTTCTTTCAGAATTGCTTAAATTCTGAGTTTATATCTTGCAGTTCTGAGAATAAAACTCAGAAATATGAAATATAAACATGGAATTCTGACTTTCTCATAATTCTGAGTTTATATCTCACAATTCTCGCAAGAAATAAAGCAGTACTGAGGGGGAAAAAAGGCAGAATTGTGAGGTATAAACAGAATTGTAAGAAAAGTCTGAATTGTAAAAGAGAGAAAATTTCCAATTATGTTTTAATTTTTTTTTTTTTTTATTCTGTGGCGAAAACTGGCTTCCTTACTAAAGCGCATTTGGATGTACAAAAAGTATTTCTGGCTATAATTAAGCAATAAGGTATGAGAGGCCGTGATTTTACTTTATGAAAACGTACAACTTAATATATACGGCTGAAGGGGTTGCAGGCCCTTCAACGCCCTTCAGCTGTGATTTATTCATGATACAGCACGGCCTCAAGTACCTTATTGCTTTTATAAAACGGTTACCACACAATAAAAATATTAAAATCAAAAATATATATTAATTTATATATATTATGTTGTACGTTTTCATAAAGTAAAATCATTAACTGCCTTCCGCTGTAAAAAGTAGTCCCTAACTGCTGCAGCTGTGTTTACGTTGCTAAGGGTGGTTGCTAAGGGGGTTCAATGATACACAAAACCGTTGAGTGAAGCGGTCACAGCAGTGCCGTATCATGAATACGACACAGCTGCTGACCAATCAGAATTGAGGAATGGAACTAACCGTTTTATAAAGATAAATAATTTAATTATTGTTGCATTTTTTTTATTAATTTGAATCATTTGCAAGCGGTAAAGTCACAGCTCATGTGGAGTCCTGCTTTTAACTAGAATTCTAGCAGCATTTTCCCCCCCTTTAATACCATAAGAACTCACTGCAATCCTGCCTACATTATTCTCAGTGTTGATGTGCTAATTTGGTAGACAAGCTGCTAGGCTAACACTTTTACAAAAATGATAGTGTCTAAAATATCCCTCTCTCTCAGTTACATAACAGCTCTGCAAAGTCTGCACCAGCGATCATGTCTCATGCAGGCCATATAACCTCCTGTCCTGGCCCCATAAAAATAAACCCGTATTGTTTTTTTTTTTTTTTTTTTTCTGTGTCCATGGAAACAACTTTTAATGACTTTGTCTTTATGGCTTTTCGGTACTTTGTAGTGTTTGAAGAACACCTGTTGTAAAGTGACCGATATAATTGTACAGCGATGATGAAAGAAAGGAAAGGAAAGGAGGTGAAGGGAGGCCAAGTATGGTGACCCATACTAGGAATTTGTGCTCTGCATTTAACCCATCCAAGTGCACACACACAGTAGTGAACACACACACACCGTGAACACACACCCGGAGCAGTGGGCAGCCATTGCTGCGGCGCCCGGGGAGCAGTTGGGGGATCGGTGCCTTGCTCAAGGGACTCACCTCAGTCGTGGTATTGAGGGTGGAGAGAGCGCTGTACATTCACTCCCCCCACCTACAATCCCTGCCGGACCTGAGACTCAAACCTGCAACCTTTGGGTTACAAGTCCGACTCTCTAACCATTAGGCCACGGCTGCCCCATGAAAACATGAAATATGGCCGGGAAGATAAGGTTACTGCCGGCTGATAGTACGCCACAACACACACTGTGTTTATTCAGAAGTTTGTAGAGGTGTAATCCAATAAAGTGGCCTGCGAAGAATCTGCTGTCATAGTAAAATCTTTGTGTATTTAGTTACATGCCAGAAAGTCTTTATTTGGGGTTGTGTGTGAGAGAGAGAGTGTGATAAAAATGCTCGTATGCTGTAGTTCTTGTGCCAAATAGCTGTTGAAAAAAGAATTTGAGATTCTTGCCAAGCCGAATGATCTATAAATGTCAATGGCCTGTGTGACTGAACGCTGTTGGCCGTTTATTTGTCGTCCGACCTGTTTGGTTGGATGGGGATTTTCACTGCTGCTTAGTTTGAAAGATGGTAAATCTGTCAGTTATTTGTTTTGATTAATTGGACACAGATGCACAATGTTATTGCCTGCATTTTATTGAAAAGTATGTTATGACAAATTTTGTCTAAAATTCTCATTTGCAAATGAATGGCTCTTAAAAAATTAAATGTGCGGTATGCTTTGGGCCGTGTTCGTGAAGTATAAAACTTGTGTTTACAAGTTTGTAAAACGTTATTGCTATTGTATAATGTTCTGTGTCTTTCATAAAAACATTCTTACCTAATTTGTCACCATTGACCAAAAATTGGAACATTTGGAATAAGATCATCACATAGAAGTACAATTAATTACAATTGTAAGTTGTTCGTAAAACCATTACCGTTTTCAACAATTTACGTAATAATGGTTTTCACAAAAAATGTACAAAACAAAATACATTTGTGTTTATTTGCAAAACTTTTCCATTCTCCCACAAAAGTATTCTGTTCCTCAGAGCAGCTTTGTTGTTGCTCAAAGCATTTGCATTTTTTCGCAAAACTGTTGCGCTTCCTGAAAAAGCATTGCGTTCACACACAAAGCTTTTGAAACTTTGCGCTTGTTCGCAAAATATTTGCATTCTGTCACAAACTGTTGTATTCCCCCTGAAAAACCTGATTCTTTAAGTAACTGCGATTTTTTTTTTCTTCATCTCACAGTTCTGATTTTCTCGCAATTGTGAGTTTACATTTTTTTTTTTTTTCAAAATTGTGATATAACCTCATAGTTGTGAGAAACAAACATTTGCCTTTTTTCTGTTGCGTTCACTGAAGAAATGTTGCGTTCACCCACAAAACATTTGCATTTTTGCACAAAACTATAGCCTTGGCACTAGGAAACTTTGTGTTCGATTGCAAAATATTTGCATTCCTTCGCAAAACTGTTGTATTTCCCCTAAAAAAAAAAAAAAGCCTCTTTGCATTCTCACGCAAAAGTTCTTTGATCCCCCAAGAAACTTTGTGTTCGCTCATAAAATATTTGCATTCTTTCGCAAAACTGTTATGTTCCCAAAAAAAAATTTTTTTTTTTAAACTTCTCAGAATTGCACAATTGGGATATCTCGCAATTGTGACTTTTTCTCAGAACTTTGTGATACGAACTCGTAATTTTGACTTTTTTTCTCAGAATTGTGGGATATAAAGAGTTACAAAGTCAGAATTGCAAGACAAACTTGTGATTCTGAGAAATAAAGTCAGAGTTGCGTGTTAATATCTCGCAATTCTGAATTTTTCGCCCACAAAGCACACAACACTATTGTTGCCCTGAGAAACTTTGCATTTGATTGCAAAATATTTGCATTCTTTTGCAAAACTGTTGTATTCCCCCTGAAAAAAACTTTTTTGCATTCTCACACAAAACTTAATTTCCCCAAGAAACTGTTCACTCATAAAATATTTGCATTCTTCAAAACTGTTATGTAAGTTATAAAGTCAGAATTGCAAGACAAACTTGTAATTCTGAGAAATGAAGTCAGAATTGCGAGATATAAACTTACAATTGTGTTTTTTCTCAGAATTGTGAGTTTATATCTCGCATTTGATGTTTTCTTAGAATTGTGCATTTATATCTTGCAATTGTGACTTTTTTTCTCAGAATTGCGAGTTATAAAGTCAGAATTGCAAGACAAACTTGTAATTCTGAGAAATTAAGTCAGAATTGCCAGATATAAACTCATAATTGTGACTTTTCTCAGAATTGTGAGTTTATATCCCGCATTTGACTTTTTCTCAAAATTGCGTGATACTCGCAATTCTGATTTGTTTTCTCAGAATTGTGAGTTATAAAGTCAGAATTGTAAGATATAAACTCACAATTGACTTTTTTTTCTCAGAATTGCGCATTTATATCTAGCAATTCAGACTTTTTTCTCAGAATTGTGAGATATAAACTCGCAATTGTGAGTTAAAATGTCAGAATTGCAAGACAAACTTGTAATTCTGAGAAATAAAGTCAGAATTGCCAGATATAAACAGATTTTTTTCTCAGAATTGTGAAATAGAATCTCATAATTGTGAGTTATAAAGTCAGAATTGCAATACAAACGTGTAATTCTAAAAAATAAAGTCAGAATAGTGGGATATAAACTCTTTCTCAGAATTGCAAGTTTATATCTCTCATTTCTGACTTTATAACACACAATTGTGAGATATTTAGTCAGAATTGTGTGATATAAACTTGCAATTCTGAGAACATAGTCTCCCCCCCCCCTTAAAATGACTCGCAACTGTGCAAAAAAAAAAAAAAAAAAAGTCAGAATTGTGAGTTTGAAGCAAACCACTAGGCCACAGCTCCAACTTTATATTTTCTTTTTTCAAAAATAATAATAATAATAATTCTGAGAATTTATTTTAATTTTTCTTTCAAAAAGTGACTTATATTTTTAAAAAATTTGTTTAGGTTTGCTATGAAATCTTTGACACATCAAAAAAAAAGAAAAAGAAATTGATATGGTTCACGAAATGATTGAGCTTCTAACAGAAACAAACCACATGACGTTAGATGTACATCATATGGTGTTACACACAAAAAGCCAAGAAACGTCCTTGCCCACAGCTGCTTCATTAACCTTGTGAGTTAGAGAGGCTGACACCCCAACACCCTAGAGACGCATGCAGACAGACGCCTCACTTCCTTTTGTTGTATTATTCATCCTGATGTCACTTTTCGAGTGCCTTTTCAGTTGAGTGGCCCGCAATTATCAACTGGGCCCATATCGGGATGGGCAGACTCGAGAAGAGACCATCTGCCCCACCCCGTCTGAATCACACAATGGTCCAATTAGGGCTCTGTCCCGTCCTAGAGATACAATTGACTCTCATTCCTTCTTGTTTTTTCTTTTCTCCAGGAAATAGCACCGAATCCCACTCATCCCAAACAAACAAGGGGCATTATGGTAATGAGGAACAATTTCAAGCATCCGAACATGTGAAGTGTTCGCGGAATGCTAGTGAATAAGATCTGTGGCATGTAAAACCGCTATTTTCTGTCACCATTTGAGCTAAGGGGTGAAGAATCCACTTCCCACATTGGGAAATCTTCTCAGACTATTGCAAATATCAACATTCTTCTATGCTGAACAATTGTCATCACATTTTGTTCACCTACTACAAGTCAAGAATGTTTTTAATTTTAAAATAGGCAACCTTTCCGAACCTTGCTGTCTGTCTGTCGACCACAGCAGATCAAGAAACGTTGAATTTGATGCTACGCCTCAACCTGAGGCCATCGACCGCATAAGGCTGAGCTTCAAAGCCTGGCGTCGCATAATAACATTCACTGTTAATCAGAGCGCCGCTAGATCTGTCAGTGAAGCTTCTGTCCACACCACCCCTCCCAGCCACCCCCTGCTGTTCACCGTAATTACTCCATTGTGTAAACAGTGATTACCGTCCCCCCCTTCTCCAAAACACTGTTCCTCTCTGCTGGCTCTTTCTGTCGGAACGCTTTTAGAAGTCTCTTGCCTCAGTTTTAGAGACTCAGATTTCTGTGCACAATTGTTTTTGCAAATAACTGGCTTCTTTTATGGCGTCTAGACAAAGAGATGTTTTGGCAAGGCGGATGAAGGCACCCACCTCTCTGTGTTTAATGCCGAGTGATGTGCATTTTACTGAGAGAAGATTTATGTGTGCACTCCAAGAAAACCTGTGACGCGTGTTAAAGCGTGTCAGTTGTGCTTCCTGCCCTGAGTTCTCATCATCCATTAACGTTGGCAAGAACACATTTAAGCATTTTTGAACATTCTAGGTTACTTGGGTCAAATTTTACAACCACATCTGTTTGTCTGTCTAACTTAAAGGCATTCTGCCTTTTAGGCAAGACTTTTTCAAGCCAATATCAAGGTTTGTATTGAAGAACAATACAAGCAATACAATTGGGGGTAGTTGTGGCCTAATGATTAAAGAGTTAGACTTGCAACCTGAAGGATGTGGGTTCAAGTTTCTGTACTTGCAGGAAATGTAGGTATACAGGTGTAGGCGTTCTTCCACCTTGAGTACACACTGAAGTGCCCTTGAGCAAGGCACTGAACCCCCAATTGCAAACTGGGCATCGCAGCAAAAAATGGCTGCCCACTGCCCAGTGCATTTGGATACAAAATCGGTCCTGGTGGCCCAGTGCCTCTGTACTGGTGGGACTTGTAGGTGAAAAAGTGACCTTCCACCTCAATACGCACTGAAGTGCCCTTGAGCAATGCACTGAACCTCTAGTTGCTCCCTTGGCACTGCAGCAAAAAATGTCTGCCCACTGCATAGTTCATTTGGATCTAAACTTGGTTCTCTAAACTTGGTAACAATTGTTGGTGGAGGAGTGACCTTCCACCTTTAATGACCAATGAGGTGCCATTGAGCAAGTCACTAAAGCCCGAATTGCTCCCTGGGCACCGCAGCAAAAAAATGACTGTCTCAGTAATGGTGGGAATTGTACGTAGATGAGGGTTCAATATCCACCTTCCAACTTAAATACCCCCTGAGGTGCCTTTGAGCAAGGCATAGAACCCCCAGTGGCTCCCTGGGCACCGCAGTAAAAAATGTCTGCCCATTGCCTAGTACATTTGGATCCAAACTTCGTCCTGGAGGCCCAGTGTCTCAGTACTGGTGAGAATTGTAGGTGGAGGAGTGACCTTCCACCTTAAGCAGTGACCTTCCACTTTCAATATGCACTGAGGTTCCCTTGAGCCAAGGCACTGAACCCCCAAATGCTCCCTGGCTACCCACTGTCCAGTGCATTTGGATCCAAACCTGGTCCTGGACGGGTGGTGTCTAAGCACTGGTAACAATTGTAGGTGGAGGAGTGACCTTCTACCTTTAATACCCACTGAGATGCCCTTGAGCAAGGCACTAAACCCCCAAATGCTCCCTGGGCACGCAGCAAAAAATGGCTGCCCACTGCCCAGTGCATTTGGATCCAAAATTGGTCCTGGAGGGCCGGTGTCTCAGTACTGGTCGGACTTGTAGGTGTAGGAGTGACCTTCCACCTTCAGTACCCACAGAGGCGCCATTGAGCAAGGCACTGAACCCACAAATGCTCCCTGGGCACCGCAGCAAAAAATGGCTGCCCACTGCCCAGTGCATTTGAATCAAAAATTGGTCCTGGAGGGCCGGTGTCTCAGTACTGGTCGGACTTGTAGGTGTAGGAGTGACCTTCCACCTTCAGTACTCACAGAGGCGCCATTGAGCAAGGCACTGAACCCACAAATGCTCCCTGGGCACTGCAGCAAAAAAATGTCTGCCCCTTGCCGGGTGCATTTGGATCCAAACTTGGTCCTGGAGGGCCAGTGTCTCAGTGTTGGTGGGAATTGTAGATGGAGGAATGATTTTCCACCTTCAATACCCACTGAGATGCCCTTGAGCAAGGCACTGAACCCCCAATTGCTTCCCGGGCACCTCAGTAAAAAAAGAGTTTAGCTCCAACTTGCCTCAACACATTTCTAGCATGCCTAGTAAGACCTTGATTGGCTGGTTCAGATGTGTTTAATTGGCTTTGGAGCTAAACTCTGCAGGACACTGGTTTTCCAGGACCCAGTTTGGAGACCGTTGAGTTAAATGCAGTGCACAAATTCCAAGTAACTTTTAAAAGTTATGCAATGCATTTTAATCAAGGTGATCAATGCATAACATCACAATGTTACTTAACATACCTTGAGGTCTGTCTAAATTATGTTTATGCCATAGCATGGTGGCTCCCCCCCAGTTACACCACAGGACTTTGAGGAACCACTAAAACCATTAACGTTACTGACAGATCACATCTCGACTCGACTTAGGAAAGTACCTGCGCCCAGACACCACAGACGCACCTAGACATCAGCAGTTTGAGCTGCCTGTGGTCAAAGACGGCCTGAATTGCGTCTGTTTGTGGCCACTTTTGCACCTATGTGTTGCTTTGACTTGTCTGCCAGTGTCGACAGCAATGAATATCTTGCATTTCTTAAGGAATGGGAGTTGCTGTGTTGGTTGGGCAATAAACCTCAGAGCCTAAGGGGTTGAATTTTTTTAAGCATAAGAAACAAGATGTGCTTTGCTGGAGGTCCCTGGAGTGTGAAATAACATTTGCGTTGGGGCACTGATTTAGTTGTGATTACAGATTCTGAGGAGGTGGACGGTTGGAAAGGACGCTTCTGGTCCAGACCCTCGAGGTAGGATCCCCGCAGGGGGCGACCATTGGAAGCTGATTGTCTACTAATGCAGGGTTTTTGTGTTTCAGGAGGCCCCCCAGCTACACGCATCCGCCTGGCAGACACACGCCAGTATTTAGGTGAAGGGGGGGTTTCGACCCCTGTTCCCCCCTTAGTGTCCGTTCCAACCAAATGCGCCCTTTCTTCTTGGGGTTAGAAGAAGCGTTAACCAAACACACTCATTGAAGCTGACTGCGCCAACCACCCCCCTCTTTCTGTCCATGCTGTGGCGGTCCTTCCTTTCCAGAGCATTCCTTTTGTCTTCTGCCAAGTTTCAAACGTCTATTTATGCGCGATGCATTAATTGCGTCGCCGGCGGAATCTTTTTGAATTCGGCGGTTTTTCATTTTGCATGACAATGGAGCTTTTGAGGAGCCTCACAAAAACACGCTAGTGCCCGCACACATCCTGCCAGGATCCCTTTGAAAGGAAGATGTCTCGTATCCCCGTGCCTTTTTTGTGTTGCGCCGCATTCATTCAAATGCTGCTTCCCATCTGCGCTCACACCTGAAGCACTTAGTGGGTCGACATGCTCAGCTGGAATATGGTGCTTGTGATGAATGTAGTTTTTTCCCGCCTTTTTCCAGTGTTCCAGTACACCAAAGCCAGTAATGCAATATATAAATATATACAGTTGAGGTCAAAAGTTTACATACACCTTGCAGAATCTGCAAAATGTTAATAATTTTACCAAAATAAGAGGGATCATACAAAATGCATGTTATTTTTAATTTTGTACTGACCTGAATAAGATATTTCACATAAAAGATGTTTACATGGTTGAATTTGAATGACCCTGTTCAAAAGTTTACATACACTTGATTTTTAAAACTGTGTTGTTACTTGAATGATCCACAGCTGCGTTTTTTTTTTTGTTTGTTTTTTTTTTTTGTCTGTTTAGTGATTATAATATAATATAATTTAATTATTATTTAGTACTGCCCTTCAGAAGCTACAAGAGATGCTTAAATGTTTTCCAGAAGACAAAATAAGGTAAATTTACCCAGATCTTTAAATTCAGGTTCAAACACAATGCATTAAGAGCCGAATTTGAAGATCAGTGTAAATTTAACTTATTTTGTCTTTTGGGAAACATGTCTGTAGCTTCTGAAGGGCAGTACTAAGTGAAAAAATGTGACATTTAGACCAAAAAAAGAAAAATTTACACATCTTCATTCTGTTCAAAAGTTTTCACCCCCAGGCTCTTAATGCATTGCGTTTCCTTCTGAAGCATCAGTGAGCGTTTGAATGGGTTCATTTTTATAAATCCAACTATTATTTTCTCTTGTGGACTGTATATAAAGGTCTTTTACGAGAAATATCTTATTCAGGTCAGTACTAAATAAAAAATAACATGCATTTTGTATGATCCCGTGTTATTTTGCTAAAATAATTAACATTTTCCAGATTCTCTAAGGTGTATGTAAACTTTTGACCCTTATATACTTTGCACAAACTATTCTCACGTTTAATAGTTTTAAAGTAAGTTTAAAACTTCCAAATGAGTAAAACGTTCTTATTCTAATTTAAACCATCATGCTATTTATCGCAAAGGCTTCAGTAGTTCAGTAGCAAACTCGCTTTATACAAAGACATCTGTCTAGAAAACCCAGTTTTCTTCCCCATGGGATCGCACCCAGCTGCTTTTAGGGATTTCTCCCATCTGGCATCTCCGATTGGCTCGATTAGTGCACGGACCCGTGGCTTTTGACCTCCGCATGCATAACTTATTCAAGAGTGTCTGGCAGGCATCAAGCCAGCTCTTACTTTCTGTGTCAATGTCTTTTTCAATCGGACTCATGGAGCTCAGCCACAGATTTGGTTTGGAAGTGACTGAATCGGCTGACATGTTTGACTTCATTACTTAATGTTGACATCTTACAAGAATTAGTTCACCTACAAATTCACCCCGAGGCAATCCAAGATGTAGATTTTGGAGAAATTTAGCGTTACATCACTTGCCAAGTCCAAAGAGCGGATAAAAACATCACAATAATCCACAAGTAATCCAAACCACTCCAGTACTCCTCCAATTAATGTCTTGTGAAGTGAAAAGCATGTTTAAATGTTGCTTTTGGCCAAAATACAAGTCCTCTATCCATGATATTGCTTTCTTGTCTGACTCAGGAGAGAAGTAAACACCCATCAAGCACTGTTTGCAAGCCAAAACCGTTCTAAACAGCTATGTCACATAGATATCTTGTGGATTGACTCGCGTAATGCTAAAGTTCTTCAACTTATAGTTAAAAAAACAAACTCGTCTACATCTTGGATGGTCTGAGGGTGAGACAACAAGGCGTAGTCATTTGATTAGTGCTCCTGCAACCCTCAAAAGTGGATTTTGCTTCTGGATGAATTTGGTGAGTTTCTCTGGTGAGTTTCTTCTACTGTGATAAACAGTAGTTCAGCTACTTTTTAATTTATGTCTCTTTGTTTCAACAGACAGATCTCTGCCCTACAATCTAGGCGAAGGAACGCAGTCTGGAGTCTCTGTGGCATTCGTTGGCATTTCCACTAATAACACCTGCCCGGGAATGAGAGGAATGAGGCAGGTGCCATGACATGTACACACACCCGTTCTGAAGAAGACCATCTCTGAGCTAAAATAGCAACATGGGGTGGTAAGGTTTGTGTGGAGAAATGCAACTTTACACTCCAGGTTTGTAGAGTGTCTGTGGTTAAAATCGTCTGGGTGTGACCGACAATTTCAAAATTCCAGGGTATCTAAGCGAGTTTTGAAAGGTGCAAGACATTCCTTGTCTTTCAGCAGATCCTAGTCATGCTAACCCACTAATCCAATTCTCGCTCTACAAAACAAAAGAACACGTGCTCAACATTTTCACTGATGTTTTATTAAAAAAAAGTCTTTAATACACCCTACTTTATGACTGACAGAAGTAAGAAACATTAACATTTGGCAATAGATGTCTAAAAAACAGTCCAGGATTTGAAAATTAAGACATTTCATGACAAACATTTCACGTTTAGCTAGTAACATGTCTCTATCTGTGCTCCTTTCTTTGGCTTCAGGCAACACATTCTAGTGACGTTTGAGAAGAACACTCTTATGAGTGCAGATGACCGTTCGACAGTGAGGACACAATGTGCAAAATCTACTTAAGAACAAATACAATATACTTCACAAATGTACATACAACAAGGCTACATGTACGGCAACATTTAAGAAGTTCGCTAGGTAAGCTTTGAAAACAGTTTGGCACAAAACCGTTAAGAAGAAATCCACAGCTTTAGTAGTTTAACCACCTCCAAAACTCCAAAAAGCGAATGTCATTCACATTGTAAACTACACGTTATCTTACAGTGACCATTAATATTTTGTATACAGAAAATGAATCCTATATCATTACTGTCATTTGTCCATGCTTTTCCATATAATCTTGGGCTTTTTCTATTGCGGTAACCACTTTTTTGCATTACGGTAATGAGAAGGAAAATCTGCTTTAATTGCCTTGAACATTTTTTTTTAATTATCTTCATACAAAATATAAATACTTAACTGTTCGTTTACTTTTTTTGCATGACAACTGATTTTTGGTAATTATGTTAATGACATTTCTGCATTGCGGTAATGAGAATTTTTTGTAGAAAAATGTGCTTTAATTGCCCTGAAAATAATGCCATAGCGCAAACAGGCTTCATTTTCATTATGCAAAGTTTAACTTCTTATTTGTTTCTTCTTTTTTTCATTACAATTAAGACGTTTTCCTCATTACCGTAATTTGTCCAGAATTTTTAAATTAAAATCTGAATGTGCGTAAATACTTATTGATTAAAAAAATTACATTCTTGTTCTTTTCCATGATGGCAATGACTTTTTTGCATTACGGTAATGAGAATTTAGGGGAAAATGTATTTTTATGGCCCTAAAAATAATGTCCCGATGCAAAAAAAAAAACTAAAACCAGGCTTCATTTTCTTTATGCGAAATATAATTTCTTATTTGTTTCTTCTTCTTTTCACATTTTGTCATTATTTTCATGACAATTAAGAACATTTTCCTCATTACCGTAATTTGTCCAGGATTTTTAAGTATTTATTTTAGTTTTTTAAACAAAACACTGGATATGCTTAAATACTTCATGATTTAAAAATTTACTTTCTTTTTCTTTTCCATGACGGTAATGACTTTTTTGCATTGCGGTAATGAAAATATCGGGGGGAAATGTGTGTCAATGGCCTTGAAAAAAAAATTTTTATTTCATTTTTTAAATTAAAATCTGCTTATGCATATGATTTTACATAATGGAAAAGAACAGGACCTTATTTTTTATTATGTTAATGACTTTTTATTAAAAAAAATTGCATTACGGTAATGAGGTTTTTGGGGGGAAATGTGTTTTAATGGCCCTGAAAATAATGTCACAATGCAAACATCATTTTCTTCACGCAAAATTTAGATTTTCGAGCATTTGAAATTACTTAATTTGCCCATTATGTTTACGTATTCGCTATAGATTTTTTTATGAAAATTTGGATGTGTGTAAATACTTTCTAATAACTTTCTTGTTCTTTTCCATGTCTTTTTTTGCCTTGAAAATAATATCAAAATGAGAACAAATCTAAAAATTAGGGGTGAAATACCACCCAAACGTGTCTATTAGCCCAGCCTGGCTATTTGTCTAGTACTTTTATAACAAGACAACAGTGCTAATCAGAGTAAAACACATCTACAAGTGTTTTATAAAAAAAAAAACATTTGATATAAAAAGGCAGCACAGTCCAACAAGTTAATCTACAATTTTGGGTTCATTTCCTCTTTCGAAGGTCACCCGAGTCTACTAAGAACACAACGAGCCCCGTTTCATGCGCTAAAGTGAGTATCCAGAGGCAAGAGTTAATTATTACTTAATTTATGACCGCGCAGGATCCATTTGAGTGAGCGAGACGCTGAAGCGTGAAACATCAGGCTAAAAATAACCCGTTTTAAAGAGTTGAGTCTGGTTGGTTTATGTACACATGCATTCACAATGCTTTCCGCATGTCTTTTCAGGGTCGAGTCTCGCCGTCAGGACCGTGGTGAGCTGAGAAGGGTCTCCGGTTGTCACGGTTCCCCACTCGACTGACCTAAGGCTTGGTTTCCAGAGCGAGGTCCGTGTGAATGTGAAGGAGGAAAAGCGGCTCCCCTCCCCCGGCATTCCCAGGCCTCGTGGGGGGGAAACTCGGCCGCATTCCAGAGAGCGCCGGAAGATCTGAGGACGGAAAAACAGGGAATGAGTTACACATGTTGAACTCCACATGGTCCACCTACACTCCTTCACGTTAGTTTGAGAAACTGAGCACATCGCAAAACTATTGGTATGTATATTTGAGCATACAAGCATACGAGTGACTAAATTTAATCTCCGAAGACAAACTAATGAGATCGCATTTGGTATGTTAAGCTGTTTTGAATTTCAGAAACACGCGCTAAAATAGTTCTTGCCCTGTTAAATGCGTTTCATCCCCTGAAACATGTAGGTAATGAGCTTGTGAAGTTCACTTGTGCCTAATTTCCACTTTCACAACATGTTTTTCCAAGACCTATAAAACAGGCGGATCCTTTACATGAGTTTTTGAACATTTTACCCATTAAGAGTGTTTTTTTATCTGTGTGGTTGGATAAGGAATGTGTAAAGCTTTTGATTAAAGGTTCAACTATGTCTAGAGAGCAATATGGCATGTAAAATGCAGATGTATAATACAATAATTTAATTTAATTTAATTTAAAAAAAAACTTGTTAATTAAAAAAAATCAAATATTTTTTTTCATCATTTTATTTTTAAACGTTTAAAAATATTTAGAAACATTGTATAAAATGCAGATTTATCATTAAAAAATGTAATTTATTAACATTAAAAACAATATTTTGTTTTTAAGTCATTAAAAATATTTAGAAACATGGCATATAAAATGCAGATATATCACACAATAATTTAATTTAATTATTATTAAGCAATAACATACAATTAAAAGTATTATTATTATTCTACTATTGAATGTATATCACACACTAATTTAATTTAATAATATTAAAAAGACTATTATTATTTATTAATATCCTACAATTATAATAGTATTCTTATTTAATAATCAAATTTTATTATTGTTATATATTATTATTATTATTAAATTAAAACCAACCATTTTGTTTTATTAATATCATTTATTTTTAAACCTTAAAAAGATTTAGCAACATGCCATATAAAATGCAGATATCATACAATAATTTAATTTATTAAAATTAAAAACACTATTATTATTCATATTAAATTAACATCAAATATTTTATTTTATTATTAGCATTTATTTTTTAAACCTTAAAAAACTATTTAGCTACATGGCATATAAAATGCATAATATATATCCGATAATTGAATATTATTATTATTAGTAGTAGTAGTATAGTATTTATTTTTAATAAAAAAAATACTATTTGAATTGAGCAAATACAGATATAATACAATACCTAATGAGAATGATTATATAATTATATAATATTAATCAATTATTTTATTATCTTTTACATTTTAAAAAACATTTAAATACAAATAATTCAGTGCTAGTAATTGAAAAAATACCATTTGAAATTTACAGAATACATATTCAAAATTCCACGTATAAAATTAAATTATTATTATTTTATTTAAATTAATAATAATAATAATTGTTATTACTATTTTATATTTTATAATTTTTTTAATAAAAATTAATCAAGAATATATATATATAAAAGCCAGAAAAAGTTTTTTTTAATAATAATAATAATTATTATTATTATTATTAAACTTTTTCCGGCTTTTAAGGATTTTTTAATGAAACAAAATAAAAAATACATTTTTAATAAATCAAAATACATTTTTTAAATATTTTTTTATTTAACAGAATATTATTTGGCCATTTAATTAGTAAGATTTTTTTTTTATAATTCAAATAAATGTCTTTAATTTTTATTCTTTTTCAACTACTTGAAAATAAATAGATTTATTTATTTCTTGGGGAAAAAAAACCTTAATAAAACTTAATGGCGTTAATTTTTTTTTTTTTTTTTTTGTTAAAAAAAAAATATAAGTATAAATGTATCTGTGTGCTCTCCAGTTAGGTCAGTTACAACGCTAAGTCTAGGATTGACACCACTGAAGCTGATTTAGAGTTTAACAGGGTTAACAATGCTGTAAAGTCCAGATAATACTGTGATCTAACAGCTAAAACCAGCCAGCTGATCCGTTCACACCCAGCAGTGTCTCTTGACACCGCAACACGTGTTTCCATGCGGCCGCTGCTGTAATTAAAGCCTTGAATCCCTTTACCAACGGACATAACGATCTTTCTCTAATCAATGTTTTGGACATGATGCATGAGGGTCAAAGTTCAAATCTGAACAGAAAAAGACATTCAATTGGAATGCTATACGTTTCTCCCAATATTGCATCTGAGAGATCAGCCTTTCACAAGTACAGCAGCTTCAGAGCCGGTTATATTTAACCATAAGCGGCCCGTATTTCATACCTTTGTGTTATTTGTGGGACGCGGCAGACGCGTTAATTTAAGACGTGAGAAGCGACGTACAGTACACAAACCACACGAACGCGTCGCTAAAGTGAACTTTTGAGTGTTGCGTAAGTGCTCATCCATCAGCACCAGCGCTCTCGCCCGTCCCAAAGCAGCAGCGGCAGCAGGACAGGTGACCTTTGACCCGGTTTGCAGTCCTTGGAAATTCCATTAAAGCAAGTCTAAAGAGCCCGGGATTCAATCAGCTTGTGTTTAATAGATTTTATGCTCTTGTTTTCATCACCTAGTGCCGCCCTAAACTGAAAACCTTCTGATTTGGCTTCACTGCATCTGCTTTCTTCTTCCAAACTCTGGAATTTACTACCGTGTTTTATTAGGCAGTCAACTACGTAGTTTAAAATATAAAAAACACCTTTTCTGGCTTTAAAATTTGCTATATTATTTTTTTTTTATTGTGTTAATCTGACCTTTTAGTTGTTTTTTTAAGGCAATTGTTTGTTTGCAAGTTATTTTTATAGAATAAATAAATATATTATTTGTTATATTATATGGGTGTTAAATTATTAATTACTCAACATATATATTTACTATTTGAAAATAAATAAATGTATTTATTCATTTGTTTGTTTGTTTG
Organism: Garra rufa; assembly: GCF_049309525.1. Taxonomy (NCBI): domain Eukaryota; kingdom Metazoa; phylum Chordata; class Actinopteri; order Cypriniformes; family Cyprinidae; genus Garra; species Garra rufa. Next base: position 19,163,336 of record NC_133367.1, on the reverse strand, counting down.
GAAAAACCTTAATAAAATGTAAATAATGCCACGAATTAAATAACAATTTAGCTGTGCTAAAGAAATATTTTTTTTAAGTAGTGGTTTATCTACTTGTCTTAAAATTATTATTTTTACAAAATAAATAAATAAAATGTTATTTATTTGTTTGAGTGCTAAATGAAAGATTTTTCGCTCATATAAATGTATCAATAAATGGTTAAAACAATAATCTTCAAATAAATGTCTTTATTTTATTATTATTTACTACTTGAAAATACTATTTATTTAATGAAAACAACCTAATTACTTTTATATATTTATGCATTTATTTACTTATTTCATTTAATTATTATTATTTTTTTATTAAACTTAAATAATGCCAAGAATTAAATAAAATAAATATTTCTCTAACACAGCTAAATTACTGAGTAGTGGTTTATCTACTTGTCTGGAAGCTATTTTTTACAAAATAAATAAAATGTTATTTAATTGTTTGAGTGTTAAATGATTTTTCACTCATATAAATGTATTTAAAATGGTTAAAACAATAATCTTCAAACAAATGTATTTTATTCTTAACTACCTGAAAATAAATGTATTTATGTAATTATTTAATCAAACAACCTTTATAAAACTTAAATAATGACAAGAATTTAATAAAATAAATATTTCATAACACAGATAAATTAAGTAGGGGTTTATTTTTACAAAATAAATAAATGAAAATGTATTTATTTGTTTGAGTGCTAAATAAATGATCACATCTAAATGTATTTATTTTAAAAATGGTGAAAACAATCCTTTTCATGATTAATAATACTGTAAATTAACAAAAACATTTGTTCAATAAATAGTTTCTAAATAAATAAATAATTGTGAATAAAAATGTATTTATTTGTTTGTTTGTTTGTTTGTTAAATTAAAACTATGGAAGCCTGTTTCTGCCACGGAATAAAAAAATATTATAAAAAGTTAATTGCGTCTTTTTATCTCTGACTTTTGTTCTTGTAATTGCGAGTTTACATCTACCATTTTGCTATTTTTCAGAATAGCATGATACAAAATGTTATGAAGTGGTATAAAGAGTTATGAAGCCAGAATTGCGAGAAATAAACATGCAATTCTTAGACATAAAGTCCAAATTCTGAGAAATGAATTCAGAATTGTGATATAAACTTACAATTTGGACTTTATATCTCCCAATTGCAGGTTATTTGGCAATTCTGACTTTATTTCTGGCAATTGTGAATTCATATCACGCAATTCTCCGAAAACGTCAGAAGTGTGAGTTTATATCTCGCAATTATGACTTTATAACTCGCAATTGCAAGTTTATATCATGCAATTGTAAAAATAAAAAGGGGTAAGAAATTGAGATAAAAACTCACAATAACCTTTTTTCTTTATTATTCAGTGGCAGAAACAGGCTTCCATAGATAACCCTAATAAACTTTACTAATACAAAAATATATTTCTTCAACACAGCTAAATTGTTAAGTAGTGTTTGGCTGTATCTCTTTCCTAACGGTTTCAGCAGATGTACTGAGAGTCACGGGGTGAATTAATGACAGCTGGGTAAACTACTTTGCCGACTGATCTGTGTTCTTCTCCTCTAACGGATCAATCCCAGTCAGCACCTTATTTATTAGGAAACGCCCCTTGCTTCGCATTATGCGCCGCCTTGCAATATTCTGCCAATGTTTACTAATGAGCAAGAGTGTGCAGGTTAACATATAAATCATGGGATGACAGGGCGCCCGCTTAAACCTCACTGGCATTTTGTTTGCATAATTTGATTTTATTTTCGCACAACTGAATTCTAATTGATCTCCAAATTGCGCCCCTGGCTTGAAAAACAAAGGTGGTTTGTATGAACATTATGCAGTTCTGATTAATTACACCAAGCGGGTTCCCGACCCGTCTAAATGACCGGTTTGATCTATTTATGGCTGGTAACCAATTTGAGGCCTTTATATTATTCAATTTCTTTCCACAGGTCTTGCTTCCACGCACAAAGGAGCAAAAAAAATCCATTAACTTTATGCAGATCCAACCGTGCCGCAAGGGCTCAGCAGGACGCGGTGACTTTATGCACGCGTCGGGTAAGAGAGCCAGGACGCAGATGCCAAAATAAAGGATCTGTTAGCGTTTCGGATGGCTTTTTAAAAGCCGCACATTAATAAAACATTAGTATCGACCGTGAGGGTCACTCTAGTCCGCCTCCGCGGATAATAAAGCCGTCCTGAAAGCCAAGAACCGACCCTTGACCTAGATCAGGTGTGTCATACAACAAACAGAGACTCATATGGTGTATATTGGATGGGTGCCAGTTACGACAGCCTGCTCTGCGAGACCAAAGAATGAGATGATCTTGATAACTTCCTCCCTAGTGCTCATGTTACAGTTTAGATTACTAGTCTAGAAAACATTAAAGTTGCCTGAAGACAGGAAATATAATTCTTCTGTAACCATGGAAGGTCAAATCAAGTGGAGCGCTTTAGATACAGAATCCCACAGTTTTTTTATAATTCACATGCTGACAAATTAAGTACACAAGTTATGCACTGCTATGTATGCTAGCATGCTGTTTCAAACATAACCCAAGTTGTCTAAGCTGAGTTAGCTTGAGGTGTTGATGCAATGTTAGCCGTGAGGCTACATACATCCACATAGGAAACCAATCTGTACTTGTAATGGGTTTCTTTGTCTAAATACAGACAACTCATGTCTTTCTATCCCAGGTTGGGATAGAGAAAATACACTAAGCATGTTAGGGGAACATTTGCTTTACGAGATGTCTCAATGGTTAACTACACCAACTCAAAGTCAAACAGTGACTCACTGTGCTGATATGCGGTGACAATAGGCAAGAAACATATCTGCGTTTAAATGGGCACGACAGCCTGCTGAGAAATTATCTGAGACTGTACACCGCTGGTGCGACTCGTATTCGTAAAGCACACTGGAAGTCGGTTCATGGCCAAAGGGAACATCAAACAGAAAGAGATTTTCTCTATTTGTTTTCCTCGCCCCTGTTACGAGATGACAGCTTCAGAAGCAATGTGTATTTTTAGTCTTAAGCAGCTGGCTGCCAAACGGTGCAAAATATAGCTTCTCCCTTTTCCACACGCCTCGCTCCGAAAAGGCTATTCTGTGCAAAAATCAACGGCGAGTTAGTGACATTCAAAAGAGCAGGAATTGCACTCTCAAAGAAGGATAAAAGAGGCTTGTCAGCTGCAGCCGTGCAGATCTGGGGCCTCGCAGGCTCTCCTCTGCCCGTCTCCACCCAAACCATCTGTTTATTATTGAGGAAGGGCAAACAGCAGTTCCCCTAGGCATCCTTCCATTAAGCGAGTGCTGAGCTCGCAGTAACAAGCTGCGAAAGCTAGAGCGCTTCAAGAATTCTTCAAGCAAAGGCCTGTTTTACAAATAAAGAGGTGAAGATGTCACCTGACGAGTTGAAAGCTTCCAGTCACCATTCTTGAATCTCAAATAAACACGCCTTCTCTAAACATCATCGGCTATCACTTAAGTTTGTTATCTTGTCTGGCTACTGTGTGCGCTAGGGAGAACAATAAGCCCTGACATTTATTTAAAAGAAAAGACAGGATTTGTAAACAACTCGCAGAAGCGAGTTTCAGTGGAGCAATGTAGGCAGATCGCCATAGGCAGAACTACAAGCATGAACCTGATCCCGTTCTCGCTGGAAGCATTTGGGCCTGTACGCCCCAGAGAGACACGTTTTACTCTGTAATTTGTGCTGCCACAATCCTTTTCCAACTATTAAGGAACATTTTGTCTTTATTTGACACCCAACAGCACTAATTAGGGGTAGGCATTTCTCATCAACAAACAAAATTACTGCTTCTTGCAGTCAAAGAAAAAGTACTCAGAAAATACTCACCAAATCAGACGTGTATTTGCTTCAGGATGGGAGGTACTTCCAGGTGCTGACAAATGCAGTTGGGATAAGCGAATATGGCACGCTTGTTATGCTATCCCATGAGTCCGTTGAGGGGTCATAGCAGTCCAAGGTTTTACACCTCTGTGCCCCAAAGTAGCCCCCAACCACGTAGAGACGATTCCCTGAAGCCACTGCGTGGCAGCTGATTCTCCTAGAAGTCACATCCCCAAACTTGGTCCACTGGAACGTCTCGCTGTTGAAACGGTACGCAGAGCTCGCTGAGAACTCTGTATCTCCACCGATGACCACAACGTGGTTCCCAACAACTGCTGCTGCCGTGTAACGCCAAAGCTGAGGACAAGTGGCCGGGACAGTCCACCTGTTCTCACAGGGGTCGAAGCACTGAACCTTAGGATACTTGTCCCTGTTGACACTAGTGCCGCCGAAAGCAAAGAGTTTGTTTTTGGCGCCTACGACAGCAGCATTGCTCACACCCTCTCGAAGAGGGGCAACTAGGGTCCACTTGTTGGATTGGGGGTTGTACTGCTCCACTTGTTTGAGAGACACAGATGGGGACGCAGGGAAAGATCCTGCAAGGGATGTGTGTCCACCTACTACATACAAGCTGTGGTCGAGTTCTGCTGAACCATGTCCGAATCTAGCAACAAGCATCGGTGCAGCTTTGGACCATTCGTCGTGCAAGGTGTCGTAGACCCAAACGTCTTTCGAAGCGCCATTTTCCGACCCTCGGCCACCTGTGACATATACTTTACAGCCAATGGCACAAGCACTGCATTCTTTGCGAGGGCTAGGAAGGTCCGTTTTGGGAGTGATCTCTTTCGCCTTGTGATCAATCATATATACTTTGTCACACATAAACGTTTGGCCTCCTAGAAGCAGAAGAGCTTGGCTCACCTTCCGTGGTTGGGCGCAGAAGCCTGTAACAACGCCGTCGTTCTGCAGGATCTTCATTTTGCAACGCACAGCGTCTTCGACGATCTCGCGCCCCACCTTGTGTCCCATAACAAGCTCCTCAGATGCAACATTCTTTAGCAAGTAGATTTCCGGAAGCAGGGCGAGTCGAACACACCGCAGAAGGTCAGGAAGATCAAGATGCCTCCTTTCGACGTCCGCTCTGACCCAGTCAATAACAGCCTCGTACACAATACTTTCGTCCTCGACCTCCAGCTCCTCGCTGAAAACAAGTTCTTGAACTTTATCTTTGGGCAAGCTTAGGAAGTCCTCAGTGTGGTACAGATTGGCGAAATTCGCCAGGCACATCCTCCAGGAAAGTTCATACAACCTCTGGCACTGATGAGCGTCGGATAGGAGCATCATTCCGAGGCAGTTCGACGGATGCAGATTCTTCTCCAGAAATTCTGAGGCTGCGTCACGGATGTCGTGGAACTGGAGCATGTCGCCAGCCTCCAACAAGGACTCTGCGTTTTCCTCATTGATGATCACCCGAGCGGAGTAGGCATAGTCTAATAGGAGCTCCAGAACCTCCGGGTGCAAAGAGTCGTGGAAGTTGACTTCGGCGTCTCGGCTCTCCTTCAGGCCACCGCTGAACATGGCTTCAAAGTAGCGGCTGCATGAAGCCAGAACCGCTCGGTGGCATGGAAATGCCCGAAGTCCTGCTTGCAGGACTACATCTGTGAAGACACGCCGCTTGCGGAGGAGGTTGAGCTGGGTAAGCAAGCTGTCTGCATGTGACGTCTTGTGGAACAGCTGGATGTTCATGGACCCAGAGCTTGACCTCGACTTTCGGTTCTCGTGATTACTGACAGACATCTTTAAACTGCGTAAAAGACAATAAAAAGGGAAACAGTTTAGTTTTATATCCCTTTTGATAAATTGTTAACATCTCAAATCATCTGTGGACGTTTGTTTGATATTCTTCAGAATGCCTATTGTTCAGCAGTGTTTAAAAATCCTTAACATATAATTAGACAGTGGATACATAATAGTTAGGGCAATTACACTTGGAACCAACCTTCTCCTTGGACGGCAGTAAAACCATAATCGTTTGTTAAACAGCAATAAAGCATTACAGCTTTTCGTTTACCTTGAGATTGTTCTCCCTTTTAGTACAAGGGTTAATGATTCATGGGAAATGATTCATCGCCTTCCTCTTTGATCTCCGATAAAGTTACTGCTCTTAAGCTATCATTTCATCTCTTCAGTTATGCGTAAAACAATCCAACACTGCTCAGCAGTATGAAACATAATTGTCTACCAGTGGTGCAATAGTCAATGAAAATCAATGCTGGAATACTACAACATTTATACTTTTTTGCATTGCGTTTTAAATATTAGGTGGTTCTCTCTAGAGCCACCAAAACATCTTGAAGTCGGGACAACTAATATTTTAGCATGGTAACAATAAAAAAAAAAAAAAACATACTACATTTATTGCTTCAACAAGTACTGTCATGAGACAATATTCATATTTGTGACCCTGAACCACAAAACCAGTCATAAGGGTAAATTTTTCAATTTACACATTATCTGAAAGCTGAATAAATAAGCTTTTCATTGATCCATTGATGTATGGTTTGTTCCGTGAGATACAACTATTTGAAAATCTAAATATTGAGAAAATCGCCTTTAAGTTGTCCAAATGAAGTTCAAAGCAATGCATATTACCAATCAAAAACTACGTTTTGATATATTTACGATAGGATACGTACAAAATATCTTCATGGAATAAGATCTCTTCTTAATATCCCAATGGTTTTGGCATAAAAAATTACAGAACAAGTTCCATGTCATTATTTCGCACCGCATTCAAAGATTGAGAAGGGTAAAGTGACAGGTTTTCGCCAGACAAGTCTACTAAGCAGTACAATCAACGTATACACGTTCGTATATTGTATAACAGTGGTCTAGTAGAACAAAAGTAGTTAGACTTTACCTTATTTCCTTTCCACGCGCGGACTAGTAGTACAGTATGCATTCGACTTTTAAGGACGCGTGTCACTTTAAAAAGTCTCGCCAAATGGTTTCGGTAGTAACGTTTGCCTAGATCGGTCTGAAGTCTGCGAGATCCGCCTGTTACACGCTGCTGGGGAACATTACGACTGTGATTTGAGCTGTGAGTGAGCGTAGTGTAGCTCTCAGTCGCTCCTCCTCTTCCCGCATGTTAATGTCCAATCCTGGCGGAGGAGGTGATCTTAGGACGCGTTTTATTAGTAATCAGAAGTATTTCGGAGAACGAGTGAACATGCACATGTCAATGTGTATGATACTGAACACAATTGGATGCATGGGCATTTGTGACCCTGGTCAGATTTGCACATCATGTAAAAGCTGAATAAATAAGCTTTCCATTGATGTATGGTTTGTTATGATAGGACAATTGGCTGAGATATTTGGAAATCTTGAATCTGAGGGTGCAAAACAATCAAAATATTAAGAAACTCGCCTTTAAAGTTGTCCAAATGAAGTGCTTAGCAATGCATTTTACTAATCAAAAATTAAGTTTACGCTAGGAAATGTACAAAATATCTTCATGGAATATGATTTTGACCCATACAATGTGTTTTTGGCTATTGCTACAAATATACTCGTACTTATGACTGGTTTTGTGGTCCAGGGTCACATTTTTAAACATTTTTGTCGAACGTAAAACCAAAAATAGTCATTTTAGTTCAAAATTAGTACCATTATCGCCATCATATCACCACAATGCATTCTGTAAGTGTTGAGTCTTTCATAATAATGTTTAGTATCACTCCACAGTGTTTGCTTTCCAACACAATTATTGCAACAGAAAGAGCATGATGTTAGTCTTTACATCTTTCTTTCACCCTCAGAGCGTTGTTGTACAAACAACACCAGTGTATTGTACTGTCAATGAATGAATGAATGAATGAATGAACACTCACTGTACTGTATGGCTTTTAGCAGTAATTACTGTCAGACCCCCTGCCAACACTCAGTGTTCATGTCTAATAGAGTTATTAGAGCTTAAACATAGCCGTTACTGTCTCAATGCCCTGTTTACATAATCTTCAACACCAATTATATCTGACTTTCCTAACGAAATCCTTCTAGCAGGGGTTTTTCAACCTCCACTGCACTGTGGTCGTTTAGAAATTAGTATTAGTGTATGTTTTGTTTGTTATAAATAACTAATAAAACTGAAGAAAAACGGTTAAAAATATTTTTTACCCAGCATTAACCTACCTGTTGGAATGTAGCGGCATCTACTGGACAGAACCAATATTGCATTAAAGCGAAACCATTAGAAAACACAAATGTGACCCTGGACCACGAAACCAGTCTTTTAAGTAGCACGGGTATATTTGTAGCAATAGCCAAAAATACATTGTATAGGTCAAAATTATCTATTTTTCTATGCCTAAAATCATTAGGATGGTAAATAAAGATCATGTTCCATGAATTTCCATAAATATTTAAAAACCTAATTTCTGATGAGTAATATATGGCTTCAGAGGGGTTTTGGCCATTTTTTTTAGCATGTTTTAGCTAGTCAGACTGGCTGGTCTTAGCTGGTTTAAGCTGGAAGGAGCTGGTTTTCAGGCTGGTTTTAGAGGGGTTTTGGCCACTGTTTTAGCTGGTCAGGCTGGTTTTAGCTGGTCAGGCTGGTCTTAGCTGGTTTACGCTGGAAGTAGCCAGTTTTAGCTGGTCTCCCAGCCTGGTCATAGCTGGTTTTAGAGGGGTTTTGGACACTTTTTTTAGCCAGTCAGGCTGGTTTTAGCTGGTCAGGCTGGTTTTAGCTGATCTTAGCTGGTCAGGCTGGTCTTAGCTGGTTTAAGCTGGAAGTAGCCGGTTTTAGCTAGTCTCCCAGTCTGGTCATAGCTGGTTTTCAGGCTGGTTTTAGAGGGGTTTTGGCCACTTTTTTTAGCTGGTCAGGCTGGTTTTAGCTGGCCAGGCTGGTCTTAGCTGATTTAAGCTGGAAGTAGCCGGTTTTAGCTGGTCTCCCAGCCTGGTCATAGCTGGTTTTAGAGGGGTTTTGGACACTTTTTTTAGCCGGTCAGGCTGGTTTTAGCTGGTCAGGCTGGTTTTAGCTGATCTTAGCTGGTCAGGCTGGTCTTAGCTGGTTTAAGCTGGAAGTAGCCGGTTTTAGCTAGTCTCCCAGTCTGGTCATAGCTGGTTTTCAGGCTGGTTTTAGAGGGGTTTTGGCCACTTTTTTTAGCTGGTCAGGCTGGTTTTAGCTGGCCAGGCTGGTCTTAGCTGATTTAAGCTGGAAGTACCCGGTTTTAGCTGGTCTCCCAGCCTGGTCATAGCTGGTTTTAGAGGGGTTTTGGACACTTTTTTTTAGTCGGTCAGGCTGGTTTTAGCTGGTCAGGCTGGTCTTAGCTGGTTTTAGCTGGTCAGGCTGACTAGTCTTAGCTAGTTTTAGCTGGTCAGGCTGGTCTTAGCTGATTTAAGCTGGAAGTAGCCGGTTTTAGCTGGTCTCCCAGCCTGGTCATAGCTGGTTTTAGAGGGGTTTTGGACACTTTTTTAGTCGGCCAGGCTGGTTTTAGCTGGTCAGGCTGGTCTTAGCTGGTTTTAGCTGGTCAGGCTGACTATTCTTAGCTGGTTTTAGCTGGTCAGGCTGGTCTTAGCTGGTTTAAGCTGGAAGTAGCTGGTTTTCAGGCTAGTTTTAGAAGGGTTTTGGTCGCCACTTTTTTAGCAGGTCAGGCTGGCTGGTCTTACCTGGTTTAAGCTGGAAATTGCTGGTTTTAGCTAGTCTCCCAGTCTGGTCATAGCTGGTTTTCAGGCTGGTTTTAGAGGGGTTTTGGCCACCACTTTTTTAGCAGGTCAGGCTGACTAGTCTTAGCTGGTTTTAGCGGGTCAGGCTGGTCTTAGCTGGTTTAAGCTGGAAGTAGCTGGTTTTCAGGCTAGTTTTAGAAGGGTTTTGGCCACCACTTTTTTAGCAGGTCAGGGTGACTAGTTTTAGCTGGTTTAAGCTGGAAATAGCTGGTTTTCAGGCTAGTTTTAGAAGGGTTTTGGCCACCACTTTTTTAGCAGGTCAGGCTGACTAGTCTTAGCTGGTTTTAGCGGGTCAGGCTGGTCTTAGCTGGTTTAAGCTGGAAGTAGCTGGTTTTCAGGCTAGTTTTAGAAGGGTTTTGGCCACCACTTTTTTAGCAGGTCAGGGTGACTAGTTTTAGCTGGTCAGGCTGACTAGTCTTAGCTGGTTTTAGCTGGTCAGGCTGGTCTTAGCTGGTTTAAGCTGGAAGTAGCTGGTTTTCAGGCTAGTTTTAGAAGGGTTTTGGCCACCACTTTTTTAGCAGGTCAGGCTGACTAGTCTTAGCTGGTTTTAGCGGGTCAGGCTGGTCTTAGCTGGTTTAAGCTGGAAGTAGCTGGTTTTCAGGCTAGTTTTAGAAGGGTTTTGGCCACTACTTTTTTAGCAGGTCAGGCTGGCTGGTCTTACCTGGTTTAAGCTGGAAGTAGCTGGTTTTAGCTGGTTTCCCAGCCTGGTCATAGCTGGTTCAGGCTGGTTTTAGAGGGGTTTTCGACAATTTTTAGCTGGTCAGTCTGGTCTTAGCTGGTTTTAGCTGGTCAGGCTGGCTGGTCTTAGCTGGTTTAAACTGGAAGTAGCTGTTTTTAGCTGGTCTCCCAGCTGCCTCCCTCTAAAACTGGTTGACCAGCTAAAACCAGCCAACCAGCCTAGGCTGGTCTTAGCTGTTTTTTTCAGCAGGGCCTATGACTGGTTTTGTGGTCAATGGTCACAAATATTGTTTGTACCAAACGCAAAGATTCCAAACTTAAAACATATATTTTAACATATGCTATATTAATATCATTTTGTTTGCCACTATTTCAAATAGGACAAGTGTGTGTTAAATCAAAAGTGGTAAGTCGTTTTAAAAATCTGAATTTATACTAAAAGCTCCTTCCTTTAAAACCGATTTTAGGACTTTTTTTATCGTTAAAAAAAATCGCCACGTTATGATTTTAGTTTTCTCATTTAAAGTTTTGCTTTAATTACAAACTACATTTCCCATAAGTCAGCAGTCAGGATGTTTTCCACAGCGCTTCCGGTTCATCTCAAGGGCAAAATTATCACATGTACCGAAGCGACACTGACTTTATTCCAGTGTGTCACTGTTATTAGATCTATAAGTGTGTAAAATGGACAGCTTCGGTTCGGATTTCTCTTCGGGCTCCTCGTCTGGTAAAATGGACACCGGCACAATAATGGAGCAGGTCAAAGTTCAGATTGCTGTTGCAAACGCGCAAGAGCTGCTTCAGGTAAGTGACTTTAACCTTATACTGTGTTAAACGGTGTCTGTTTTTGACAGGCATGTATTGGATAGTTTTTATTATTTGATATTGTTTAATATATGGATTAATAGTAATGTACGATGGTAATATCATGGTATAAAATAATGGTGGTTATCAGTAAACACAGATGTATAGCAAAGTAGCAAATTTACGTTTACCATAAAGTATGGTATTATCCTTAAGTTTTGGACTTGTGTCATCGTTGTGTCATTTTTGTAGGTCTTTATCTCTGTACTATGGTAAAACTGTGTTTTTGACGTGTCCCATGTTACTAGTCTTCTAAGTACTGTGAAATACCATGGTATATGAATATCCTACTCTTTCAAAAAGTAATGTGATGGTATACACTTTAGGTACTGTGGTATTCCAAAGTATGTCTAAGAATACCAAACATGTCCTACAAAATATCCGAAATCAGTTCAAAAAGTACCACAGTAGTACCATGGTATTCTTGCAAAAACCTTGAAATGCCATATGTATTTATATAATTATTTTAAAGCACCGTAATATTCGTAATACTACAATGCGATACAGCCACTATAGAGGGTTTGCACTTACATTACGATTTAGTCAGTTACCCGGATGCCATATTGTCCATATTGGCGATACTCAGATGTAAACAACAGCATGAATTGTACGATTAATGTACTACTGAATATGTTGTTCTGCTAATTTATGCCGTATAACACCGTGTCCTAAGTACACGCGACACGCAATAAAAGGTATCTTTTCCATGTTAATCTGAGTTTTTGTCCTAACTAGTGGCGACAGCAACACGTGAAATTTCTATTTTAGAAACGTTTCTATTTCCGCGACGTCGCGGCTGGAACAACAGCTCAATCTCAGGTGCTTATTATGTGCTTTATTTAATGTTTAAATTTAATGTCAAACGAGAGTTTGAATTTCATATTGCGTAAAATTTATAGCCATACTGAAAGTAACAACAGATAGCTTACCTCAGATCCTGAAAATACATTAAAGCAAACATGTACGTTAAAACTGCGAACCAACAAGTATATTCCAGAACAAAGATGGTATCAGTCACTCAGTATGTAGTTTTAATAATGTTAAAAATATTTAATATTTATGAATTTGATTATAAACGCTGTCGCATCTGGTGTGGACAGCCAAATTGCTTGTCGCTGGAATCGTGTCGCTTCGTGTGTAGTTAGGACACGGTGTAAACCACAGGAAAAAACATGTGGACGTTTCAAAATCATATAGAGAAGGACTTGGTAAGCAGGAAGTTAATAGTTGGTAGACGCGTACCAGCAGTATTAAATAAGATATTAGCCTAATATTTCACCTACCTGACTGGAAATGATAAGAACAAACACGAATGTTGTCAAGATTCTTGTCCTGGAAATATTGGTTTAGTTTGGCCAACCACAAACGCCTTTTGTTCCTCAGACAGTTTTATTTCACTCTTCTCCTTGATTTGTTATAACTTTTGTCAGTCAATAGTACTCCAAATGTTTTTCCCAGACCAACCAGCCCAAAACATGACAATAATTTATCATTTTCAGCAGCAGTTATCAGTAAAATACGTGAGTTTTGTTCAATTCAGTTTTTTACGTTCAGTGCCACCAGTATGGCTGATTGATGACGTTTCATGAAAACACATTCTACTATACTGTAAATAAGGATTTTGTTGTAAATAAAACCAGATTTAAGAAGTTTTTTGGGGTTTTCACTTCAATTTCTAGCTGAATTGTTTTAAAGTCAATCATGAACCAAAATGTTTCACTGTATGACACTGCTGTAGCACCTTTTTGCAAGGTTCTTCAATGTATCCCTTACAAAAACAAGTATTCAATGCATTCCTATTGACATTTGTCCTGCATTGCAGAGAATGACTGATAAATGCTTCAAGAAGTGCGTTGGCAAGCCAGGAAGCACATTGGACAACTCTGAACAGGTGGGATTGATACTATGATACCATGTTTATTTGAGAGAAAAAAAACATCTAAACCCATCTGTACTTCTTTTGTTTAATTTCAGAAATGCATTGCCATGTGTATGGACCGCTATATGGATGCATGGAACACGGTCTCCCGCGCTTACAATTCCAGATTACAGAGGGAAAGAGCGCGTATTTGATATGCAGATGGCGACCGGTTCTACCTCAGTCCTCAGGTAGAGATGTCTAGTCTTTCAATGCACGACGGGTGTATAGACTTGGCTCTCTTACCACACAACAACAGCTGATGGCTACAGAAGGAAGCAGGTGGTTGGATTTAGACTCTACATGGACATTTTTCATTACATTTATGTGTTAAAAAGATTACGTAAGACAGAATAGCTGTTGAATTTATATTAAGGAATTGATCACTGTAGTAGCAGTTCTTATGCTTAAAATGATAGCCAGAATGGGTCTGGATTTTAGCTCCACACTCTCGTTATCCAGGTCCTTCACTGTGTTTAAAAACAATGCTAAATTCGGACTACTCCCCTTATGTTGTTATCTATTCATCAAGCAGCCAATCGAAATTCAGCGTACGTCTGTCTGCCTTTTGTCATTGGGTGGATGTTACTCTATTCCCTGAGGGAAGGGCTCACTTTACTAGCTCTGTTCCACAAACCTAGTTCTTCTCCCTGAGGGGGAGAATTCAGGGGCGTCTTTGTTGCAATAATCGTCGCTTCTTCACCAGGAGTGGCCGAACAGTCCTTCTTACTTACCTCTGAGGAACAAACCGCAATTGTCGACCCTGGAGTGTCATTTGTCTCATTGTCTGTTAAGTACAGTAGTAGGGTTGTTTAGAACTGCAAACCCGTTCCCTTTGTGTACACACATGTCGAAGTACGCAATTTCCTTTGCTTTATTGAGTCTTGGAAAGGTTTGGACAGAGACACAATCTCCACCAAGATACGTCCAGACAGATGTTGTGTAAATGTCACCAAGCTGTTTTTATGGAATGCAAATAAATGCCACCAAATGAGTCCATTTTTATTGATGTTTATTCTTTCGTTGGTTAACAGATGTAGCACCATTTGTACAAATTAGGCCTGAACACTCTAAGAAAGTACATAACGTACTTGTTGCATTCTCAGCGTTGCCACATGGGGCACTATATGTAGTCTTCTTCTACAGCCTGGTCAAGTATTGTCATGGTGGAGCAACAGTTTGAAAATAATCTTCTTTAATGGCACAGATGTTTAGTTTGGTTCCATCGTTGTATACAATACGTTTCTGGCCTTAAATGGATTGTTCACCCAAAAATGAAAATTCTGTCATTAATTACTTGCCCTCATGTTGTTCCGAACCTGTAAGACATTCGTTCTTCTTCAGAGCACAAAGTAATATGTTTTTGATGAAATCTGAGAGCTTTCTAACCCTGCATAGACAGCAACATAACTACCAAGTTCAGTATAGTCCATGTGTTGGTTTTATGAAACTACAGGAATCCGGGTCAGAAAGCTCTCGGATTTCATCAAAAATATCTTAATTTGTGTTCCGAAGATGAACGAAGGTCTTAAGCATTTGGAACGACATGAGGGTGAGTCATTAATGACAGAGTTTTCAGTTTTGGGTGAACTATCCGTTTAACGCATCAACCAAGTCAAAGCAAATTGCCTCCATTTTGTAGTAAAGTCCATTTTGTGTTACAGGAATATAAATTCTGCTGGTGATAACTCTTGAAATTAGAATTTATTAAACGTCAGGGAAACATGTGTTGCCGTACTTCATTGTCTGATATCTGAAGTGTAAACCACTTCAAAATGACTATTATTTGTACATATTTGTGAGCCACATTGGCTCGTGCCAAACAAAATCTGCAGCCTGCCAAGTTGGAGCATCTCCACTCGTAGTCTCCAGGTAAGGTGACCATGAAGAGCCACTGCTTTGCACACAAAATAAATACCAAAAATAAATACTTTGACAGTACAGTATGAACCTGTTGGTAAAGTTGTCCATTTGAACTTCATGCATTCTTTTCAGTTGAGAGATACGACTGCATGTCACCAGTGAGGAAGATGACGGAGGATATGTCCAGATTGTATTTTTAAAAAGGGATGTATATAGATATCCACTCTCTGACAGCTGTGACCTGCACGTAAACTCCCGGAAAGCCAAGTTGACCACAACCGTGACCCCAGCTGGTCACCCCAGCCAGGAACCACCGTCCCTGGGGTTCACGGCACACCAGAGGGCCCCCTGAGTCTCCCTGCAGACAAAGACAAGACCACTGGCTTTGTTGGTGTTTTTATGGCAGGTATGACATTTACAGAAGTCTGCTGAATACTCGAGGATATGGTTGAATTACATTGGGCTGGGTTACGTAATCAGCTTAAGAGGCACCGTGGATGTTTTAAGGTTTAAAAAAAGACTTTTAGAGCATTAAGTATCGGGTAAGTGCAGCAGTGCTTCAGAAAAAGTGATCCAGAAGAATGTGCAACTTCTTACTATTTAGAATAGTCAGAACCTTGGAAACAAGTTCTTGACCAGAAACTCACCAGACATGTGTCCCTGTCTCCGTCCATAGAGCCAGCACACATCATGTTGTTGGTAAGTTCAGCACCATAAGCTTGCTGGCAGTCCAACTGATCAATGATGCTAACCTGTGCTTTTTGCAGCAAATTGGTTATCATACCTGTGTGGGATAAACAGACCATGTGTCATAATACACCTTGTCAAACAAAAGCAGCCATAAGTCATAAGACAGAAGTCCATAAGACAGAAAAAAGTAGGTAGGGGAACTACAGAAAAGCTTTAGTATATCGTTTTCACACTTGGTACATTTGACCCAACCTTAAATCCCTCAATACCCATGATGGATAGCCAAATGGTCTACTAATAGCATATAGCGTTTCATGTTTGGATTGTGTTTGCATCCATTTCGAAATGTAGGATGACTAACGAGAGTCAAATTCCAGACCCTTTTCCAAACCGATGAAAAAAGTGTGGTTCCTTGGTGCACACACTAGAGCAGGGGTGTCCAAACTCGCTACTGGAGGGCTGGTGTCCTGCAGAGTTTAGCTTCAAGCTCAGTTAAACACACCTAAAACAGCTAATCAAGCTCTTACTAGGCATTACTATAGTAGTCAACATTTGAAGTAGATCAAAAAAGTTAATCAAAGTTGTCCTAAGACAAGCACAGGTATTGTTTTGTTTTTAGGACAACTTTGATAAAAGGTTTTGATCCACTTCAAAGACACGTTGGAGCTAAACTCTGCAGGACACCAGCCTTCCAGGACTGAGTTTGGGTACCCCTGCTCTAAAAGGACTTTCACACCGCTTAGTTCCAGCCAGCATAGTGGTTCTTAGAGAACCAATTCCTTTTTGCATTCGCACTGGCAGCAGGACCTCTGAAGTGGCTAACAGCAACATCTTTGTGCGGCATTTACAAACGTCACTAACCGGCGAATGGAGGACGCCCGTAATCTGATCTTTTTTCTTTGTTGTGTGTTGTGGGTTTCGTGAAAATAGAGATGTAATGTAAATGCACAATTTAAGCGATTGAAAGAGCATGAAAATATGATTAAATCTCCTATGACAACTTGCAGTGTTGCATGTCATTGGGGCTGAGAAAAGAACACAATACCTAGGTCGAACCTAAGTCCACACCAAAACGTCTAGTGTGAAAATGATACCATAAACTAGGGATAGGCAGTGTCTGTCCTGAAGTGCCAATCTCCTTATCGAAAACATCTGAACAAGCTAATCAGTATCTTCAGAAGGCCACAGCCAGGTGAGGTTTTTTTTGCAGAGATTGAGCTAAACTCTGCAGGACATCGGCACTCCAGGACCGACGTTGCCTATCCCTCCCATATGCTACAAAGTGTTTTAAGTTGTGTCTTGGTCACTTTAACCAACCACAAACTCACCGTCCTCCCTCACAGCACCCCATCCAGTGATGTAGCATTCCATATTTTTGATGAAGCTATGCCAGGGAGAAGGCAAACACACAGTCTGGATGGTGTAGGACTTTGGAGCGGGGATGGAGATTTCCACCAGGGCCACATCGAAGTCCATGCTGCTGCTATTGAACGCAGGATGAGGGATAATCCTTTGCACTGGAATCAACAGAGCACCCAGTCCAGACCAAATGACCGAGCCAAGACCTACCGTCCAACTGGCAGGGTTTAGGTCACTATTAACACAAGGACAACAAAAAAAGGAAACTCTAAATCATTCTTGTTCAGCTTTCTCCAGGTCTAAAAGTAGAGCATGTTGGGTAGTCATCAAACAAAGGTACACTACCCTCTGAAGCAGTGAGCTGCAGTCAGGAGCCATTTGCAGTGGATGAGCGTAGCTCCACAGCGGTGAGTGCGTTGATACTGCAGACTGCCCACCCATGGCCATTCACCTCTCTGGGCGGTTACGCCACCAATTATCCTCTCCTGGCCCATTACTGGACGATTCCCGCAGTCTACAAAGTAATCAGGTGATCCTTATATTCTGTTCAACAAGTAATTCAATGGACAGAGTAGATGCCATATTTACCTTTATATTAATAAAATGCACATACAATCTGTTCAATGAGTGTACCTTAAAGTGTGCAAAAAAACTCTGTACTGTGAAAACTGGTGACCGTACAACCTTTTGAACGGAATGCATGTTCACCCTTATATCTTAAATGTAAAGCAGGGGTTTTCCACTCCTGCAAGATCAATTTTCTTGTAGAGTGTAGCTCCAAACTTGATCAAACTCACATGCGTTTAACTTTCTAGTTATCCTAAGGACCTTGATTAACTTCAGGTATGTTCGATTAGGGTTAGAACTTAACTCTGCAGGAAAATAGATCTTACGGAACAGAGTTGAGAAGCCCTGATGTGAAGTTAAATATGGCATATACCGTTTGGACAGCAGGGGTACCCAGTCCTAGGATAAACCCTGGTGCCTGCCTGCAAAGTTTAGTTTCAACCATACTCCAACTCTTTGTTATTATTAAGCATTTCTGAGGATATTGTTCAGGTGTGCTTAATTAAGTTTGGAGCTAAACTTTCCAGGAAGGTAGATCTCCAGGAGCAGGATTGGGCACCCTAGAGATTGAGATTATGGATCGAAATTATTTACCACAGTTTTTCTCGTCAGCCTCATTGGGGCAGTCAACGACTCTATCACACTCTGGGTTTGTCTTGCTGATGCACATCTCTCCGCCACAGTTATAATTACCACTGCAGTTCACAGGAGCAGGGATATAGTCATTACTAACATGCTCAGAGGATGGATCCATAGCTTTAGCAATTTGAACCGCAGTGGTTGTGATGCTAGGGACAGTGGGGGTGACTTGGATTTTTGGTGCAGTATTAGTGTAGCTCAGAATCCAGTCACGGAGCTTGGTGACGCGGGAATACACCCCGGGCTTGTTGATCTGTGCACATCCCACTCCCCAACTCACTACGCCAGCCAGGAAGAAGCGTCCAGGGGACTCCTCACATACCAGAGGGCCTCCGGAATCTCCCTGAAGGACAAAATCATATTTAAAGCAGTTTGCAAACACGTTTTAATCAAGGTTTTTTGCTAGCACCCTTACCTGACAAGAGTCCACCCTCCCTTGAAGAAACCCAGCACACATCATATTTTGGGTAAGTGCACCTCTGTATACAGATGACTTGTTGCAAACTTTTGAGTCAATGATCTTCACGATTGCCTTCTGTAATGTTGAAGGCACATCACCTGCTCAGGCACAAAGAAGTGTAGTCTTAAAAAGGGGTTGTCTTGAGTAGCCAGACTTTAGACTTGTGGCAAAATGGCTGGTCTTCACGGTATCTAATTAAGACCAAGAACTCAGACAAGAAAAAGTTTGTTTTAGGTTTGTTCCATCTTAAGGGTGAGGTTTTCTGAATTAAACGTAGGGTAGGTGATTTGGTTAAAAAAAAAAAAACCTGGTACTAGAGGGCAACTGTCCTGCAGAGTTTAGCTTGCAGAGACACTGGCCCTCCAGGACCAAGTATGGACACTTCTGTCCTATGGTCTGCCTGTGGGTCTTCATGTGTTTTCGAGGAGGCTTGGCTTTGGAGAGTGATTTGCAGGGAGGGTGGGGTCTTTCAAAGCTCACTTGCTATTGCTAGCTTCTCCAAAATCGCCTACCTTACCTTTAAACTCAACAAACCCAAGCCAAAGTATATCCAGATGCTTTGAGCAACATCAAACATACTCACTGGTGTACTGATTAAGAGCTCCCCAGCCAGAGACGATGCAGTTCTGCCCAGGGCTAAAAATATGAGAGGATGACGGGATACAGACTGGCTGAACATAAGTGCCGAACGTCAAGGGCGTTTCCAACTCCAGCACGGTCACATCGCTGTCAGTTTTCATGGGATCGTACCTCGGAGAGACAACCAGGGACTTGATGTTTATTACGGTGGCATCGCCCTCCTCCCCACTGACTAGATTGGCTCCCACAAGAGCCGTCCAATCTTTTGGGCTGTTTTCTCTTTTGGTATATAAAGAAGACATGTTTAGATATACATTGGTGTCTAGTGAGGTGGCTGATGAAAATTTTACAAGAACCATTCCTCACATTTCGAAACAATGGGCAGCACTGACGAGCCAGCGATTGTTGACGATGGATGCACCACAGGTGTGACGGCCACGTAATCTGAGACTGACCTGCCAGGGTAGCTCCCCATGGCGAGCATTTTCACCACCCACAACACGGCTAGACATGGCTGGACGTGTTCCACAGGCTGTAAGAGGGAAAAATGGTTAATAATCAAAAAAATATAAGTTATTCTATGTCGAAACAATTCTAAGGTTCTTTAGTTGCAAATGTGTTTATAGTGCCGGTAGCATTAGTGCCATTTATATGCATTTCCAAGGATATTCTAGGTCAGGGGTCTCCAAACTCGGTCCTAGAGGGCCGGTGTTCTGCAGAGTTTAGCTCCAACTTGCCTCATCGTACCTGCTAGAAAGTTTCTAGTATGCCTAGTAAGGCTTTTTGGGATTGGAGCTAAACTCTGCAGGACTCTGCCCCTCTAGGACTGAGTTTGGGCACCCCTAGCCTAGTAAAAGCTTGAATTAGCCGGATAAGGGGTGTCTAATTGGGGTTGGAGCTAAACTCTACAGCAGTGGTTCTCAGTCCTGGTCCTGGAGGACCCCTGCTTTGCATATTTTGCATGTCCCCCTTATTTAACACACCTGATTGAGATCATCAGCTTGTTAGTTCAGTTCAATTCAGTTCAGTGGGGGCAGCTGTGGCCTAATGGTTAGAGAGTCTTTTAACACGAAACGAGTCTCAAGTCCAGCAGGGATTGTCGGTGGGGGGGAGTGAATATTCAAATATTAATCTAATATCTTAACACTGATTGTACATTTGTTTCCTACCTATTAACTTTAGTTTACCAAAATATTGCGCCTTTTCCTATTTACTAGGTCCTTCTTTATATGATTTAGCAGCTTCCACATGTTTTTTCCATAGTTTAGACGTCATAAATTAGCAGAACAGCATATTCAGTAGTACATTAACCGTGCAATACATGCTGTTGTTTACGTCCAAGTATCTCCAATATGGCCATGCATAACCCTTGCTAATTGTGATGTTTACCTTAAAGTGATACCTTAAGTTCACTCAAAAATGAAAATTCTGTCATTAACTTTGGAACGACATGAGGATAACAATTAATGACGAAGTTTTCATTTTTGGGTGAAGTAACCACTATAAGCACCACTATAAATACATGTTCCTAAAATATCGTCAATTAAGTCTTTATTTAAGGGAATAATAGCAAGATGATGACACTTACAGCAAAAGGCTTCATCTGAACCATCAACACAGTCGGTTATAGAGTCGCATTCTGGATTTAGCTTTGTGATGCACTCGCCGTTGCCACAAGTAAATGTGGTCTCAGGACATTTACCTGCCGCAAAAAAACAAATACATCTGGGCATTCTGAGTTTTCAATAAACCTTCAAATATGGTCAGCAATATAATAATATCTTACTTATGTCATTGGCAATCTCATAGAATGACTTTCCACTTGCCCCTGAAATAAAAAAAAATGGTCAAAATGACACTTCTGTTGACTTTATTTTTATTTTTAATAGGAAATCAGCAAACCAAGAAGGATGATGCCACTGATCTCGCCATAATCCGGAACAGCGATGGGTTTCCCATTTAACATGGCCTTAAATCCATTGCGGAGGAATTCTTGAACAAAACTTTCCGTATACCCCTGGACTTGAGAGATCCGAAAGACCAAACGCAGAGTGGTCAATACGTCTGTGTTGATATTCCTAAAAAATATCACAGACTCTTAATCAAATACCATACTTCCCCAACATAGGAATAGCTCACCCAAAAAATTTAATTTGCCCTCTAAGAGCCTCTAAGATATAAATGAGTTTGATTCTTCATCAGAACAGATTTCATTCACTGCAAAGGATCCATTGGTGAGTTAGTGATGTAATGTTACATTTCTCCAGATCTGTTCTGATAAACAAACTCGTTTACATCTTGGATGTCTTAAGTGCAAGCACATTTTCAGCAATTTGAGCAGTGTACCTACCCATATGCAACTATCTGGCAGTCAATAAAGTGATTTGCCACTGCAGATGCACTAAAGATATTCTTGATCTGTAAGACAGCAGCAGAAATCAGTTTGTTGAAACTCATTTTACAACTTACACATTAACAATCATATCCTCTGGTCGTACCTTTGTTTTCAGAGTCGCGGTCAGAACTACATAATATCCTGATGTTTTATCTTGCAGATCTGAATCATAACTGAGCCCTTGCAATTCCACCGTCTCCATGAAATAATGTTCCTCTTGTATCAAGTAAGCTAAACAGGCAAAACAAGGTTGGTTTAAGTTTCCATCAGCAGCATCATAATATTTTGATTCCTTCCTTTTGTTTACCCGTCATAAACCCCACAGCAGCCCCGACGATGAGAAGAATCAGTATGGCGGCTAAAGTCATACATTTCCAAGTGGAGAGGTAAGCTGGCCGTGGATCGCCCTCGGGCCACTTATTCAAGTCTTTCTTCTCCATTTCAGTCTATACAAAGACCTGCAACACAACCTGGACATCCAAACTGTAAAACACCAGAACACATGGAGGTAAGACAGATGATGAGGTTAAAAAACAGGATTGGGTTTTTAAGAGCTCAAACACATTAGCGTTTCCCTTGGGCACCGGCACTGAAAATCATCTCGTGGGATGCCAAAGTATTATTTCACTGGGCATAGAATGAAACAATGCTAGGAGTGGTTCTGAGAAGCCAAAACAAACCTCTGTCGAGTCGGAAATGTTATATCAGAGAAATATGAAGCCTGCTGTTCCATATTTATTGATATAGTTATTAATCACTTCAGGCTTGTAAATGCCACACCAACTCTCTTATTACATATAAAAAATAAAAAAAACAATATACTGGGCGTACCAATGATAAATGGCAATTAAAACTATTATTTGCAGCTTGCCAACAGCAAAGCAACAGTATCAAATTAAAATGGCAGTTTTGGGCTTGGAAAGACAATATATTGCAATAAAATGGATGTATAACAAACAAATACTTAATATTTCAGGTCACAAAAATGCACTACAAACATGCAGGCTAAAAAAAGAGAAGTGTATTGACTGTAAATTGCAAGATTACTATGTACATGCATGCAAAACAAATGGTACCAAATATAAAATTGCTATAATGAAATACTATTTTCGTTTTTACCTCATAAAATACATACGTTCTGTGTCTATATCGTTCAAATACTATTCTGAGGAACTAACTGAGCAAACTAACACTTAAACTGACTGGGTGTGTAATAACTTCTAGCACAATTCTAACTAGTTAACTAGTGTTAAAAAGATTGTTACTCACCGTTTCAGACAGCATCTGGTCACTGAGGCATTTCTGAGGAACTTTACGTTGACGTCCGAATAAACCTCACGGTACGTTTGGAGGCTATATAGAATGCAGCGCTGTTATGCGGTAAGCTTGCCGATGGGCGGGTCTTCGCACAGGTGAGGGCGGGATCTCGTGTTTGATTGGTCGAGGCTGCGTCGTCCACATAAAACATACATTTGTTTATGTAAACAAACTCCGTAATTATTTCTTTCTCACAATGTTGTTTGGACTTTGTGAGACTTTTAAAGGATTTAAAGAAGCAGTAGACTGTTGTTCTTGGGAGAGGTTAAACGGAAAAAATCCTAAACAAAACCAAAAGCTTATACTGCAAATAGTGTTAAATATATAGCATATATATATGAAATTTGTCGTTTATATCTTGCAAACCTGTTTATATGTCTTAATTTGCACATTCTTTTTATTGTATGTTGAAATATTTTCCTACGTGTGTATTAGCTTGTGTAATGTAATGTATTTTTTATATATCTGCTCATCTTCATTTAGTTTTTTTTTTTTTTACAGTTTCTTGTGTTTTATATGGGCCATTCTATAGAACTGATGCAAACTGCTGCTGTATTCAAATATATTAGATGTTTATTAAGATCCTTAGATTAATTCTATTAATTTTTGTATTTTTTTCCATTGTTGTTTTTAAAAGTATCTTTTTGATTCTTTTAAAAAGTGACGTTAAAAAAAAAAGTTTTATATTTTCTTGTAAATTCTGAAACTTTTTCTATATTTAAACACTTTTTTGGGAGTTATTCCATAACATTCAGTTCTCATGTGTACCAATGTTCAGAACTGTGCTAGTTATATAAAATGGTCACTACCAAAACATTTGTTATTATTATTAGAAATGTGTACCTTTTTGGAAAAAACACCTTTTTTTCAAGACGTTTCCAAATCTGACTTTAGATCAATTCTGTAGAATGGCCCATATATAGTTCCCTACACTCTTAAAAAAAAAAAGGTGCTTTACGATGCCATAGAAGAACCTTTCTTGTTTAAATGGTTCCATAAAGAACCTTAAACATCTGAAGAACCTTTCTGTTTCACAAAAGGTTCTTTGTGGCAAAAGAAGGTTCTTCAGATTATAAAAAGTTAAGAAAGAGATGGTTCTTTAAAGAACCTTTGACTGAATGGTTCTTTGTGGAACCAAAAACGGTTCTTCTAT